>NW_012140524.1:11466539-11485476 GCF_000956105.1 Propithecus coquereli | reverse complement strand
AGTTTAAGATTCATCATCCTGATGAACAGATGGCTTTCTTCCATGTGGTGACTCAAGGCCTCAGGTTTCCTCCAGCTGGTGGTTCTGCTATCCCCCAGGACAGTGATTTGCTATGCATTAGAATCACTTGGGAACTTTTACAAATTTTGATGCCGAAGTTGCACCCCATATGAATTAAATCAGAATGTCTGGGGGTGGGAGCAAGGCATCCAGATAATAATTGAGAAAAAGAGAGTGTGAAAAAGGCACACAGGCTGCATAAACAGCTTGTCTCAGAAGGGACACGTGTTCCGTTGGTTAGAATTGGGCACATAGTTGTGTAAATCTGCAATTGGGGCTAGAAAATGCAATCTAGCTCTGAGCCCAAGAAGACAATAAAACAGCTAATAGTCTTTGTCACAGAAGTATAAAAAAGACTTCATGTGTTGCTTACTTTAGTCTCTCATTTCATGAATGTCAAATGTGAGTTTTCAATCATTTCAAATGTTTTGGTTTTGTCTGGGCTTGGCATCTAGAAGATCATTAGTGAATGTTTGCTGAATTTTATCATATTAGTTTATCTATAAGTGGGTACTCAAAAATGTTGAGCAATGATCTTCTGCTATATGAAGCCATCTGTTTAATATCAAGGATGAATTTTGAAGTGGATGTCATTGATTTTGATGGAGAACCAGCTCTCATAGCATTTACTTCTCTGTGCAGCAATGCATAGTATGCCACTGCTTTGCAAAATTTTATTTGAAATAGAAGTTTTGGCTGAGACCAACAGATACCAGATATCACACTGAGGCAGAACACCTTGCAGGCCTTGTAAAAACTATGTGGCCAAAACTTGTTAGATAATTCTTAAAGTCTCCTTGCCCACAAGAGCAGAAAAGGGTCAGGAATTAGTGCATACAAGGTGATTTTTGAAGGGAACTTTTGAAGAGAAGTCTTTAAACAGAGCTCTCCCAAAGAAGAAGAGTCAGATACAATTCCTGGTAACCCCATGTCATGAGAGACAGGATTTAAGGAGACCACTTGATGAGCTTAATATGTGTCTCTTGCAACTTGAAAGACAAAGTGGACAAATACTGTATCCTACCTTACAAATTTAAAGGGCGAGAGGCTGCACCAGGAGCTGAAGTTTGGGAAATGTTGGAACTTCACTCTCATCCTCTGTGCTTATCCCACTGTGTTTCTGACCACTCTGGAGTCTCCCACCCACCCAGAAAGTGGTGGAGCACTGCCCCATGGTGTCTGGTATCTCCGGGTTCTACTGTCTTAAAATCTCAAGAAAGATTTTTGTTTTTACATTCCATTACGTATGTTTTTCAGTCTTCTTTTGCTGAAGACTTTGAAAACTCTGAAAGAAACAGTTCAGCCTTTTGGGTATTTTTACACAAAATTAAAATAAGATAAAGTGAAAGCCCTTGGCAAACTGTAAAACACCATAAAATTGTAAGACATTAGTAGTATTGGGTGTTTATTTATTATACATACTTATTGCATTGAAAAGACCCCTTCTCAAAATATAATGTAGGAGTATGTGACTGTATTTTAACCCAGTTCCATTTGTCTGAATCTTTCTTGTATTTAGTCTCTAGTCAAGACTACATGGGCTTAAACTTGGCAAGGAAAGTGAAAAGCATAAAAAAAATCCTAAGTTCCCTTAAAACATTTTCCACAATTCTCCACTTTGCATCCCTCCCCCAATTTTTTTTTCTAAGGAAAAACACCAGGGAAAAGATTTCAAGTAATTATTTTGAAAGACAAAGAGGAAGTTAAATGGAGTAAGACATTTCTTTTGAAAAACAGTAAATAGTACAATGGACATAATTTACTCCTAAAAATTGGTCTATTAATTATAAAGGCCCAGATCTAATACCTCTCCACATTAATAAATAAAAAGCAATAACAATGAAGCTTAGTCAAAGGATAGGAAAACATACAAAACTTTTTTTTCAACTGTATTAGTGTCTTTATATTATTTGGTACTCTCTTCCAGAGTTAACTATTTCTGTTTCTTGGTGATGAAATGTATAATAATCCACTTCAAATGTTGACACTACTATGAGCATGGTCTTTCCCTTTCCTTCAGCTCAGAATTAAGACTTTTGATTTATGTTCCAGTCCCAGAAGTAGTTTTCTCTGTAGAAGTTGTCTGAAGACAGTCTCATGCTTTCCATAGTGAAAATCTCCAGATTCCCCAGGAACACTACAGGATTGATTTAGTTTAAATATGTATGAAACTAAGAAACATTCTTCCAAATGAGTTTGAGTGCACTTTATTTCTAGACAACCTACATGGCATTCTTTCTCTTAAAAACAGCGTCTCTGCTCCAAATAAATCAAGGTCAAAATAAATGAAGAGCTCAAGCTGACATCAGTCCCACTTGTCTAAGTAAGTCCCGGTGTTGTGTAGCTGACAAGCAGCGGCCAGTTATGTGATAGGTGATAGATCCAAAGTAATTGCCAAATTTGTTAACATTTTTTCATGTCTAAACCATCCTTAAAGAAAGTCATATACGGGGTCCCACCATCTTCACTATAGTCCAGCAGGGCCACCCATGTCATCTGGATACATGTTTTCACCAACAGAGAATGGGTAGTTTTTGAAATTAGCAAGGATGTGCTTGATTAGCTCTACAGCTCTTGCCATAAAAGGTTTTTACTCTTTCTGGTCTCTCTTCAAGTTTGTCTTTGATCAACTTACGTAATTTTTGAGGTACTTCTTGAAGGCTTCTTTTGTGAAGCTGGTTTCTTTCATGTGAAGGCTCATGACAATACAACACCAGTGACTATTGCACTTTCTGAACTTTAGGCCTCAGGACCTTCAGCAGAACCATTGCCACCAATGAGTGAATGAGTCATCAATGCCACCCTCTGTCCTAGTGACAGAGTCCTTAATCCTCCAGATCTTACAAGTGTCAGAGAATGTCTCATCGTGGCTAATGAGGTCCAGGTAGATAACCACGGTGGCAGCTGGAGAGAAATGAGGAGGGTGCCAGTTTAGCAGGAGCAAGCTCCCTCGGAGTAAGTGAGTGCAGTGCAGCCAGAGAGGAGCCGGGGGGAACGGGGAAAATGTGCAAACAAATTTAACAGGGCTGGAAATTTCTTTCTAAAGGGAAAAAGAAAAAATCTTTTCATGTGGTTTACACCTGTTGGTAGTAAATTTTTCTTATAAAGGAAAAGAAAAACTTAAAGTATACACAACCATAAATCCATGAAGTCCACAGTGAATATGAAACAAGATCTCTCGCTGGAACTGTTAGGAAAGATGTTTAATGGTGTTGTGTGGCAATTATATGCATCCACGTTTCTATCCAATGGGGCGTCTGTTTCTAGCTCAAGACCAAACTGGAAAGGTGAGAAAATTGGGGATCATGGAATTTAATAACTTAATCAAGTTCATATTGCTAATATAATGTCGAGTTGGCATTTAACCCCAGAACAGTTTGAATTCAAAATTGAGTCTCTTTTCACAGTATCAACTTGACTATCTACATAAGAAATAATTAAAAATGAGAGTCCTAGAGCAGAAGAATATTATCTTGCACAGAATATCATAACACAGAACTGTAAGGAATGAGGACAGTGGGGTACCCTTCCTGTTGGACTCTCTAGGAAGCAAATGCCAAGATGAGTTAAGAGTGCAAACGATTTACTGGGGAGTAACATCTTAAAAGGAAAGAGGAGAAAGTAGGATTGGAAGCTGCCAAACTATGACATGAACCTGACGAGGTTTCTGCCAGTGCAGCAGGGAGCTCCAGAGCTAATATTGTCCAGAGCAAAGCCCTTGCTTGTACCACCTTGTAACACTGCTTTGCTCAGTCATTGGTTGCAGATGCATGCTAAGATGAACTGAATCTCTATTTGAAGGCTGAGGCAGATCCTAAGAGAGCCAATTGGAGGAGACTGTCAGCTACTGTACTCTTCTTGGCTAGGTAGCAAGAAGCCCTTCAGAAGGGGACGCTGAGCAGCACACCTCAGTGTCTGCTACAGATACACAGAAGAGTAGCAGAGCTTGGAAAACTCAAGATAAAGCAGAACAGAGATCATTCTTCTGGCCCTACATATGTAATCTACATTTCCTAGGACGCAGTAGTTTAGATTTAAGAACAATGTTACAAAAACAACTATTTAAGAAAAAAGGTGGGGGAGGGCTATAATTCTACTTACTTCTCAAGCAATGTAAACCCCAGAATTTCTTCCCAAATATATTCAAGAATATCCAGTGGGTGTCTCACAGGAGTTCTAATAACATTCTGTTGACTGCTATGGCGGAACCTACCAATTTTCTATCTTCTGGTCTAGATAAACAAGATAATATGTCTAATTGCAACTAAGTTAAGAGTGGCAGCTATGCCATTGTTACCCATTAAAAATACTGCTCCACAGGAGGTGCCACCGATGAGGCCAAGTAGCCCAAGACTGCAGTTTCTGATTTCTAATCAAAGGTTCTGCTCTAATGTCTTATATCCAGAGAATAGACAGCACTGAAGCCAGCATTTCATCACTATCCACATAAGGAATGCAACTATTGTCAACATTGCTAACATTCTCTCCTGTGTCACCAATATTGGTACTTCCAAGAGGACTCAGTGTTTCCTTTTTGAGATTTTGCTTACTTTTTATTGAAGCTCCCTTGCTCTCAGATTGAGAGTGGCTGGTCTGATTGGTAGTCTCAGTGACAAATTCAAATATGCTCCCTTCTGACAATAACATATTGACTTGACCAAACTTCTGAACTTCTGCTTTCTCTTTCCTTAGAACAAGTTCTTTACTAGAGAAAAACTGACCCTTGTTGTGCTGGCCCCTGTAGTCTTCCAGATTTATGCAGATGTTCTTGTATCCTAGGATAGTCATGGCTCACATAGATGCAAGCTGCGATAACTGCAGCATTTGCTTAAGAGTTTTCTCCAATTCCTAGGGAAAGGGAAATTAATATCAGAAGTGAACTGAATAGCTGATAATTTTATAACATAATCATATTTAACTATCTTTGTAAGAAATCGAATACAACTATCATTGACAGTGTGAATAGAGTTATTCTCAAAAAACCCTTTTCCTGCCTTTATAAAGTGTTAAAGAACTCTTTCTAGCAGAATGGTGGACCCCACATGGCCCTTACTGCTACAAATCTGCTGCCCAAACTGGGAAGAATCAGCATATAACACCTCCTGTAAAGAGTCTTAAGACCTCTCTCTGTTTGATTTTGTTATGTATTATGTATTATACTAATACCAACCTAGAATATTTTCAGCCCACTACTTGCATTTAAGAAAGTCAAAATAATGCTTAATGTTTGGGAACTATAGCTTGAAGAGTTCAGTGTCAGTCCCACAGTTTGCATTTGAATCATTTGTTAAAAGTTTTACTTCCCTGAAGCCTAAAGGCGTTTCACATAGCTTTATTTGGGCTGTTAGCATATAGGACAATGTTAATTTTCACTAACCATTAGAAGGCGCAGTATTGTGTCAGTACTTCTAGGACAGCATTACAGGGAAGAAAAATCAGAATTCAAGACTTTAATCTCCCTTTCCATCATTCATTCAGCATATGGGGATTTTCAGGGTTTTTTTTTAATAAAATGGAAACTGAACAAAGTTGTATTTCCATTGTTCTCCAACTATCCTAGAAACCACATATTATTCCCTAGGAAAACAGAGTGAAAAAGAGACTCCCTAGCAATTCTTCTCATGCTACTGAAATAAAATACATCTACAGGCCACAGAGCACACAAACACGTTCATCTCATCTTCTGGTTATAGTGGCGATATGTTCTTCCTGTTTATCCTTCTGAAGGATATCAACTTTTCCCCACTTTAGTTCCCAGAACTCTTTGATCTCACAGTGTTCTCTAAACCATCTCTCCAGTTTTCCTCCAGCACTGATTTCAACAATTGGGACCACTTAGGGTTCACTCAGGACTGCCAGGGCCCAAACCAAGATTAAAGGGACTTCTACTTTGAATTTGAAATCCCTCCCACAAAAGACTCATCTGAGAGAGAGAGGAGACAGAAGATCCAAAATTGAAGGATTAAGTAAACAGAAAACCAAAATAAAAGTAAGAAGAGCTCTTTCACAGACAAAGCCCAACGTCTCTAACCAGACTAGTGTACAAACACGTAGGGCCATAGAATCACAATTCCCTGCGTTTTTTTTAATGTAGAGAAAATTTTAAAAAAGAGCTCATTATTTTGGTGTTAATGGCATTTAACACTCTTTTGTGACAGTGACTATCACTGAATATAACAAAACCATAGCAGCTTCAGTGACATCAAAATATCATTTAAATGCCAGGCAAATTGACCAGGGATCACACACAGTTCAGGATTTGCACTTAATTCAATAAACATTAGATACCGCAAGTATTTATTCAGCTCCCACCATTACCAAGCTGAGCATGACTGAAACATTTGATTAAGCTAAGAGCATTCAAGACAAAAGAATGAATGTAAGCAAGGGTAGAGCATCTGTAATAAGATCAAAACAGTAAGAGATTCAGTTTGACCAGAATGCAGGGAGAAGCTGAAGAAAAGTAGAAAAGATGGAAAGGAAATAGGTTAGATCTAAATCAAGGAGAATTTTAAATAGCGGATTAATAAATTCATTATTTCATTAGGAAATAGAAAAATAAGTGAAGATTTCTAAATAAGAGAAAGACATAATTAAAACTGAGTTTTAGGTTGATTAAGCTGATAACGATCTACAGATGGATGCTGGGATACAGACCTGCTAGAGGTAGAGACATCTGACAGCTATGAGGCTGTTGCTTGGTTTTCATAGACCAGAGTAATGGCAATGAAAGTGGAGAGGAGAGACTGAGAGAGGAGGGCTTATGAGAGTAGAATAACATGACTCAGGAAATGACAGTTGATGTCATTGGAGCTCCTATGGTTTTGCTATATTCAGTAATAGTCACTGTTATCAAAGACTATTAAATTCCATGAACGCCGAAATAATGAGCTCCTCTTTTTCAACCTCTCTACATTAGACTCTTATGTCTTATTGAGACATGAGATATTATGAAAAAGGAGTAAAAAACACTTTGGGTTTTAGAGCAAAATTTCTGAAATGAGGCTGTCTCAGTTCATTTTGCACTGCTACAAAGAAATGCCCGAGGCTGGGTAATTTATAAAGAAAAGAGGTTTATTCGGCTCCCAGTTCTACAGACTGTACAAGAAGCATCGCAGCAGCATGTGCTTCTTGTGAGTGCTTCAGGGGGCTTCCAATCAAAGCCTAAGGTGAAGGGGGAGCAGGCGTGTCACATGGCCAGAGAAGGAGACGGAGAGGGTGGAGGAGGAGCCAGGCTCCTTTAACAACCAGCTCTAGAGTGAACTAATAAAGCAAGAACTCACTCATCATTGCAGGGAGGACGCTAAGCCATTCATGAGGGATCCGCCCTCACGACCCAGACACCTCCCACCAGGCCCCACGTTCAACACTAGGGATCAAATTTCAACATGAGATTCGGAGGGGCCAAATATCCAAACCATGTCAGGGGCTGTTACTACAACATCGGTTCTGAAGTACACAATTACTTCATGAGATTGTTTAAAATAACATGCTGATGACTAAGGAGTTTATTAGAGAGTGAATATCTTTAGTAATAAATGTATGTAGTAAAATACGAGGACACTTTTATCTTTAACTCACTTTTAAACTAGTGACTGAGAAATAATAATGAGCACTGAGTTCTTAGTCCATACAAGGCACTATTCTGCTATTACTGACACGTACCCTCATTTATTCTTTCGCATGTATACGTTTCAAATTTTGGGGTCTCAACTATGAACTATCGACTAAATAGTGTTTGCTTTCTCAAAATAGATATTTTCTTGGCCATTTAGTTATTTAGCAATATTTGTCAAAGGTTTACAACTTACTTGGCTCAGGTTATGGAGAGCAAAACACACAGTACCTATCGTCAAGATGCTTATATTCTCACAATGAAATGGACAGGCAAAAGTTACAGAAGGACTTCTGGTTTCTATAATATAATAGAAAATCTTATGTGAAAAATCTTGTGCACTACGACTCCTAGAAAATCTGGATTAAAAAAAAAAAAAAGATTGATGCATAGTTCAGCTTTCCCAAAAGAAAAGCAAATATCTAGATGTCAGAATCAAAGAGGTGTATGCATGGAGTTTACACTAAGGGAGCCCTAAAGGAGAGTGTAGGATGGATGTAGGGGGATAATTAGACCAGCTAATACTTAGATTGGACTTTAATCCTTGCATAGGACAAGGGATTAGGGTTTGGAACTGAAACTTTGCTTAAAGGCCTTTCTTGGAAGAGCTGTACCCTTAATATAAAGAGAAACTAGGAACAAAGAAAAATAGCTCAGCAGTCCAGGGACCTGACCTGCAGGCTCACCTTGGCTTGCACTTTGGATGAAAACAAGTCTTAAATGAGAACTCAGCTCCTTTGGCCCACATTTTTCACAGCTTAAGAGTAGAAACCCCCATGGTATCAGAGAATCCCCAAGCTGAGAAACAAACACAACCGTTGGTCTTCAGCCAGTTGTACTCTTCCATGCTTGGCAAGATCAAATGCAAGATCACCTTGGGGAATTATTATAGTGGATAATGTCAATGTCTACTACTTCATCCAGATCTCATGGGCCCATTTTTACTATTGGGTGAGGGCAGGGGGCTCCTTCTTTGGTGTGCATTCCCATCCAACAGCCAGCACCTACTGAGTCTCCGTTTTCATCGAACTGCCCTGCAAGGCACATCCCCCCACCCCACACTTTCCATCAGCTCCCTTGCCTCAGTTTCAAGAAAGCATAACTTAAACTCCAGAGTACCAGGCAGAATCAGCCTGAGTTCACTCTCTGTGGGATTTTGCCTGAGATCACAGCCTTGCTTCGCTTCCTCCCCATCTCCGTCCAGTTTCCCCCACTCCCTTGCCAGTTTCTCCAAAGCACTTCCTTAGGAAGCACTATCCCTGAATCCTCCTCTCCATCCCACATGTCTGTTTCCAAGGACCAGGACCCAATACACAGGATTCTCACAGGAAAATAAACAAGCACCTCTAGAGACAAACTCTCTAGCAAAACATTACGAAATGCACAAGGGAAAAAAAAATCCATCTGAAACAGTCTGCAGAAACAATAACAGAAGTATTAGTGCAACTGAGAACTTCATGTAATAGAAAAACAATTTGACAGAATATATAAATTATCCGCAATACAGATGGAGAGAACTAAAAATGGAAAATATGGTAGAGAGTTTAAGATCTACAGGGATACAATGATCAGGGTTGACATAGGTCTAATAGTAGTTCCTGAGAAGAAAGTAGACAGGACAGGAAAGGGCCTATCTGAAGCAATGTGTCCAAGTAGGTTACAGGATTCATGAAAGACAGGAAACAACACAGTTCCTATACAGGGTAAATACAAGTTTAATGCGTATGAAAGAGACATTGCACAACACAAAAGTAGAGAGAGCATCTTATTAATAAAAGCAACCAAATAGAAAAAGACAGATAATCTATAAAGGAACAAGAATTAGACTACCAGGAGTATGTTATCTATAGCAATAGAGTCCAGAAGACAGCAATACAATGTCTTCAAAGTGGAAAATAACTCGCAACACAAACTCAGCTAAACCAAAACATCACTTAAGAAGGAGGACAAAATAAAGACATTTCCAGATAATTATTGTAACATTTGATGATATAACTAACAAATTTTCACTACAGAAAAATATTGACCTTAGAGGGAAGGTCTGAGATACAAGAAACAAGGCGGAACAAAAAAACAATGGGCAAACATACAGGCTCAACCATATTAGCATCAACTCTAAAAAAAAAATCAACAATCGCCATAACAAAAATGCTTAGTTTGGGGATATGAGAGCTTAAAAGCAGGATGAATTTTGGAAGCAATGACATGTGAGTTTATTCTCACTCCAGAGTGAATGCACTCTACCAAAGAGATATTCTCTGAGAGGAGAGTAAAGATACTAGCTTATCTTCATACTATGCATGTCATATATGAATGTTACAGATTTATCTACCTAAAGCATAAAAAGTGAAGATATTCTCACCATACAATAATAATCAAGAGGAATAAAAGGAGATTTTGAGAAAACATCATTTATCCAATAAGAAGGAAGAAGAAAAGACACAATGTAAAACACAAGAAATAGAAAAACAGAATGATGGGTCTGGGCCAGCTAATCAGGTGAGATTGACAGCAGACAAAAAGACAATTGGGTGGGAGGAAGAATTATTATTTTTAAAAACAGTTGTTATACTATCATAAAAGGAGCAATTTATCAGAAAGATATGTTAATTCTGAACTTGTATATGCACTTAACAATATATATGCATTACAATAACATGAAAAGCAAAAACTGACATACTTACCAGGAGAAAGTGACAAGTCTACAATCATGATTGTAAACTTTAGAATTGGTCTTTCATGAATTGATAGAACACATAAAAAATTACTAAAGACAGGTGATTTGAACAACATAGCTAACATACTTGATATAATGCACATAAATAAACATTATTCTGAAGGACATGTGGAATACAGTCATACCCTGCATAACGACATTTCACTCAATGGTAGACTGTGTATACAAGGGTGGTACTGTAAGATTACAATGGAGCTGAAAAATTCCTATCACCTAGTGACAGCTTGTGACATTGCAGCTCTTATGATGGCATAGCGCCATGCATTACTTAGGTGTTTGTGGTGTTGCTGGTGTAAACAAACCTAATGCACTGCTAGTCATATGTATAAAAGTATAGCACATAATGTTATATACAATACATAATACTTGACAATAAATGACCCTGTTACCAGTTTATGTATTTACTATACTTTTTATCATTATTTTAGAGTGCATTCCCTCTACTTATGAAAAAAGAATTAACTGCAAAACAGCCTCAAGAAGGTCCTTCAGGAGATATTCTAGAAGAAGACAATGTTGTCAAAGGAGATGACAGCTCCATGCATGTTATTGCCCCTGAAGACCCTTCCAGTGGGACAAGATATGGAGGGGAAGACAGTGATATTGATGATCCTGACCCTGTGTAGACCTAAGCTAATGTGTGTGGTTGAACCTCAGCATTTAATAAAAAAGTTTAAAAATTAAAAATTAAAAAATTAAAAACTATAAAAAAGCTGATAGAATAAGGATATAAGGAAAGAAAATATTTTTCTATGGCTGTATAATGTGTTTGTGTTTTACACTAAGTGTTATTACAAAAGGGTCAAAAAGTTACAAAAATTTTAAGGTTTTTAAAGTAAAATAGTTACAGCAAGCTAAGGTTAATTTATTATTGAAGAATGAAAATTTTTCATAGATTTAGCACAGCAAAGTATACAGTCTATACAGCAAAGTATACAGTTTATAAAGTCTACAGTGGTACACTAATGTCCTAGGCCCTCGCACTCACCACTCACTCACTGACTCACCCAGAGCAACTTCCAGTCCTGCAAGCTCCTTTCATGGTAAGTGCCCTATACAAGTGTACCATTTTTGTCTTTTATATCATATTTTTACTGTACCTTTTCTGTGTTTAAACATGTTTAGGTACACAAATATTAGGTTATTAAGTATGGGAATGTCTGGTTTCCTTAAATACTAAGTTTGGCCATTGATATCTCTGACATTTCACTGTAACACTTCTTTTTTTATTGTGAGGGTACATCCTCATTCTTTCAAATGCACATTTGGCTTATGATTATCTTTCAAATTGTTTTTTAGAGCAATTTTTGTGAAACCATGGATAAGTCAAAATTTTGTGTTATTTCTGAATATGAGTTCCATCATGGAACCAATGCAGCACAGACAGCTCAATATATCGACTAAGTGTTTGGGAAGGATGTGGCTAATCAATGCACAGTACATCAATGATCTGAGAAGTTCCATTCTGGTGGTTTTAATCTTGAAAGTGAGCCATGTGGATGACCTGAGACCAAGGTGGATAATGATGAGCTGAAAGCTGTAGTGGAAGCAAATCCATCTCGACCTACGTGTGAATTAGCAGTGAGGTTCGACATTATACTATTCCAACTATATTGGACCATTTGAAACAAATTGGCAAGGTAAGAAGCTGTATAGATGGGTTCTGCATGAATTAAACAAGTGCCAGAGAGAAATAGTCTCAAAGCTTGTCTTTCTTTGCTGTCACGACATAAAGGTGAACTATTTCTACACCATATCAGTACATGTGATGAAAATTGGATTCTTCCTAACAAACACAAGCATTCAGCACAATGGTGGGATAAAGATGAAGTACTGAAACACAGTGCAAAACTGAATATTCCTCAAAAAAAGCTAATGGTGTCTGTTGGTGTTCCAGTGCTAGTATTATCCACTACAGCTTCATGAAACCTGGTCAGCAGTTTACAGCAGATGTCTACTGCAGCCAATTAGAAAAAATGAGGAGAATGCTTGCAGTTAAGCAGCCAAGATTGGTCATTAGAGACAGGCCAATCCTCTTGCAAGACCACATGTTGCACAAACAACACTGCTCAAACTACAGAAGCTGGACTTGGAAACTCTCTGTCATCTACCATATTCACCAAACCTTGCACCAACTGACTACCACTTCTTACAGGCTTTGGACCACTTCCTGTAAGGAAAAATATTCAATTTTCAACAAGCTGTGGAAAACACCTTTCCTAATTTCATTGCCACTCACTCTCTAGGTGTCTTCGCTGCTGGCATATACAAACTACTGTTGGCAAAACTGTGTTGCTAGTTTAGGCACATACTTTGATTAATTGTACTGCTTCTTGTTTGATATATAATAAACTAAACTTTTGATTTGAAATTGGACTTTTCATATTTAATGACCTAACATCAATGCTTAATATTGTATTACAATTGCCTGCAGTATTCAGTACAGTAACATGCTGTACAGGTTCGTAGCCTAGAAGCAACAGGCTATTCCATATAGCCTAGGTGTGTAGTAAGCTATACCATCTAGGTTTGTGGAAGCATACTCCATGATGTTTGCACAAGAAAAATCACCTAAGGACACATTTCTCAGAATGTATCCCCATCATTAAGCAATACATGACTGTCTGACTGTATAAAGATTGACTTCATATTAAGATACAGAGCAAGTCTCAACAAACACCACAGAATTTATATCATACAGACTCATATTTTCTTACCATTACAACATTAAAAGTTAAAACAAGATAACCAACAGCCCATATATTTGGAAATTAACAAATACACTTCTGAAAACTTAAACTGTCAAAGAAGAAATCTTAATTAAGATAAAAACATGCTTCATGTTTTATGAAACTACATATCAAAACTTACAAGACAGAGTTAAGGAAATGCTAAGATGAATTTTATAGTGTATGCTCATATATCAGAGATGAGAAAATATTACAAATGAGTAAACTAAATATCAAAATCAGAAATAAAAAAAAAGTAAACCCAAAGAAAGTAAGAAAGTATGATTTAAAAAAATACACTCTGGGAGGACTAGGCAGGACGACCGCTTGAGGTCAGGAGTTTGAGACCAGCCTGAGGAAGAGTGAGACCCCATCTCTACTAAAAATAGAAAAATTAGCCGGGCATGGTGGCACATGCACCTGTAGTCCCAGCTACTCAGGAGGCTGAGGCAGGAGGATTGCTTGAGCCCAGGAGTTTAGGTTGCTGTGAGCTTGGCTGATGCTACGGCACTCTAGCCCGGGTGACAGAGCGAGACTGTCTCAAAATAAATAAATAAATAAAAATAAAGAGCAGAAAACAACAACAAACTGAAAAAACAGACCCTCTAGGGTAGAACAAGAAATTATAATACATTATGATAATTTATGAGGAAACTATGCAAGCTTCTATCTGTCTTCAATGGCCGCCTACTGTCTTCACGCCAAGACCCGCCAAGTCCTCTCTCCCTGTCGAAGCCCACTTCCTACTGCTTTTCCTCTGGCTCCTTAAACATACCAACCTCCTTCCACTTTGAAGACCTTTACCCTTGCTATTTCCTCCACCCAAAACACTCTGCCTTCACATTCTAAAATTCTTCATTGCATTCATGTTTGCATCAAAGAAGTGTTTATATTCCTGGCATTGTCCTAGGCTCTGTAATACAGCAGTGAACAGAATAGATAAAAAATCTCTGCACTTATGGAGTGTATGTCCTAGTAGCTGGCAACTTTTATCATTCAGTGAGGCCTTTCCTGACCACTGACATAAATGTCAATGTTAGTTTTTTTTTTTTTTCTGTCTTCCTATTTATTTTCTTTCTTCCCACTAGTGTGTGTGCCACTTCTTTGAGAGGAGAGACCTTGTCTGTCTTGCTCATCACTTTATTCCAAGGGCATGGAATGATGCCTAAAGCAATTATGTGTTCAGGAAATATTTGTCAAAAGAATGAACGCATGAATAAGGGATTCATGGACGATGTCTCAGAGGAGAAAGGGTTACAATTACATTTGAGGAAAACAGAAGAGGTTGCCTGCAGCAAAGCTGTGTGTGTGTGTGTGTGTGTGTGTGTCTGTGTGTGTGTGTGTGTGTGTGTTTGACCCCAAGCAGAAAAAAAGATACCATAAAAAGGGAAGAGAACAAATATTGTGACAGAAGAATAAGTGGTTAGATGGGCAGGCCGGGAACAGATGTAAAGAGTCTGGTTGCCATGCTAAAGAGTGCATATTTCATCATATCAGTGGCAGGATGACCATTTGTTTCAATACAAGCTTGGAATTTTAAATCTCATTTGGGGATTTGATTTAGAAAGTAAAAAATGTTTCTATTTTGTGACTGCATAAGCTATGCAATTGGTAAAGGAAATTTTATTAATAATCAACTTTATATCCTGCTTTATAGAAACACTGAAATAGGTGTAGATCTAGCATTGGAACTCAGCTACGTACAAACTTAGAATGTATTTTCCCATAACTGGTGTTTCCTTCCAGCGAGCCCACTTGTGTCTGGGTGGTAAACTTGTCATCATCACCATCATCATCATATTCAAGACACTATTCTAACCCATTTAATTCTCCCAAAAACCTAACTGGAGTAGCCAGAATTTAACATGCGGTAGCTCCACCACCTGCGCCTTTCACCACTACTTCCTGCTGCGTCAGTCCTCCCTGATAAATTCAATCCCACTCATTGAGTTTTGCTGCCTAATCTTCTTATGAAAACATGCACTGTCCAGCTTTAAGTCATCTTCCCATGCCGTCCTTGTACATCTCACTCATTTTCCCTGCCCATCTCCTGTCCTGTTCCTCACAGGCTTCTGCTGCTGGTGCCATCCCAGGTCTGGCCCTGGAATTGGAGCTCCTGCTCAAAGACAAAGTTACAGTCAGGTGCATTCAAAGGGATGGGAGCAAGTCCCTGTTCCCACTCAGATTCAGTCTGGAATCAGCTGTCTCCGCTGATGCGGGGGTCTCCATGTAGGTGTCAAGTGGGATTTTCTTAGCCAATGTTCTTCTGCCCCTGACCCCTCACCGGTGGTGCACACACCTTTCTGTGTGTACATTCTGCTGAATGATGATCTAAGTGGCTGCTGTCCCTTTGTTCAACTCTTGGTTCTCTCACATGGAATCTTGAGGACTAGCTTTCTGGGAACTGGGAACTGGGATATAGTGGCCCCCGCCTCTCATCCTCACAGGCACACTATGAAACTCTCATGCCCTGCTGGCCTCCTGCATCCGTGAGTCTCCTCATCAGTGGGATTCCTGCCTTTACAGATCTCCAGATGAAAAGTCACTAACATTCCCCAATTTTTAGACCTGCTCGATTTCAGAATATAGAAATCTAATGCCTCCTCCAATCTGGGGCTGGAGCGGGGCAGGTAGTTAAATGCTTTAAAAACTGTGCTCTCAAGAAAGTGACCACTTTTCTCTTTCCCTTCAGAGTGCTTTACAACCCACCACTTTATAAACTCAATGGTGGGATGTCTCATAACAAAGGAGTGGGGAACAGCAGATCTTCTTAGTGCTTATATGGTAAAACTCCATGCAATTTGTTCTTGGCTATGAGTTTAGCAAGTCCTACCCACCAGGCAGTAATGCCAGAGGAGCTGGAAAGGACCCGGGTTGGTACATCACATCTCTTCATCCACATCGACACATTCATGTTATAAAACTATCCAAAGAAAGTCATACCAACACCACCTGAATCGATATAAGGAATTACAGGGACTTTATAGGGTATCAGTGACTTATGGTAATAAACACTTCTATTTATTGATTCAGCTCAAATAAGTTAATGTTAAAACCACCACTTTTAAAAGTCAAGGACAATATGACCTAAGCTTTTTCCTTTGGCAATAAGATATATAGTTTCCCTTTGGAAGGATTAATCTTTGTACTCAATGTCAAAAACCAAAAGCCACAAATTTTTCCTAGATACTACACACTTTTAAGTGTTTGTATTAAATTGAAGAGTAAGGTTAACCATGTTTTGTATCAATTCTGATCATATTTTAGTATATAAAGGTATTACAGTGTGGCGATCAAGTAATTATTAGGATAACATTTGGATCATATTAAGCCTGTTTCCTGAGAAATATGGCTGCAACTGCCTACCTCATAGTGAAATGGAAATGACAGTATATTTAATGCATAATGACAGGCACTGAGTACATGCTAGTTATTAATATTTTTCTATCCTCAGTGTTGCAATTTTTTCCCATAAGGCTTTGTCTTTCTTTCAAAATTTCTTGAATTTTTCAAAAGAAGTTCCTAACAGGAAATACCATAGTTTGTTCTCTTCATGATATAATTATCATTCATCCTAAAAGTACTTAGTTTTCATGGATCTGCTTATTGAAACCAGGTCAAAATTGCATTGCTTGTGGCCAAAAACTGTTCTACCTACTTATTCTTGCCGTATCCTTGCTAATTGGCAAGACTTGGCAGCAAAGTCCTTGAGAATGATGTGCCCTAGTTTCCTGGATGCTGTTTAGTGTATAGACTTCAAGTCCCAGTGTTGGAATAAAATCCTTCAAAAAGACTTTGCTTCTCCAATGCAATATCTCCAAAGCAGTAAAGAAGGTGATTTACTGACTGGTGAAAGAAGTCGCTCTCTCTCACACACTCTTAGACATCCTACTACTTTTCGGCCATTTTTTCTGGAATTTTGTGATTTTTAATATTTCTGTCACAATTGTGAAGCTCACATTTTCATAGCTTTTCTTCTGCCGTGTTGCTCCCTCTAGTGCCAAGTTAAGAGACTGGATATTCATAAGACGTTCATACAAATGTAAAAATTTTACTAGTTTAACCAATAGAAAAGGCAACTACAGAAAGAATTATAATGTTTATACATGAAAAGTATTTCTGCACATCAGGGATAGGGTTCTATTCATCATCAAATCTCCGGTGACAAGCGCAACATTGACTCCTGACAAGTAATCTTTGAACCAAACTGCTGAGAGAATACATTGAATAGAAAAAACAATTATCAAAACTAAGATGTGCCTTTTATTTTGGCACCTAAAGTTTTAGAAATACCATAAACAGAATTATTTAACTAGCTATGGAAACTGTAATCAATTCTTTCATTTTTTTTTGCATTCTTTCAAGGAATGAGGTACATGATTCAAATATGCTTTTCTAAATAAGAAGCAAAGAAGCAACTTAGCAGTTTCCAACTTAGCAAAAACTCTGGCCTTTGGATGTTGTGCCCACAGACTTGAGGAATTCTTCTGCATACCATAGGTTAGAGCTGCTGAACCTCTGTGAATCCTACCATCACCCTTCGGTGTTGGTGACAGCTGCTAGCAAAGCTTGCCTTACCCCATGAGACCTACCCAGTGAGAGTTCTCCTGAATCCCTTCCCAACAGCTGCCAGTGTTGTCTCTACCACTTATCTCTCCTTCCCAATTTCCCCATATCCATAGAGCTCCATCCTCGAATTTGAGCATACCTTACCGTTTGACTTGCAGATTGTTGGGTATGATCCTCTCTTCAAATCTCACTTCAAATTTGGAATAGGATTCTCCACTGATAAGAAGGGACATGTCCAACTGTTTGGCATGAGAGGTCATCACTACTCAATATATTATAAGACACTTATATACTTTTAAAAAGCATTCTATTGATTTTGTAAGACAATCTACAGAAAGTAAAGTTTGACAAAATCGCCTTGGCTCGTGAGAAAATGTAGCTACCCAGTGATTTTCAACTATGCCCTCGAGGGCCATGTCAGACTCGCTGGAAGTTGGGTGGTCATGATGGTTTTGTGTTTATCTGTGAGTTTTCAATAGTCAAAAAATATGGGTCTGATTTAGAGGGGCTCTAAGGAGTTATGAGGGTCTAAGTCTATGATCTTATTATGCCCTAAGAACGACAGCTCAAAATTACACAATCCAGCTACCAAAAAGTAATTTCGGCATAACTCAATGTCTTGTCTTTTATTTCACAAACACTGTGAAGTTTATACAAAGCCCCTCTCTTCTTTTCCATCTTTGTTTCTTTCTGTTCCACATTCCTATCACTTTCTTCCAGATTCTGTGAAGCTCAGAAAAACCCACCTCGCAAAGGTAGAACCATCTTCAGAGGGAGGAGAGGAAACTTGGCAGACAGAGTTATCATCTCTCAGGTCAACAGAAGTAAAAGAAAGGTTGAGAACGCACGTGGGTTAAAATGTTTTGACCCATCACATAAATGTGTGTAATTTGGAGTTGGAAAAATAAAAATGAAAAGAAGTATTTCAGTCTCTTACACTACTGAGGGAACAAAATACCTCTGGTAATTTCCAATCTGGTCATTCACTGCATATTTAAATAAGTTTTAAAGACACTCTTGATTTCTCTCGAAATTACAGAAGCAAAAAGCTGATTCTTAGCTTTCTCTTCAATCTTTACAAAGACTCCTTTGAGCACAAACCACAGCATCGGCAGAAACTGTTAACTTGAATAGGCAATTGATTTAGAGTTAGGAAATTTTATTATCAGTTTAGTCACAAGAGTATGCAAAAAGATAAGACAGGATTCAGTATAATGAGGGTCCCTA
>NW_012140524.1:11463928-11466109 GCF_000956105.1 Propithecus coquereli | reverse complement strand
GGGAGGGAGGTGGAGCTCAGGCAGTGATGCAAGGGATGGGGAGTGGCTGTAAATACAGATGAAGCTTTGATAGCTCACCCTCCCCCGCTCACCTCCTGCTGTGTGGCCAGGTTCCTAACAGGCCACAGACTGGTACCAGGCAACAGTGGGGGTTGGGTACCACAGTCATAGAGAGTTTATTTTTTCCAATGCGCAGAAAAAAGTATCTTCCCTACCACTATCTTTAAGATCCTGCTTCAGAATGTGGTTTCTACCTAGAATTCTGCTGCTAGTTTCCTATGGCTTCTGAATCTTGAAATTGCTCATCATACAACCAAGAGAATGAAAGTGTGTCAATTAGGATTGGGGTCAACTGCATATAACAGAGACCCTACTACAGAAGTTTAAATGCACAAGTTTATGCTCTCATGTTTAATGAAGACCCAAGTGCAGCCCAGGCCTGACACAGTGGCTTCCTGCAGTCATAAGGCCTCAGAGAGATCTCTGAGCTCTACCATCCTCTATGCTTACAAATGCATTACATCTGCATCTTAAGCAGCAGGAAGGAGGGACTGACAGAGAGGCCAAAGGACACACACCAGCTGTCTTTTATGAAAATTTCCCAGAAGTTACACATTTCCACTTCTGCTTCATTGATGGTGCTGAATAAGATCAAGGTCAGAAAGATAGAGAACAGATATTGGGTCAGACAACCAACAGTCTCTGTAGCAGAAGGTGGTGGTGAGACAGCATTCAGTCATTTCTGATTCAAAAGTAATCAACTCAGTGTTTAAATTCAATCACTCAAGATTTTCCCCCTTATTTTTCTTTTTCTTCCCTTTCCTTAAAGCAAATCTAAATTTCCAGAAAACGCACATGTTCTTCTGTAATCAGAAGAGGGTCTCTCCCTTAGCTGTAGTGTTGCTGATCACAGCTGGGCTTTTCATTACCATGATGAGGCTATGAGTACTGCTGAGTCTATACTTTCCCATGGTCCTTGATCATGACGTCCACGTACTCTGCATCCTACTCATCCCAACCTCAGGCCTCTTTGGATCCTCCAGGCTTCTGCCATTTGGGAGGTTGGGAATTCTGTGTGTGTCCTTAGTTAGGGTATGAGAGCCTATGCTGCAGTGACAAGAAAAGAAAAGAAAAGAAAAGAAAAGAAAAGAAAAGAAAAGAAAAGAAAAGAAAGAAAAGAAAAGAAAAGGAAAAAGGAGAAAAAGGAAGGGAAAGACTATCCCCAAACCTCAGTGATTGAACACACAAAAGTTTAGCTCTAACTCACTGCATGTCCATTGAGGTTTCTGGAGGGCTCCGTTAACACACTCATGGCCATGCTGAGGAAGGTTGCACCAATCACCTTTGAGCCATATCGCCATGTGGCCTCCTCTGTCACTACAGTAGGGGAATAGAAAGACTGGAGACTCACCCTGGGTTTTTTTTACTATATCAGCTCCTAAATTTATATATCACTTCCTGCTATGAACTAAATGTTGTGTCCGCCCCACCCAAATTCAATAGGGTTTCATATGCTGAAACCCTAACCCCCAGTGGAATGAAATTTGGAGGTGAGGACTTTGGGAGCTAATTAGATTTAGGTGAGGTCATGAGGGTGGGGTCCTCATGATCAGATTAGTGCCCTTAGAAGAAGAGACCAGAGAAGTAGCACTCTCTCCCCCTCTGCCATGTGAGGTTACACCAAAATGGTGGCCACCTGCAAACCAGGAAGAAGGCCTTCACCAGACACAGAATCTGCACAGCCTCCAGAACTGTGAGAAGTAACTGTTTGCAGTTTAAGCCATCCAGTCTACAGGATTCTGTTATAGCAACCCAACTGGCTAAGACACTTCCAATCTCATTTTATGGATCAAATTAGGACATGTCCACCTAATTGCAAGAGGACTGGGAAGTGTTTCTTTCATACGTGTGGAAGAACTAGGTGCTGGGTAGAATTGACAATGTCTATTTTTTTAGCTTATTGTGACTCTGTTAGGCCACCCTCAAGCCCATCAGTCTGGCTACCTCATTCAGTCATTGCTGATCTACCTCTAAGGTACAGTGTTCCACTTTCAAGAGTCCAGAAAAAGGTTACCATGTGTTCTTTAACACTTCCAAACATATCTGGGATTTCAATTTTCCCATGCAAAGAGTGGGTAGGGAAGGATTTTTCTTAGAAACCAACTTGTTCAAAACTCTCAG
>NW_012140524.1:11462990-11463618 GCF_000956105.1 Propithecus coquereli | reverse complement strand
CACTGCTATTATAGCAGCTATAATACCTGGAAAACTTTAAGCACAAGTGAGCTTATTTCATTTAAACTGTTATTCTTTGTGATTCACCATCCTTTAAAACAATGGGTTTTAGGACATCGGGGACCCATAAAATCCCTAATCAGCTTTGATTGCTGAATTAGATTTTTTGTTGTTTACTCTATAGAGAGTCTTGATGTAAGAGCAAGACTTGCAAAAGAGAAAGGGGATTCCTAAATTCCAAAATGCCGTTTACAAATCACAAAGAAAGTCTGGTAGACTTTGACAATGGAGCTGAATTACAACTCACAGTGAAGAGTGCTCAGAGAATGTGACAGAAGGAATGCTATCAGCTGGAAAAGAAGGCAAGATGAGACTGGGGGTGGGAGAAGAAGTCAGATTCAAGGGTTCCCATTCCCTTTTTCAAGACAGAAATATTTTTTTTTTTTTTTTTTTTTGAGACAGAGTCTCACTCTTTTGCCCGGGCTAGAGTGAGTGCCATGGCGTTGGCCTAGCTCACAGCAACCTCAAACTCCTGGTAGACTCATATTTAACTAAACCCCTATATCTAGTATCTTCTATTATCGTGTTGCCTCATATACTGGGGTGATTGTGCTGTTAGTAGTCAAAA
>NW_012140524.1:11442806-11462205 GCF_000956105.1 Propithecus coquereli | reverse complement strand
TGCTCAAAGGCTTCTTGAGCATGGCTTTCTGAGCCATGGTCACACATATTCAACTCAGAATAACCTCTTTAAATTATTTTCCAGAGTTTGAGTTCCTTTCCATTGACACTGCAACGGAAAATGGTAGTAAAGCAAGTTTAAGCAGAGAGAAAACTGCAGATAGCCCCAGCCACCCCACATGCCTTTTTGCTCACTGCTGTGGTCTGAATGTTTGTATTCCCCCAAAATTCATACATTGAAATCCTAACCCCCAATGTGATGGCATTAGGAAGTAGAGACTTTAGGAGGTGATTAGGATATGATGGTGGAGCTATCATGAATGGGATTAGTGCCCTTATAAAAGAAACCCACAGAGCTACCTCATCCCTTCTACCATGTGAAGATTCAGCAAGAAGGTGCCATCTATAAACCAGAAAATGGGCCCTCACCAGACACTGAATCCACCACAACCTTGATCTTGGACTTCTCAATTTCCAGAACGGTGAGAAATAAATTTCTATCTTTTATAAGCTACTCCATTTATGATATTTTGTGATAGCAGCCCAAACAACTAAGACACCCACATTTCTAGTTGAAATGGGTTATGTCCAAAAGTTCCCTCATGCTCTTAGTAATGGATATAAGGCACCAGCCATATGTCCTTCATGAATGAAGGATTTATTTCCCTAACTGCTAGAAGTACTCCCAGCAGAAGGCCACAGCTGTTAGTCCTCTTTGGTGGGCACCACTGCTGAAGAGTCCCACCTCACCCAAAGTCATGATTTCTTCCCAGGATAGCCCATATTCATTGACTGGTCAACTCAAAGGCATAAAAACCAACCTCCTTGTCCTCAGTTAAGACAACTCCAAAGGGCCATCCCAGTTTTAGAACTCCCCATGGGGTCAGTTGAGGCATTTGTTCAGACTGTGGTGCAGCCCAACTTATCCTTCTGCCCAATCTTGTCTCCTTTCTTTTCTAATCCATAGATATTGATCCCAAGAGCACTTCCTAATGAACTTGCTGCTCTGTAATCTCTGTCTAAGATTCTGCTTCCTATGGATCTAACCACGAAATATTGGTCCCAGAAACAGAGTCAAGAAAGCAGACATTAAAATGGGTTTTTGGAGTTGGATTACCCACCACTTACCTGGGAATGAGGACTCCAGCATCGGTAGCAGTTGAAGCACAGATTGTCCCTGCACTTGATCTTAGCCAAAAAGAACTACAAGTGACACAGATAGACCCCAGCATAAGAGATCCATGCTATTGAGATATTTCCAGCTCTGAGATTTTAATTTTTAAACTTTGATTTCACAAAGAATTTTCTAGAGTATTAGTCAACATCTCAGAGCATTGATAGAGAATGCTTTTGCTAAACCAATTCTTCCTTTGCCTTTTGTGGAGCAAACTTATTTGGGGTATGATATCATGGTATGGTTTTTAAAGGAGCCACAAGTCCTATATATATTTGGATAGACATGAGGAGAACTTAAATTTGTAGAAAGTCATCAAGAACCTGATATAAAAAGAACATATTGACAGTTCTATGGGAGTTGCCCACTTTCAATTCTTCTCTTGGTGATGGAAATGAGTACAAAATTATACTAGTGGGGCTGGGAAGCACCACAGTTTTAGCCCTAGAGTAGCTATGTTGGCAAAGACAAAGGACAAGAGGGAGATGCTAGTTATTGTCTGCTGCTATTGGTTGGTTCTTTTTTTCAGCTTTCAGCAGAAATGGATGTGAGAAGTATATCCTTCTTCTATACAAAATAAGGTTTACGTTAATTCATAAAAGTTATTTTCCTCTAAATCCAAGAATTTTCAAGTAGCTGCATTGCTTTTCTCAATTCATGTGTTTCCAATACATTCTCCATATGAAAAAATCATCATCGTTTTTGCTACCGTGGGAATGTCTTGCTACTTAAAACAGATGTTAATGACCATTTGATTAGAATGAAATGTCAGAAAAGTCAAACAGTCTATGGGAAAGAGTGTTAATACTCTTCGGGGTTAGAAAAATATATCTGTGCTGTATTGACACACTTGGAGAACTAATGTCAAATTTCTTCCTTTGGTTATTTTTTTATGTGAAACAGACTTGTAAGCCAATCCCAAAGGTCTCTACACTTGGGAGACATTTTCTTAAATGATTGGTTTTGAAATTTTTCTGGGGAGGGATAGTAAAAATATTCTTCTTAGTAATCCCACACTATTTCTCCCCACTAACCTCCCCTCCTTATATCTGCAGTTGAAGTACCAGGTAGTCTATACACTTCTATGGTCTGAGGGTATGGAGAATAAAAGGGGGAGAACCCAGATAGGGCTGCATGAATACTGGGTCAGTATCTAGATTCTGTTTTGTCTTCCAAGTTTCTATTAATGGTCCTATATCAGAGATCCCTCTTTCCAGTCAGGGTGCGACCCCTTTGCATTGTGACTCACTTGCTCCATCTGAGCTCAATGCCATGGAGCCTCTACTGAGGTCTTCAGATGGAATGCTGGGGATTCTACTCTTGATTTTGCTTGGTGTATTCATGGACTCTTTCCTCACATTGTCTTTTCACCCCCTTAGCCAGCTTCTCTCCAAATTGAAAAGTAATAGTGATACTTCTTAGAATCTTATTGTTTGCTCTTCTGTCCTCCATACTGCACTTGGACAAAGGTGCTTGGAAAGACGGTGGTAGCCATGCCAGAATCTTTGGTTTCTAGTAGTAAGTAAAAACAATTTTGAAATTTTCACCCTAATGTTATTCCCTGTTCTTTGATTAGTTTCTTCTGGTGAATTCTTAGCTTAACTTATCATTATTATTTTTGCCTACTTTAGGCCTACTTTAGAGGAAGTACCACTTTAGGCCACTACATCACTATGCTGTCCTGACTTGCAAATATTCCTGCTTAACTCTTTGCATGTGAGAAAACTCAATGGAGCTTTGTAGGGAGATTTAAGAAGGAATGCAGAAAGAGCCATGAGCCATTGATAATCTGTCTAGGCAGATTATCTTCTTTGCGAGTAAGATGACAAATTGAGGTAATTAAATCCATGTCTTGTTCATCATTGATTCTTACGTAGAAGGGGAAGAGTAATAGCAAGTTTATAGGTTAGAAGTTCAGCACTTTTTTCTTCAGAAACATATTTTTGTATACTTGGGTCAAATCTATATTATATAAACAAAGGAAAATGAAAATATAAACAATTATCAGTTGAGCTAAGGCAATGAACAAACTACATGTTAATTATCAGCCTTAGCGATTGCCTTTGGCTAAATTCAAAGGAAAATTGCCCAACATGCTCCTTTTTAACTTAGCTTGCTTCTTTGGATTTCTAAAGAATTAGGATCTGATTCATAATTTAAAAGTCTGATTTTAAACACGCACACATACAGTCATGTGTCACTTAATGATAAGGATACATTCTGAGAAATACATCATTATGCAATTTCATCATTGTATGAACACCACAAAGAATGTTTACACAAACCTAGAGGGTATAGCCTACTACACAGCTAGGCTATATGGGATAGCCTATTAATTCTTGGCTGCAAATCTGTACAGCATGTTACTCTACTGAAAATTGTAGGCAGTTGTAACACAGTGGTAAGTATTTTTGTATCTAAATACATCTAAACATAGAAAAGGTACAGTAAAAATACAGCAGAAAAGGCAAAAAATGGTACACCTGAATAGGGTACTTACCATGAATAGAGTTTGTAGGACCGAAAGTTGCCCTGGGTGAGTAAGTGATTAAGTGGTGAGTGAATGTGAAGGCTTAGGATATCACTGTACACTACTGTAGACGTTATAAACACTGTACACTTAGGCTACACTAAATTTATTTTTTAAAATTTTCTTCAATAAATTAATCTTAGCTTACTGTAATTTTTTTACTTTATCAACTTTTTAACCTTTTAAACTTTTTGATTCTTTCATAATAACATTTAGCTTAAAACACAAACATATTGTACAGCTATACAAAACATTTTTAATATCCTTTTTCCATAAACATTTTTCTATTTTTAAAATTATATATTTATTTTTTTACTTTTTAAATTTTTTGTTAAAAACTAAGACACAAACATACACATTAGTCTAGACCTACACAGGGTCAGGATTATCAATATCACTGTCTTCCACCTCCACATCTTGTTCCACCGGAAGGTCTTCAGAAGCAATAACATGCATGGAGTTGTCATCCCCTATGATAAAAATGCTTCTTCTGGAATACCTTCTGAAGGACCTGCCTGAGACTGCCTTACAGTTAATTTTTCTTTTTAGTAAGTAGAAGAAGTATACCCTAAAATAACCATAAAAAGTAGAGTAAATACATAAACCAGTACCAAGGTCATTTATCATCATGACCAAGTATTATGTATTTTACATAATTGTATGTGCTATACTTTTACATGACTAGTAGCACAGTAGGTTGGTTTATACCGGCATTGGCACAAACACATGAATAATGCATTGTGCTATGAGATTAGGACAGCTATGATGTCACCAGGTAATAGGAATTTTTCAGCTCCATTATAATCTCACGGGACCACCTTCGTGTACGCGGTTTGTTGTTGACTGAAACATTATTATGTGGCACATAAATGTATATATAGGTCTTAAGAGGCAAGATGGCTGACCAGAGACACCAGCTGCCAGATCATCTCAGAAAGAAGGAAAAGTTTTAGATGAAAAACAAAAAACCAATAATCATAGATTAGGTGTATTTCCAAGGGAAAAGTACCAGAACATAAAAGAGATTCCACAGGAAGAAGTTGCAGAGCAGAACAAGAAGGAACAAGATATTGGCAGAGGTCAACCCCCGAGAGGCTGGGAGTCCAGCGAAAAGGGTAGGTGGAGCAGTTTGTTTCTCCCTCCCTCACATCTCTGGCAGTCAGCAGGCTCCCGAGCTACTGGAGAGCCTTTCTACCCTCAGTAGTCCCAAAGCTGCTACTGCCACCAGTGAAATGTGAGCTTCTTGGGGACAAAACACCAGGCTGCCAGCCCCGCTAGGGGTGCTTCCTGTCACCACAGACCTGAGCCAAGACACCAGACATCATCTTGCTTCTCCATCCACCATACACCTTGGTCCTCCCCAAGGGGCTCAGGTTTTGTCTTGCTGGTTCCCACACAAACATTTCCCAACTCCAGCCCAGAATGAGGGAGCCACAGGGGGCTGGTGGTTCCTGGGGGATCTGTGTGACCCCAGAGCCTGGACTTTCTGGGTGGGCTGCCTTCTGGAGAGAGGGACAGAGACAGCAGAATGCTGCTAGCTTTCCTCCATTCAGACTCTTTCTCCAACAATACCTATAGTTCTCTCACATGAATGTTCTGTTCTGCTCTGTTCTTATTTGTTAATAAATAAATCATTCATTAATAAAATGTTTTTAGCACCTGCTAAATTTTCAAATGTACGCAACGAAACTTAGGAACCAAAAACACAATAAAACAGTTAAGAAACAGTTATTTGATCTGCATGAGTGATATGAAACACACGTATTATAGCAGCTAAATTCATAAAATTAGTTGCCTTCAGGCACATTATTCTTAAAATAATGACAATTTTCAAGTAGATGCTGATTCTCCTTTAAAAGATTTTGTCTTTCGGGTTTAATGTAGTCAGTGATGGTAAATGTCAACAAAAATTTTCTTCAAATTATATGTTCTTTGTGAACTTTCTTGATAATTGGATATTAAGTATTTAATTTTTCAAAGGGTATGCATTTTTGTCTTTTGGAACTCACCATTACCTAAATGGTTTACAGAAAAATACAAAAGAATTAGCAAACAATAAAATATAAATAGTTGCAGATTTTCACCACACAATAAACGATAAAAAACCATTATAGGAAATGTGTTCAGACTGTATTACCTGTGACCTATTTGAGGACTGCTCCACCCACAGCCACCTGCATGTATTTCATGAGGACCTAACATATAATTTCCTACAGGTCACCCTAACCCTTGCAGCTGGTGGCCAGGTAGCTTTCTGCCTTTTGCAGGCCAGGGTATAGACCATGGCACAACTGGTGATCCTTTAAGTGGTTGGAAGGGTAGTAAGTCTGAACACCTGTCTACCACCACTGAGACAGGCAGGAGCTTTGTCTTTATATGCACCTTTAGACATTCTGTATACTGCTATTTACAGAGAAGTGTTAGTTACACTACATATGGGATAGGTTAGGAAAAGAGAGACAGTATTGCTAGGTGTCCATCAGATTTAATCACACGTTAAATAGAATCTTCACACATATCTCACACACCCCCTGAGGAGACCATTGCAAAAGCTAGAAATGAACAGTGAAGCTCTATCAAACCCATGTTGGATTATTTTACTGCAACAATTAATAATGGTGCTTAATTATAAAATAAAAACTCTGAAACAAATGCTAAGCCAGACAGGAAACCAGAACAGCGAGTATAAACTAGGATTTTTCAGGCAAACTAGAACATATAGCCTTGACCTCTTATGGAACACTTAGTATCATGTACTCTCCTGGCCTTTTGATGTTCAGCCACTGAAAACTATTTTGTAGGCCAGGGCAACACCCTGTGTGATATTTTGCTTCTTGGTCACAGAATCTTTGGAATTTGGGCTATCCCTCAGCCCTTGAGATGAAAAGATGCCTGTATGTATAAGGACTCTACAATGGAGTCCTTATGTTGTTTATGTTCCCCACGAAATCCATATGTTGAAATTCTAATTCCCAAAGAAATGTTATTAGGAGATGGGGCCTTTGGGAGGCGATTAGGTCATGAGGGCCCTCATGAACAGGATTAGTGCCCTTATAAAAGAAGCCCCAGAGAACTTGTTCAGGCACCCTTTTTGCCGTGTGAGGACACAGCAAGAAGGGACCATCTATCAACCAGAAAGTAAGCTCTCACCAGATAAAAAATCTGCTGACATCCTGGTAGTACACTTCCCAGCTTCCAGAACTGTGAAAAATAAATTTGTTTTTCATAAGCTACTTAGTTTATGGTATTTTGTTACAGCAGCCCAAATAGACTAAGACAGATTCAACTTGTGCTAGCTTAAGCAAAAATAACAACAGCAAATGATATTTTCTGGAAAGCTATTGGCGCAGCTTGCAGAATTAAAGATGAGGAACCAAGTTTCAAAACAAAAACAAACAATCAAAATAAAAAAAACAGAAGTCAGAGCAGCCTCGGCCTCAGCACACTCAGGGACTAGAACAAGGAATTTAAGGCCACTATGTGCTCACACACACACTTTTCATCTTCCTATATGTGCTCCCCCACTGTGAACCAGCTCCTGCCACATGACTGCAGTCATGGCCTGTAGCAGCTGTACCACCAAAGGAAAGAACTTTATTACCTTAATTTAAATATCACGGGTGAGTCTCCTTAGAGATAAAACACTTAACTATATTAAAAGGTCAATGTGACCTTTATCATTAAAATGACAATAAACATACACTTTCCCTATACCTTAAAATCACACAGGTGTTTAAAACTATAGGACCTCGAAATGAGGGTTTTTTTTTTTCTCAAAATGTTTTGGAAGCTGTGAAATGAGTTGATAAACCTCAGTACAACTGAATAGATCTCCAAACCAGCTTTCACAGACTGAGCTTGTTTCCAGCCATTCTTATTCCAACATCAAGAGTTATTAAAAACAGAAAAAAGTGATAATCCAGGACAAGCACAAAACTGATTTGTTTTGATACTTTCTGCCTTTCTAATGATATATGTGTGTTATGAATTTTAGCTCTGTAGGATTATATTATTGCATAAAAAATTAATTCTTACCTCCATTTCTAATAAAAAATGCTTTTTCACAGTGCAAAAGCAATTTATGCACTGGAAAAAGAATAAAGAAGGTTATTAAGGCATGGCAAGAGAAAAAGCATGTTTTAGGCTTTACGGCTAATTGAATCACATAATCTAAGTCTACATGTATGCCTGGTTTTCTATTTTTCCCCCAAGAACACTATTAAAATATCTCCCTTTTCCTTGTCTGTTTTTGAGCATATATATTCTATATATATGGTGCTTTTTAATATCTTGGCAGAAATTAT
The DNA here is from genome assembly GCF_000956105.1 of Propithecus coquereli. NCBI lineage: Eukaryota > Metazoa > Chordata > Mammalia > Primates > Indriidae > Propithecus > Propithecus coquereli. Next base: position 11,454,198 of record NW_012140524.1, on the reverse strand, counting down.
GTCAACAAGAAAGTATTGGTTGATTTCCAGAAAAGGAAGGATAAAAACAATTTTTTAAAAATGTTCAGCCTTCTTCCCCAAATCATTTGTTTGTTTGAGAAAAATGTTTGACTTTACATTGATAAAACTTTATTCTTTCAAGCAGAATTAAAGCTTTGCAAAATTCAAAGCTCTCTGGAAAATGCCAAGATATTCTCAATTAGCAATTAGGTATAAATAGAAAATGTTTAATGTTAACAAATTGTATTTTTGATGAATTTTTAAAATTTGAGCACAATTTATTTGCTTCATCATATTTGGCCATTGTTCAACACCCTAACCCTGAATTCTGTCTCCACCACTTAGTTAATGAGTAACCTTGGACAAGTTAACCTCTAACAATTTCTTCCTCAAGGATAACAAGAACAATATTAACTTTCTTAGAATTGTTACAAAAAGAGATGATATATGGAAAAACACTTAGTATAGAACTTGGCATATAGAAATGTTGAGTAAATTGCACAAGAGACTTTCCTGTAGGTTGACGTCTGCAGCTCAAAAGATAGTTATCGAGATTTTATGTGATGTAAAGTAAGTCCTCACAGCATGAAAAGAATCAGGTCTTTCTTGGTCTTAGAGATATGAGGGTTGGGGGAACTCTACTGGACTCTTAATGTAATGATTAAAGCAATAAGATTTAGCAAAGAAACAGAAAACCTCCCTGAACCCTTCCAATTTTACCTATACTCCAATTTTTTTTTTCTGTTTAGAAGGGAACATAATTTGAGTTTCATAGGAGAGTGATAGGGTTGCATAACAAAATAAATTATCTCCTGGTGTTAGGTAACCTGCTACACTATTTCGATTGTTTTGGATGTTTCATTAGTCCAGGGCTGAAATTGCTAATTCATTTCATCCTGTGATTGGTAGTGGCCAACAAGAGTAGTATGGTTGTGTTGAATGAGATTGTAAAGTGATTGATAATATCTACTTGCTCTACGTGTGATTCCTGCTTTTGGTTTGTGAGGTACCAGGTTTAAATTCTAAGCCCATTCTTTCTGCTAGATGCTCATGGCAAAGACTAAATGTAAGCGCCCTTGAATCCTTGTCAACTAGCTTAATTCCTAGAATTTGAATTTAATACGTGGTTGTTAATCTGAGCTGCACTGCATCCTATCTCAGTCCTGTATGTCTTTTCTCCTGTATCACCAGGGCTTTGTGCTGTCAGGGGCAAGAATGGCATGAAGACAATGCTAAACCTAATTGCCACAGAGAATGATCTTTCATCAGCTCATAGAGATTAGGGGGTTATGGTTCTCTTCCTTCCCTTCCCCCGCAGAATGACATATAAGGACTTGGGGTTACATAACCTTAAGTTGGCCCCTGGGGCTGCCAAAGAATTAAATTGAATCTCTTACAAGCAAGGAAGCTGTTCATGTGGGAAGTGTTATTCCCATGGGATCTTTTGTAGGACTGTTCAAATTTAAACAATGTATCTGAGGAAAAGAAAGAATGTGGGAAAAAATACCATGAGTCGTTCTTGTGTGTTTGTATAATTTCTACTTTTTGGCCAAAAAGAGTAATATATAATCAATGGTTTCACGTTTTTTTGGCACTTGGTCAGGAGCCAAACTGAAAAATAGCTCCTCTCCCACTGAGGATTATTCCAAGTCTTTAGTGTCTCCTTTGTGTTGTGAGAACCACATCCCGGGACGTTTCCCTTGTTCAGAATGGGGAGAGTGGACGTGCAGACCTGAGCGCTGTGGCCTGGTCATTAACACTCACCAGCTGTCTCAAGACATGTGATCCCAAAATAAAAGTGACGTGGAACATCCCCAGGCCTAAAAAGTCACTCGATTAACACTGGGGCATGAGACAGGAAAGAACTTTCTGTGACTCTGAGCTATAGCTTAAGCGCCAAGGGAAGAACAATTTCCCTGATGGTATTGCTACAAAACGGGTGTGGAGGGAGTCTGGGCTCTGTCTGATCCTCAGCTGTCTCCAGAGAGCCAGTTGTGGGGAGCAGATGTGTGAGTTAGGGGATGTCACTTCATTTCAAAACAACACATGACCTTGGCGTGCACTTTGCCTGTGCTTTGCCCTTTGAGCCATTATCCTCCAGAGTCTGGGACCAGAAGAAGAATCTACTTCAGACAGCAAGAAGTACTTTGTTCTATTTTTTTTTCTTCCCACCAAATTTAGGACAAGAGACAGGTTAATTTTTTTTATAGGAATCAAAACACAATCTAGATGGGTTGTTAGAGTGGTCAGATCAACCAGACTATGTTCTAGTCAGGTTGATTTTATTGTAAAGATCACATTGCTTCATTCTTTGTGAAGGGACTGAAAACTTCGATGTATAACAGGACTTGAAAAATGCTAACTTCACTTATCCAACTCCAGAGTATGTACGGACCTAATACTAGTGTTTCTTTTCAACCTACTTTTATCTAAATTAAAATCAAATAAAAATCAAATTGATCCTGGACCAGGGTTGGAATTGGAGGTGAGTCCAGAAGTTGAGTCACTGCTAGACTATAAATGTTCACGAATCACTGGACTACCTGATTTTTCATATACCTGTGATTGGTCTTGGTACAATAAATACATTTTGTTAAATATTTAAATATATTTTCCTTAAAAAATAGAGAGGCAGCATAGTAAGTGTCATTAACGAGGAGCTTAGGAATCAAAACTGGATTTGAATTCCATGTGTTCTACCAACTAGTATGTGACAGTGGTCAAGTGATTTCATGTCCCTGAGCCAAAATCTCCAAGTCTGCAAAACTGGGGCAATACCTGCATCACAGAGTTGCAAAGAGTAAATGATAATACATACACGAAAGACTTATCGTGTCATACGTATGTTAGTAGCCCGATTAATGTCAATTTCCTTTGTTAATAGGCACTCTAGATATTCAATATATGAAATATCCCTCAAATATTAGGCATCTTCTTATTTTAACTTGAATTGGGTGATATTTTTAACTAGGCCAGCCGTATAATATTTTGAAATCTCCTTCTACTGAATCCACCATCGGTTCAATCAGCTTTAAAGGAAAAAAACCCTACTATAAAAACAGTGAATCATTCTTATAAATATGAGTGATAGTTTCTAAGTCAACACTAAGTAATCTTCAGTGATTCTAAATACTGAAAAAATTGTGATGTACTATCTCTCCACAATTCACTCATTTGTTTATTCATCATTTAACAAATATTTATTGATTACCTACAATGTGCCAGGCACTGTTCTAAACAAAAATAGAGAAGTGATTCAAAAAGTCATAATCTCCACTCATATGAAGACTATATTTTAGTGCAGGAAATAATTAATAAATATAATAAGTATATTATATTATTAATTTATTATATATGAATATATTTATATACAAACGATATATACATTATATCGAAGATGATACGTCCTTTGGAAAAAATAGAGAGTAGGTTAAGAGAGATGGGATTCTGGGGCCAGGGAAGTTTGAAACTGTACATAGTCACCTCAATATACTCCTCAATACAAGAGGTGAAGAGAACAAGGAGCAGAGATGGGGAGCCGTGTAAATAATAAGAGGGGAGACTTTCAGGCGAAGAGAACACCTGATACAAAGGCCCTGAGATAGGAGCATCCCTGCTGTGTTTGAGGGAAAGTAAAGGAGGCCAGGATGACTGGGGTGGAGTGACAGAGAGGAAGAGTAGTAGAAAATGAGCTCAAAGAGGTAATAGGGCTAGATGGTGTTTGACCTCAGAGTGTATTGTAAGGACTTTGACTTTCACTCTGAGCGAAATGTGGTCACTTCAGGGTTTTGAGCAGAAGAGTACTACCAACTGACTTACATTTTGACAGGACCACTCTGGCTGCTCCGTTGAAAATGTATTATAAGGCAGTTAGGACAGAGGTTGAGAGATCAGTTGGAAGGCCATTGCAATAATCCAAGGGGAACATGTTAATTAATGGGAGGGTGGTAACAGTGGAGGTGGTAAGAGGTGGTCAGATTCTGGACATGTGTAGAAGACGTAGCCAACAGGACTTCCTGACAGGTTGGAAATAAGGGAGTCAAGAATGCATTCCATGTTTCTGAGCTGAGTACCAGAAAAGATAGGAGTTGCCATTACCTGAGATGAATAAGATTGGGGTGGGGGAGGTTAGTGGTGGGAAGAAAAATTGGGGCACATTTTATTTTAGATTTTAATTAGATATACAAATAGATATCCTGGATATCCAACTTACCAAGTAGGAAGTTGAATATGTGTCTGGAATTCAGAGGGATGTCTAGGCCAGAGATACAAATGTGGACATCGTCATCACAGAGATGATGTACGGAATTCACCATAACATACCCCGTGATTTTGTGGACCTGAAATATAGCTTGATTAGTGATCAATACTCTTCCTCCACATCAGGTTACCCTTAAAATAATGCAGTCATTCCTTTTATACTATTGAATCTTTTGTACTTCACTGAAAATATAGAGATTTTACTTGTATTTAAAACCATGAGCCTAGATGATACCAGTAAGGAACTGAGTATAGATAAGAAAAAGAAATTGACCAAGAACTGATCTCCGGGGCATTCAACATTAGAAGATTAGAGAAAAGAAGTAGAAAAAGCAAAGATGACAGAGAAGGAATAGCCAGTAAGGTGGAAGGGAAACCAGGAGGGTGTATTGTCCTGAAAGCCAAGAAAAAAAAAAAAAGATATTTTTAAGAGAAAAGAATAATTAGCTGTGTGAAATGCTTCTGATATGTCAAACACCATGAGGCCTGAGAATTGAAAGTTGGATTTAGCAACATGGAGGTCACTGTTAACTTTCAAAAAGCATCACTTAAAATTCAAAGTAAAAAAATCATGAACAAAGTTAAGAAAGACCAAAAAATTCTGATTTTGACATTAGGTCCACTTCTTTTTTTTAAAAAAAAAAAGATCAAAATCTTTAAAAATAAGGGAAAGGTAGCTTAGTACCTAAGGAATATATTCAGTCTGCATATTGGATAATATAGCACTGAAATGATTGACTCATTAACATTACTCACTATACTGAATTAAAATGTAAAAGTGCATATTTTCTTATTGAGATATCAGTAACATCACCTTTTTCTACACACACACAAACTCTTAATATTAATGGTTTAACTGATGGTATTTCAACTAAATTTTGAATAGAAGTTCTGAACATATCAGAAATCTATTTCTAGACCTCAGGAAATGGTCCATTCCTTTTTGAACAAAATTAGGCACACCAACTTTAAGTATTAAATATAAATTACATGTTGGAGTTTATTATAATTTGGTCTCTGATGAGTATATACTTATAGTGCCATCTACTGTCTGGTAGTAAAATCATAACATCATCCATACTGGTAAATAGGATAAAGCAATAAAACACAGATTATTAACAGTAATCTTTTTCTGGAAATCAGACATTCTGTGTGACAACACTAACTTAGAGAATATATCAGATTATTTCAATGAGGAAAAAGTATAACTAACACATTACCTAACACAAAACTCCTACCAATTTTATGAAGTGTACAAAAGCCGCTTAAAGCACACACACATGTACATATATATGTCCACACACACATATGCCTATATGCAACAAATTATCATGTTAGTAATGCTTAAAACATTACTTTCTCATTACCAATTAATATGGTGTTTAATAAACAACTGTTTTGCATGTGGTAACATTTGTTGACTATTGACATATTTTCCAAAAAGTTGATAAGTGATTCTAACTTTATTTGGAATGTGATATCAGACTTTTTCTCTGATGTTTTTGTTAAACATTTATATCTACCATAATACTATAGAGTTATCTCTAGCATATATTGTTAAATGAAAAAAGTTAAATAGAAAAAATTATATATAATCTACGACTTATCTTTTAAAAACGGAAAGGATACTGTATATTATTATAATATAAAGGTGATCCTTGAACAACACGGTTTGAATGGCATGGATCCACTTATATGCGGATTTTCTTCCGCCTCTGTCACTTCTGAGACAGCAAGACCAACCACCCTGTTTTTTCCTCTGTGTTGAAATGCCTCTAAAGTAAATTTAACAAAACCTCAAAGGAAAGTGACAAGTTACAATGTAGGTAGTCAGAGAAACAGTCCAGACATCCTTATGTCTATCAGTCCCATCATAAAGGTGTTTAGTGCTAGAACTCAAAGGGCTCCAAATGGATTTAGAGTTAGAATCGTGATGACTAAGATACCAGACGTGTAAAATGTGACTGCAAAACAAGTGATTCCTATAGGTTCTCCCTTGACTCACCTTTATAGTGAGGCAGGTAAACATCTAGTCAAGCAATCGTTTTGGTTAGAATTTTTGATTTGTATTAAAATACTATTAAAAATAATTTATAAATGTATTTTAGAATTTAGGCAATAAATTAAAGCAAAATAAGAATATGATGGCTAATTTTATGTGTCAACTTTACTGGGATAAAGGATGTTCAGATACCTGGTAAAACATTATTTCTTGGTGTGTCTGTGAGGATGTTTCTAGAAGAGATTAGAATTTGAATTGGTAGACTGAGTAAAGAAGATTGCCTTCGCCAATGCAGATGGGTATCCTTCAATCAATTGAGGGCTAAATAGAACATCAAGTTGGATCGAGCCAAATTTGTGGGATTGGTCTTGCTGTCTAAGAAGTGGCAGAGGGAGAAGAAAACTTGGGCCCACTAAACAGAGATTCTGCATTTAATGTTGCAGTTCAGGGGATCAGAAAGGAGTATAAAAGTTTGTTTGGTTTATTCTCTAAAACGTGGATCAAAAGATGGTCTTTTGTGAATGAACTAGAAACGCCAGACATGTCTTGGTTTAGAGGCAGGGATTCAAAGGCTTAGGGAGATTGGAATATTAGAGTGGATTTGTCATTTAAGACCTGCCCACCCACACCTAGAGGGTCCACAAGACATACCGTTCACCAATACTGTGAGAAATAAACTTGTGAGGGGAGCCCCAGCATCCACGTAAAGCTCTGCGATCACTTTTCTCTGCAGGCCAGACCTCACAGAGGAACAGCAGTCAGTGAATTGGGAAACCTAAATGCAATGGGAGTATTGAATCCTGGGGTGGCAGGACACAAGTGCTGGCACTTATCACCAAAGGTGAGAGTGGTTACCACAACAGACAGCAGAGTCAAGCAGCAGTCAGAATAGTCTGACTCGTGCAAACCTATGGCATTAGCACCATAATTATGGTGATCCTAATGGTGAAATAGATGGGAAGCCTACTGAATTCTTACTTGATCTGTATAAGCAGAAAAGTTCTAGGTCAAGTGAACAAAAATCCAACTAAAATCATAACAACAGAGATTCATAGCCCCCAATGGATTCCCAGACTTGAGCCAATTTGTAGACCTAGAACCCCTTGAATGAAAGGAAGCCTAGGTCCCTTTGAGGAAGGACCTCAGTACTCTACCAAACATTTATGCTGTTAATCTTTCTCCCAGCCTTCCCCCTAAGGAACCTGTAGGCTTTAACTAGGGTAACTGTACATTAAGGGAAAAAAAAAAAAATCAGATCTTTTAGGGACTACTAGAACACTGGCTCTGAATTGACACTGATTCCAGAAAACTCAAAACATCACTGTGGCCTACCAGTCTGAGTATGGGCTTATGAAGGTCAGTGGATCAATGTAATTTTAGCTGATGTTCATCTCACAGTGGATCCAGTGGGTCCCTGAAATAATCCTGTGTTTATTTTCCCAGTTCCAGAATGCATAATTGGAATACACATACTTGGCAACTGACATAATCCCCACATTGGTTCCCTGACCTGTAAAGTAAGGGCCATTATGGTGGGAAAGGCCATATGGAAGCCATTAGAACTGCCTCAACCTGAGAAAATAGTATATCAAAAGCAATATACATTCCTAGAGGGATTGCAGAGATTAGTACCACCATTAAGATGTAAGGTGGTGATCCCCACTGCATTTCCATTCAGTTCTATTCGGCCTGTGCAGAAGACAGATGGATCTTGTAGAATGACAGTGGATTATCATGAGCTTAACCAGGTGGTGACTCCAACTGCAGCTGCTGTACTAGACGTGGTTTCATTGCTTGAGCAAATTAGCACATCCCCTGGTACCTGGTATGTAGCTATTGATCTGGCAAATGCCTTTTTTTCCCTATCCCTGTCAGTAAGGCCTATAAGAAGCAGTTTGCTTTCAGCTGGCAAGGCCAGCAATACACCTTCACTGTCCAATCTCAGAAATACGTCAACTCTCCAACCTATGTCATAATTTAGTTCTCAGGGATCTTGATCACCTCTTCCTTTCAGAAGCTATCACACTTGTCTGTTATACAGATGACATTACGCTGATTGAACATAGTGCGTGAGAAGTAACAACTACATATTTGGACTTATTGGTGAGACATTTGCATGTCAGAGAGTAGCCAATAGATCTCACTAAAATTCACGGGCCTTCTACCTCAGTGAAATTTCCCAGGGTACAGTGGTGTGCAGCATGTTAAGATATCCATACTAAGGTAAAAGATAAATTGTTGCATCTGGTTCTCCCAACAACCAAAAAAGAGGCGCAATGCCAAATGGGCCTCTTTGGACTTTGGAGGCAATATGTTCTTCATTTGGGTGTGCTATTCCCATTTACTGAATCACTTGAAAGACCATTAGTTTTGAGCGGGACCCAGTGTGAGAGAAGGCTCTGCAACAGAGTCCAGGCTGCCATGCAAGCTGCTCTGCCGCTTGAGACGTAGGATCCAGCAGACCCAATGGTGCGTGAAGTAGCAGTAGCAATTGCTGTTTGAAGCCTTTCACAGTTTCCCACAGGTGAATCACAGCACGTGACTCTAGGATTCTGGAGCAATGTCCTTCCATCATCTGCAGATAGCTACTTTCTTTTTGAGACAGAGTTCTTAGCATGTACTGAACCTTAGGGAAGACTGAACACTTGACCATGGGCCACCAAGTTACCATGTGACCTGAGCTGTCCTTCGTGAATTGGCTGTTGTCCAACCCACCAAGCCATAAAGTTGAGCAAGCACAGCAACACTCCATCATCAAATGGAAGTGGTATGTGTGCGACTGGGTCCAAGCAATCCCTGAAGGCATAAGTAAGTGACATGAGGAAGTGGCTCAAATGCCCGTGGTTCCCATTCCTGCTACACTGCATTCTCTCTTCCAGCCAGCACCTGTGGCCTTATGAGGAGTTCTCTGTGATCAGGTGACAGAGGAAGAGAAAATTTGGGCCTGATTTATAGAGAGTTCTTCATGATATGCAGGCACCATCGTCCCTGAAGGACAGTGGTGAAGGGACATCCTCCCAGTGGGCAGAACTTTGGGCAGTGTGCTTGGTTGTGCACTTTACTTGGAAGAAGAATTGGCCAGACATGGGATTATATACCAGTGGTTTGGCTAGATGGTCAGGAACTTGGAAGGAACATGACTAGAATATTGATGGCAAAGAAATATGGGGGAGAGATATGTGGATAGACCTCTCTGAATGGGCAAAGAATGTGAAGATATTTGTATCTTACATGAATACTCACCAAAAGGTGAACTTAGCAGAGGAAGATTTCAATAACCAAGTCCCTCAGATGACCCATTCTGTGTATATCAGTCAGGCTCTTTCCCCAGACACTCCTGTCATTTCCCAATGGGCTTCTGAACAAAGTGACCATGGTGGCAGGGATGACGTTTTGCATAGGCTCAGCAAGATGGATTTCCACTCAGCAAGGCTGACCTGGCTATAGCCACTGCTGAGTGCCCAATCTGTCAGCAGCAGAGAACACTGAGCTCCCCGTGTGGGATCATTCCTGGGAGTGATCAGGTTGATTACATTGGACCATTTCCATGATGGAAGGGACAGCATTTTTTCCTAAATGGAAGAGACACTTACTCTGGATACAGATTTTTCCTTCCTTGCACACAATGCTTCTGTCAAAGTTACCACCTGTGAACTTACAGAATGCCTTATGAAGCACTATGATATTCTACAAAGCATTGCTTCTGATCAAGGAACTCACTTCACAGCAAAAGAAGTGCAGCAATGGGCCCACTCTCACTGCATTCATTGGTATTACCATGCTCCCTACCATCCTGAAGCAGGTGATACAATGATGGAGTGGCATACTGAAGATTCAGTAGTAGTGCCAGCTTGGTGGCAATCCCTTGCAGGGCTGGGGCAAGCTTCTCCAGAAGGATGTATATACTCTGAATTGGTGTTCAATATGTGATACTGTTTCTCTGATAGCCAGGACTCACAGGTCTAGGAACCAAGGGGTGGAAATGAGAGGGGCAGCCCTCAACATTACCCCTTGTAACCCACTAGCAAATTTTTTGCTTCCTGTTCCTGTGAATTTATGCTCTGCTAGACTAAAGTCTGTGTTCCAGAAGGAGGAATGCTGCCACCAGGAGACACGACAATGATTCCATTAAACTGGAAGTTAAGACTGCTACCCAGCCGTTTGGGGCCCCTCATGCTTCTTAATTAACAGGCAAAGACAGGAGTTAGTGTTGGCTAGGGATATTGATCCAAAATACCCAGGGGAAATTGGGCTACTACTCCATAATGGAAGTAGATTATATTAATATCTGGAATACAGGGGATCCCTTAGGGTGTCTCTTTATATTACCCTGCCATGTGATTAAGGTCAATGGAACACTATAACAACCCAATCCAAGAAGGACTACATATGGCTCAGACTTTTAGGAATGAAAGTTTGGGTCATCCACCAGGTAAAGAATCATGACCAGCTGAGGTTCTTGATGAAGGCAAAGGGAATACAGACTGGGTAGTAGAAGAAGGTAGTTACATTAATTAATACCAGCTACAACTCTGTGACCAGTTACAAAAATAAGGACTATAATTGTATTTCCTCCTTATTTTGTATTTGTATATATGTATATGTGTATATATATATTTTTAAGCAAACATTTTTGTTTTCTTTCTTCTTTCATTCCCTTATAATGTGGATAAGATGTTTTGATGTAATATCAGTATTAAGTATTATTAACTTCACTTCATAGTTTTTAAGTTATGGGATATCAGGAGATATGGGATATCACTCAAGGGCTTTATCTCCTCTTCTGGAGAAGTTGAAGAAGGGATTAATTAATGTGTTTTCATTTGTACTCAGGTAAAATTTTGACCTTGTTATTATCTTTATTTGGAGAGTAAGTACAGGTTAAGGAGATGCATATGGATGTTAAGTTGACAGACGTGGGCTTGTGGTGGTTAATTTTATGTGCTAACTTGACTGGGCTAAGGAATGCCCAGAGAGCTGGTAAAATGTTTTTTCTGAGTGTGTCTATGAGGGTGTTTCCAGAAGAGGCTATCATTTCAATGGATAGACTGAGTAAACAACACTGCCCTCGCCAATATGAGTGGGCCACATCTCCTTCACTAAGGGTCTGAAAATAGAACAAAAAAGCCT
>NW_012140524.1:11440857-11442137 GCF_000956105.1 Propithecus coquereli | reverse complement strand
CAAATATATATAGTCACAAGGATACACTACAAATATCTATTAGCGTAACATTTAAATTCAAATCAAGGAATGGTGTCCACTCTGCAAGAGTGTTATATGATGTGATTAATATAAGCTTAAAAAGGCATAGCTTCTGTGCTTCAGGAAATGACAAAGTAATGAGGAAGGCAGACACATGCATGACATGCAATGATGTGTATAACAAATAAGTAAAAAAAAAGAATAATAAGCGTGTCAGGAAAGAAGCGATTTGCAAATGGGTATTTTGAAAGTCCTTCATTAAGCAGAACCCTGAATTACATGATTCAATTATTCCACACTGTATACATACACCATAAAACCACTGTGTACCTCATAATTATATACAATTACAATTTGTCAGAAAAATTTAAAAATTGTTCTCAAAGAACAGAACTGTGAAAACTAGCAATTGCATCAGCAAATGGAGATGAAGAAATAGATCTACCAGGAAAAGTACAAAAGGTAAACAAAGTTATGGTATCAATGAAGAAAGAGTATTTTTAGAAAACAACAAATAATTTTATGTCAGTGGAAAGTCTGGATGTTGGTTTATGGAAGGCTAAAGAGATTATGCTATTTGCACTGATGAATCAGAGAGGGTTTTGAGGAAGGGAGTAACATGATCAAATGTACTTAAAGAAGTTAACTGGTACATTGAACAGGCTAATTGGATAAGGCAACCAAGAATAATAGTTGGAGGTATTCAGGTATGGGGTTCAAACTACGGTGTGACCAGTGGAAATAAAAAAGAGACAATGAGGCGGGAGATATTTTAAATATAGAATGGACAAAAAGAAGCATCAAATATGATTCCAGGATTTTCAGCCAGATTAGCTGGGAGAACTCTGATGCCATTGACATAAAAGTACAGAGAAGGATAATAATATCAGAAGTTTCTTGGAAATATCTATGTGAAGCTGACAATAGGCAAAAAAGAGAATAATCACAGGAGAGAAGCAAGGAGGAGGTGACAATTTAATAGTCATTCCTTTAGATGAAACTATGAGCACAGATAAAACCACAAAGAAGAAAATTGTAAGTAAAGTGAGAGAAGAGAAAAAAATTAAAAAGCAAGGGCAAGAAATGTCCAAATTCAAGAAAGAGATATCTTGTTTCAAAATAGTGGCATAGAATTGTCATTTCTGACTTTTTCTGGAAATCATCCAAAAGCAATGAGCAAAAAGAGAAACAAAAGCACTGAAGTTATTTTGGGCAAGACTAGAAGACAGTGAAAACTCCAAACCATAAAACAGGTAAAA
>NW_012140524.1:11435922-11439247 GCF_000956105.1 Propithecus coquereli | reverse complement strand
TAGATAACCTAGATGAAATGCACAAATTCTAGAAAGACACAAAATACCAAAACTGACTCAAGAGGAAATAGAATATCTGAATAGGCCTAAAACAACTAAAGAGATTGAATTTGTAATAATATCTTTCGACAAAGAAAAGGCCAAGTTCAGGTGACTTCATGGGTAAGTTTCACTAAACATTTGAAGAAGAATTAGCATCAATTTCTCAGAGACTGTTCAAACAAAAACAAAAAAAAATAGAAGAGAAAGGAAGACTTCCCAACTCATTCTCTGCAGCAAGCATTACTCCGATAACAAAAACAGGCAAGATTTCACTAGAAAACTAGAGACCAATAGACCATCTGAATATAAAATCCTCAACAAAATACTTGTGTATCAGTTTCCTACGGCTGCTGTCACAAATTACCACCAACTTGGTGGCTACAAACAACAAACATTTACTCTCTCAGAATTCTGGCTGCCAGAAATCCAAAATCCAGTTTCATCATGTCATGAGCTCAGCTGAGCTGGAAAGAGAGAGCTTATCTGCCAGGTATCACAGTAGCTGCTTAAAGCAACTAGCCAAAAGTGAAAGAGTTAAGGCTTTAACCATTTACTGTGATGTTATAAGCAAGACTCTAATACCAGAGGAAGCATCAACTCTGCCGTTCCCTTTCCCCCATAGAACCCTACCCCTTTTAAGGGTCAGGTGGATCAGCGTAGATGTGGTGGTCGTCTCACTGTTGGGAGAGACCCAAACAGAAGGCTCTGGCAGTTTTACAGACCCTTGGATCAGAGGGAGGGTGAGGCGAAAGGACTAGGAGTAGGAAAGTACCGGGTACTGAGAGTGGGGAAAAGTGTCTTCAAGGTTTTCTTGTCCTTCCTTCCCATACACACATGAGGAGACCTTAGCAGAGACATCTGAAGAAGCCCTCTTCCTACGGTTTCAGACAAAGAGACCTAGGACTGAAAGTGCCAGGTCTAGGGATACAAAAATGCAAAGAGCATGGCTGGCCAAAGGGACCTGAGTCCTCCATTGCAACTCCTTTCAGAGACTGCAATACATTCGCTGTACACCAAGCCTGGGCTGAGGAGGACAGCTTTCTCCATGAGGTCTGCCAGATAAAGCCTTTGTAATCGCCTATGGCCAAATATGAAAAAAAAAAAAAATACACACAGGTCTCTCACCAGAAACTGGTTTCACATTGGTGTAAAATCAAGGTATCATAGGTATTTTCCTTCTGGCGACTCTAGGAAACAATCCATTCCTTGCCCCTTCCAGCTTCTGGTGACTGCCAGTATTTGTTGGCCTGTGGCCGTATCACTCTAATACCTTTCTCCATGTCTTTAATCTGGTCTCCTTGCCTTCTCTTGTCTTTAATCTCCTTCTGTCACTATTTTATAAGGACATGTGAATGCATATAAAGCACACCTGGATGATCCTAGATAGTGTCCCCATCTCAAGATTCTTAATCATATCTGCAAATCATTTGCCATATAAGGTAACAATCACAGGTTCCAGGGATTAGGGATTAGGACATGAATGTCTTTTGGGGAGGGAGCATTATTCAGCCTACTACAACTAGGACACCAAATCTAGTAATATAAAAAGGATTATACCCCGTGGTCATGTGGAATTTACCCTAGCAACGCAAGTTTGGTTTAACATCCCCCGAAATCAATGTAATATACAATATCAATATAACATTGGACAAAAAACACATGATCATCTCAACAGATGAAACAAAAATCTAGTACCCTTTCATGACACAAACTAGGAATAGAAGGGGACTTCCTCAAGTAGTAAAGGCCATCTATGAAAATGACACAGCTACACCATACTTAACGGTAAAAAAGTGAAATCTTTCCCCCTAACATAAGGCAAGAATGTCTGCTCTCACAATTTATATTCAGCCTGGAGGTTCAAACCATAGCAACTGTGCAAGTAAAATAAATAAAAGGTATCCAGATTGCCAACCTGAGCAAGAGTGAGACCCCGTCTCTACTAAAAATAGAAAAATTAGTCAGATGTGGTGGTGTGCACCTGTAGTCCCAGCTACTTGGGAGACTAAGGCAGGAGGATCACTTCAGCCCAGGAGTTTGAGGTTTCAGTGAGCTATGATAACACCACTGCACTCTAGTCCAGGCAACACAACAAGACTCTGTCTCCAACTGGCCACAGGAAAACATAAAAATCTGTAAAAAAAAAAAAAAAGAAAAAGAAAAAAAATATCCAGATTGAAAGGAAGCAGTAAAATTTTGTATTTGCAGAACATCCTATACAGTATTTGGAAAATCAAAAGAAATTCACTAAAAAACCATTAGATCTGATAAACGAGTTCAGCAAGTTTGCTTAAAGGTTAAGACAATGACTTTACTCTGAAGTTTAGATGGAATTCCTCTTTCAGGTACTATCCTCCTGTGCTGCTCTTCAGGAGGGAAAGCCCAGATACAATTCGAGAAAATTTTCTTATGCTTGCTTCATCAGGCATGCTTACACAGCTGCTTACCCACTGCCTTCTGCAGCTCCACAATATAAAGAAGAAAATCTCAACCAATTGCATGGCCTCCTTCACCCCTGGGGTAATGTGAAAATTCTGGGGGGCTTATGTAATGTCAAAGAATAAGGCTGAAACATCTGCTCTTGGCCATTGCAGTCTGTCTATTGTGGCATCTGCTGCCACACTCCGCACTCCAATCTGGTCTCTGCTGTGTATCTATGCAGGTCACCACTGCCTCCTCTTTGTCGTGACTATGAGAACATGGGCTATGAGGCTGGCTACATTTGACACACACACAGGCTCTCGCTTTGCTGATTCTCCAGAGACACAGGACACTTGGTGAGGTTAAGGCCCTTACACTCCAGGTTACTCTCCAGGACACAGAAAATCATTTGGCTGTGCCCCACACTGCACCAATAGTGAAACACTATCCGGCTCTCTCAGAGCCCTCTGCCTATATATGAACATCCTGGAAATGTTTCTTGTCTCCCCCTTCTGACAACACAGTGGCAGCAACCAGCTGTGGGATCTCACCATTTTCCCAGTCTCTGCTTAGGCACAAAGCATCGGTCCTTTCTGCTTTTGGAGTGTTCAAGTTTAGTTAGTATTTTTTGCTCCCCTCCTTCTACCTATGGAGACACTCTGAACAAACTTAAGTAAGTGAAAAAAGAAGGAAGTTTCTTTTAGTACATAATACATTTAAAATACGTATACAAATGAAAGTTATATCCATACATACATACATAGCCAAGGACATACATGAAACACGGGGTAAGCGTCTATGATAGGGAAGAGAAAGCAAGTAGGGAGTAAGAGTGAAAGGGAAAAAATAAAACTAGAGGGGA
>NW_012140524.1:11417475-11434973 GCF_000956105.1 Propithecus coquereli | reverse complement strand
TACAATTTATTCCCTGTACGGCACACTTAATAATTTACGTATCTGTTCTTCATGAAATCTTAAGGTTGTTTACAGTTAGTTCTGTAGGTTTTTAAAAATTTTATATAACCACCACAATGCTTAGTAAATGTATTTTGCTCAGAATAGGCCCTCAATAAATGTTTGTTGGATGGAGTGGATGGGTATATTGTAGCCAATAACATTTAAAGTGAAAACCAGTTAAATCCTTGTATATTCTACCTTTTTATCCTGCTCAAAAGGAGAAAAAAAATAAATCTTTGTAAAAGGAGAATTTCAATGTTTTTCTCTTCCACATCCCAAGCCTACTAGATAACATAAAACAACGTGACTTCATAGAGAAGAAGGCCTTGTTCATGGTGCAGGTGGCCAAACACTTGTAAATAAAAGGGAGAGTAAAAAAAGGAGGCCCTGCATTAATATAACCCTGTAAAACAAGCAAATAAAAAAAAAAAAACAGTACCCAGTGCCTACCACCTGCCCAGGTTATTGCTCTAGCAAACCATTAAGATATGTTGAAGTCTCTGGGCCACGGAGGTCATGAAACAAATTCTCCGGTCCATGGGAATGGGGCCACCTAGTGGTCAGAATATATCCTTACCCTTTTAATTTGTGTTCTCTTTCAGTCCACCTTGAAGAAACCTGCTGCAAGTGCCTCTCCCTGGGAACATTGTATATAAATTCTAGAAGCAATTTGGCAATTCATATCAGGATTCTTAAGACTGCTGTTAAGACCCTTTTGTAAACCAAGCTCCTCCAGGCCCCACAAATGAAGGAAGAGAAACGGTAATTCAAACTGGCTTTCCCTGTTCATAATCCTATCCGTCAAGTCTTCCAGGGAGTCTTCAGGGACATGTAGCATTCCTCCAAACAAGTACTATTCTCTCAGTGACATTGCTGGCTCTCCTGATGCCCTCGCCTCCCTAGGCATCTTGGACTCTGAAGCCTCTCTCTGCTTGAAACAGCCACTAACAAACAGAGCAGAAACCGCTTAGCCTGGGAGCAGGGCTAGCCCTCCACTTTCCCTGCTCTGTCTCATACTTTCTCATACAGAGCCTGAACATTGCTGCTTTTGCCCTCATCCCTCAAAGTCTCCTGCAGCAGCAGTCCCCGACCTTTTTGGCACCAGGGACCAGATTCATGGAAGACAATTTTTCCACGGACCCGGGGGGTGAGGGTGGGGGTGGAGATGGTTTCAGGATGATTCAAGCACATTACATTTATTGTGCAGTCAAACCTCTCTGCTAATGATAATCTGTATTTGCAGCCGCTCCCCAGCGCTAGCATCACCGCCTCAGCTCCACCTCAGATCATCTGCATTAAATTCTCACAAGGAGTGCACAACCTGGATCCCTCACATGCGCAGTTTACAGTAGGGTTCTCGCTCCTATGAGAATCTAATGCCACAGCTGATGTGACAGGAGACAGAGCTTATGCGGTGATGCGAGCGATGGGGAGCGGCTGTATACAGATGAAGCTTCACTTGTTTGACCCTCACCTCCTGCTGCACAGCCAGGTTCCTAACAGGCCCCAGATCAGTACAGGTCTGTGGCCCCAGGGTCGGGGGCTGCAGTCCTACGGGACCACAGCTGCTTCTCCTCCCATCAACAGCTCTTCCGTTCACAGGACCCAGATGCCAGCCCATAAAGCCTGGCAGAGGACAAACACCACACTTCCTCTCCACTTTCCCTCTTTTGCCCAAATACTCAAAACTCCCTCTCTGTGTAACTTTCCAATTGCTGCTGTACAAAGTACCACAAATGTAGTGGCTTAACACAAGCCAAATTTATTATTTTACACTTCTACAGGCCAGAAGTCAAAAATCAGGCCTGCGTTCCTTCCGGAGACTGTAGGGGAGACTCGTTTCCTTGCCTTTTCCAGGTCTGAGAGTCTGCCTGCATTCCTTGGGGTTCATGGCTCCTTTCTCTGTCTTCAAAGCCAGCAGTATAGCATCTGCTTTCCTCTCCCATTCTATTTTTACATCCTCTCTCTCTGACTCTGACACACCTACTTCTATCTTATAAGGACCCTTGTTATTACATTGGTCTCATCTGGATAATTCAGGATCATATTTTCATCTCAAGATCCCTAACTGGATTGACTCTGCAAAGCTTACTTTACCATGTAAGGTAACACATTCACAGGCTCTGGGGACTAAAATTTGGACATTTTCAGGGAGCCATTATTCAGCCTATTGCACTGTCCTTCAATGAAACTCAAATGTGTTCATGAAAACAAAGATAATTAAGTACTTCAAGACCCACCACCATTTTTGCCAATCATTCACCAACATGATTAAGTTTGGAATCAAACTAGTAATAACTGCAACCTAAGTACCAGTTATTTATAAGTCCTCAAAGTCCTTGAGGCTTATGTGGTTTCTTTGTACCTCAAAATTTAAATAAAACTTCCTCAAATTCTTGTATGTAATTCCTCAAACCATTACATACTATTGGATGCCATTATCCCTCCCAGTTTCTCAGAGGACTCTGGGAGGCTTCCACTCCTCCTGCTCATCGCTAGGTCTGACTTCTTGCTTTGCAGTGTTCACAATCCCACTTTACCCCTGGTACCTTGTGCATCCCCCTTAGCATGTTCTCCCACATGCTAGACTTGGCCCTGAGGGGATGGCATTCCTCTAACAAGATCCTGGTTCAAACAGAGGTGTGTGGGGAGCCAACTCCAGCTGGAAGGCATGGAGATGTTCCCAGCACAGCACAGCACAGCACAGCACGGCATGGAAAATATCTTAAAATGCTGCAATTCCAGCTCATCTGGGCCACAGCCTTCACCTTTTTACCCAAAAAGCCTCTCTAGGTATCATGCAAAACAAAACAAAACAAAAAAACACTTACTTTCTTATAAAATATGATATTTTTCTTCTGCTCCTAAACTAACTTTTTTGTGCTGCTACACAAATATTTTAATAACTCCATTTGTTGGACTCTTATTATATGCTATTCATTGTGCTTAAATGCTTTTTATGCATTGTCACTTAGTCCTCAAAACAACCTTATGATGTGGTCATTATTATTATCATATCTATGAGACAGATGAGAAAATTTAGACTCATAGAGGATAAGTAATTTTCCCAAGGTCAAGGAAAGATCTGAACACATAGGCCATTGAGCACAATGCATGCATAGGAGACACTGTGTCCCCTGTAGAATCTTTCAGTCCCATGCAAAGATCTGCACCCTGCTCATCTTTCACATTGTGGCAGTTGGAGAAAGGGACAATGTGTTAGCTCAGGCACTTTGGGACTTCTGGCTTCCTCCCAGGGTCATAGACTCCTACATGCCTGAAAGGAGCAAAGCTATCCAGTATTATTTCCATGGACACCAGGAACAGTGCAAGTGAGCCAGGACACCGGGCAACTTTGTGACAACCTCCATGGATAACTCACCTCTGTGCAGAGCCTCCTCTTCTCCAACATGGGCTCCTTCAGCAATGGGGCTGGCCCTGTTGATTTGGCTGTGTGACTTGAGGCTAGCAACTGTCTTCTGCTCAAGGCAACATCTGGGGACAAAGATATGGTCAGATGACCTACCCTCTTCATCCCGGATCAGGGGCTACACCTCTGTGTCTCTACTTCCTAGGTGACTCCAATTGGAACACTTTCTTCCCACCCCATTCCAGCCTTAGTGCCTCTACAGCAAATGTGCAGTGAACAGTGGAATTCTCCATCAGCCCCCTTTCAAAAAGTAGTTTGGGGAGGCACTTGGTGTTATCAGCACTAACTTCCTTCTTGGCTTCATTCCTAAGGCCTCACAGTTTCCATACCTTTTTTCCGATCTTGCCCAAGTGCCCCATCTACCTAAGAGAAGAGAACATACTATAGAGACATCTCTTACTAGCCTATCTGTTCTAGGTCGGGGTGGATGGCTCTGTCCTTTCCTTTCCCCATCAAGTCAGACTTTAACTACCAAATCATTCAAGACTGGTTCTCACAGCATAAGGGCCTGGAACTCAGCTTCTAGAGTTCGAGACTCTGGATTCAAATCTCTTCTTGACCACTTGCCAGCTGTGAGACTTTCAGTAGGAGTTAAACGTCTCTAAATGAGGCTCAGTTTTCTTATCTACAATTGGGTATGATGTTAAGTAGTGAAGGGTTGTTGCAGGGATGAAATGAGATATACATAGAAAAAAGCTCAGCAGCCTGAATGGCACACGAGTTCTCAATAAATGTTAACTATGAGTATGATTAGACCCCTCTAGCAAATGGCCATTCTCCATTAACATCATCAAAGTGGTGAACATTTTTAATTCACCATATTGCAGGGTCTTATTCCAGAAGCATCCCTTTTCTCAAGGCTAGCCAGAACCTTCTCTGGTTTTGGTAGCCTTAAGTTCAGTATTTGAGGGGCTAGTTCCATAGTTTCATGCACTTAAAGTTTATCTTCTGTTACCAGCCAAACCAGTTCTTCTAGAATTAGATCACATCCCTTGTGGTCTAATCAAGGAAACGGCTTCAGCAATTCTTCCCTCTCTCTTCTGTATCATTAATTTCTCCATCTCTACTGGACTATTTTTATCAATATGCAAAGTCACATATTTCCCACCTCTTAAAAAACCCAAAACAACTCTTTTGACTCCCACTTAATCCTTCACCTACTGTCTCTCCTCTTTTTTCCTTATACCAAAACTCTCCAATTGTCTCTCCTCACGATCTCCACGTTCCCTTCTCCCATTCCCTCTATAATTCACCCTAATCTGGTTTTTGCCACCACCAAGCCAGTGGACCTACTTTTCTTAAGATCACCATGAGGCCACATTCCTAAATACAACATACGACAATGTATTCTTCCTCTTACATGACGTCAATCTAAAACAACAACAGAGAGATCCATACTCTCCAAAGAGAGAGCTTATTTGGGAATAGGAGGGAATTGCAAGCCGGGTACGCATGCTGAGATGGATCATAGTCACGTTTGGGGAGGTTGAGGCAAGGGGAAGCATTTAAAGACAAAAGAGAGAAGTGCATGTAAGTTGTTTTGAAACAAAGAGAACACCGGTTATAAGGGCTTATTGCAGGAGTTGATGCAAGCTCATTAGTGGAGACAGTATCAGGCAAGCATTCTTGTACAAGCAGCTAGCTGTACTTGTCTGGCCAGCTGTCTTGTGTGACTCATGTAGCAAGCTGAAGTTTGAAAAAAAATTCCTGTGCTATTTTTTGGTATAGGCATAGTGTATGACTGCCCTTCTCTCATGGCCTCCTGACTCTGTTTTATTAGGGTTAGAGATAAGTGACTTCATTTTGGCATTGATAACTTTCACAATGGTAATCACAGCCTTTGATATGATTGATCACTTTTTCCTCTTTCCAACACTTTTATTCACTTAGATGTGAGGCTACCATACTGGCTACCCTTCTGTTTTGCATTCTATCTTGGTTTCTTTTGCTGTCTTCTTCTCATTTCCTTAACCTCTACATGGTGGAGAACACCAGGGCTCAGCCTTTGGACTTCTTTTCTGCTCACATTTTCATCCTAGCTGATCTCATCTGGTTTCTTCCCTTTTCTCTCTAACATCACCTCTCATTCTCATCTAGTCCTATGGCTTTGAGTAGTATCTACATACTGAGAGCTCCAAAGTTATATTTATATCCCAGATCTCTCCTGTGAACTCTAGGCCAATTCGTTTAATAGACCACAGTTTATATCCCTCTGGATGTCTAATAGGTGTCTCATACATGGCATTTATAAAACAGAATTCCTAATTCTGCCCCCCAAATTTGGTTATTTTATAGTCTTTTTCCATCTCAGTGAATAACAACTCCCTCTTACCAATGGTCAGGCCGAAGATGCTGGTCTCTCTTTCTCTCACAGCCTCACTTGGTCTGTCAGAAAATCCTATTAACTGTGCTTATAAAACACATCCAGAATTTGAGCACTTTGCATCACCTCAATATATTTTCAGTGCCCAGAAAAGTACCTGACACACAGTAGTCATGCAATATTTATTTGTTGAAAAAATGAATGAAGTGAATCAAGTCATACCCCTGCTCTCCATAACTTCCTCGACAAGGCTGAGCCCATAAGACCTTGAGGTGCTGTGATCTGGCCCACGTGCTCCTCTCGATTCTCATCTTTTGCTGCTCACCAAAAAATATCTTCTGCTTCAATCATAGCGAACTACTTCAAGTCTCCCACGTTATCATGCAGTCTCATTCCTCAGTGCCTTCCACAAGGCTGTTCCCTTAACCTAGAACATTCTTAAACTCTAAAGCCTTTCAAGAGTCATCTCAGCCAACAAAAATCTCATTCTAGCCTGAATACTTCTCCCGTGCTTGCCTTCCTTACATACACCTCTGCCAAAGCTCAAACGACACTCTAGCATGGTTTGCCTGTGTCTCCGTCATCATGTTAAGCTCCCTGTCTTGCTCATCGTGACCAGGTATTTCTAACGTGTAGTGCAGATCCTGGCTTGTGGAATGCAATAAATGTGAACAAATGAGTGACTGAATGAAATGACTCCTCTGTGAACTGAGTTTTTTCTTACAGAAAATCGTAAAACAAGAGGTAATATAAAGATATGCTCTTTCACTATAAATATGAATGAATTATTCCTTGGCAACAATATTTCATGCTCATCTCTAAAGGAAGGATGACTCCAAATATTTGCTTTGACAGCAGTTTATATTTTTCCTCCAAAGTAATCCAAGACAAAGACACGATAACAATCCAAGGCAAAGACAAGATAACACTTTCTATTCCTCCTGGCACAGTCATTCTCTCTTTAGACAAACACACACGCACACACACACACACAAACCCACCTTAAATAAGTATACTCTAATTTTATTGGGAAAAAATTTCATTAACTTCTATGTGCCATATATTGAACTGGATGCATCACCTTCCACTTTTACTACCAACTCCCCTCTCTCTGTCTCTCTCTCTCTCCTCCTTCCCCCACCCCAAGACTGAAATTAGCTAATTGTCAGGTCTAACTAAAATGGTGCTGTAACAATACAAAGGATAAAAAATTCTTTATTTTCACAAGATTGCAACTATATAAAAAAGTATGTGTGGGTAGAGACTGAAAAAGTAATATGAGACGCAGTTCACCAATGTTTACTGTGCAGTACTGTGATTCAAGCATTGTTCTGGATAATAAGATTACAAAGAAGGAACAGTTCCTCTCCTAGAGGAGACTACAGTCTTCTGAAATTTATGCAAATTGCTATAATAGAAGTTGATAAGTAATAGTGGTGCCACTTGGTCTATCACCAGCTTGGAGGACACCAATGTGCCCCAGGAGTGAAACTACTCAGGGATCGGTGGCCACTAGGATTCATAGGCTTCTAGGGAAATACTGTGGAGAATAGCAGCTATTGGAGAGAACTAAGGTTGTTATTGGGGCAGAGAAGAGGAAGGAGTTTGTGGTGTATATGAAGCAGTAGGTGTCCTCCTTGCATAGTTACCAAAAGTTCAGTGTCATTGTCTCTGAAGCATACCAACTGCAAAGGTTCCATTCGAAGAGCCAGTGTGGGAGGGGGCAAGTTGTCCCCTTGTCCTGCAGTGATGGGATGGCTCCTAGAGCCTTCCCCCTTTCTCCAGCCATGGCATGGATGTCTGCCACAGCTGCCCACCCCATGTCTGCATGAAACACCTTCTCCTGGCACCAGTCCCCCAAAGGGCTGGGCCATCAGCTACTTCACGGGCAAGGAGAAGTAAAGTGTCCAGTACCTCTCCTAGGACCCAAAACACTGAAAGGTTATTTTGATCCCTTCAGAAAAAAACAAGACTTGAGAGGCACACAGGTCTTTTACCTTCTCTGAAAAGGCAAGGCGATACACCACAATCCATTCTTTCCGAATGTATTTAGCCTTCACCTAGGACAGGTAAGGAGGCTTTCTACTTCCTGATATAGGCTTGCAAAAGTGGTGAAATACAAAATGTGTGTTAGGTCAGAGATACTTGCTTAAAAATCTATATAAAAAAAACAGAGAGAGAGGTGTGTGTGTGTGTGTGTGTGTGTGTGTGTGTGTGTGTGTGTGCCTCTTAAGAGGCTGGATCAAGAGGTTTAAATGATGCCGTCGGGGCTCTTTCTCTCTTGTCCCTACATGTCTTGGCCCTGCTTTTCTCAGTGTGAACATCAGTCTCCCAACCCATTTCAGAAGAGCAAAGCCTGCTTATTCCCCTATCCTGCCCCTACCCTGAGAATTCAGGTTTACGAGGTCCTTAGCACCCAAAGACTCAGCATGAGAAAGATCCTTTACTTCCAGGAGTCTCTGGAAAGGACTCCAGTGGGTTCTGCTAGGTCAGATGCCTGTCCCTAGAACACAACTGTGTTCAGGGAGATGGCGTTCTTAGACTGACAAGTTTGGGTTACACAACAACTACTGCAAGGCAAAAAATGTGAGTGAAAGCCTCACTGGGTGAGGGAGGCAACAATCCCTAAAGGAAAAGGATTTTTAGCAAGAAAAAATCCAAAAAGCAAAAACAGGTATCCACTACACTAAAGGTGAGTAATGAGGTTGACTTCCTTGCTTCTGCAGTTAGGTAGATGGTGATGTTGTTGATGGAAAGTGCAGAGACAGAAGCAGTTTGAATCCACTTGGAGAGCTGAGAGTTTAAGGTGCCTGCAGGATATTTGAATGAGGTGGTCAGTAATCTCTCGGAAAAAATGAGTCAGAAGCATTGAAAAAAAGATGGATGTTTAAAATATCCATTTTAAAATATAAAATTGATCCGTGTTAGGGTGCATCAGGGTGTGCAGCGGAAAACCCACTATAATTCTTAACTGGGAACGTTCTTCAGCAAAAGATCAGTAATCTATTTTGCTTATTTTGGAAATCTCCAGACACTATCAAGCACTCCAGAAACCGCACGTCCCCCCAACATCTCTGGGCTCCCTCTTCTTGGTTTAGGTTTGGGGTTCCTTCACCAGAGCCTGCTTGGCCTTCCGGAGCCGGGCGGGCGGCAGAGGACTGCAATTCCCGGCCTGCCGCGCGAGGGGGCGGAGCGAGGGGCGGGGCGCAGAGCAGCCGCCCGCGCGAGCGGTCGGGCGGGGATCGGGCGGCGCCGAGCTGAGGTGGCGAGGGACTAGCTCCCGGATGTGGAGAAGCTGGGGAGAAGGCGTGGGAGGAAGATGGACTCGGTGGAGAAGGGGGCCGCCACCTCCGTCTCCAACCCGCGGGGGCGGCCGTCCCGGGGCCGGCCCCCCAAGCTGCAGCGCAACTCCCGCGGCGGCCAGGGCCGAGGTGTGGAGAAGCCCCCGCACCTGGCGGCCCTGATTCTGGCCCGGGGCGGCAGCAAAGGCATCCCCCTGAAGAACATTAAGCACCTGGCGGGGGTCCCGCTCATTGGCTGGGTCCTGCGTGCGGCCCTGGACTCGGGGGTCTTCCAGAGGTGCGCATGTGCGAGAGTGGGCGGCGCGGCCTGGGCGGGGGTCGGGAGAGGAAGTCAGGCTGCTGGAGGGGCTGGGGTTCCCGGGCCATTGCTCCTGGCAGGGGCGATCGCTCCTGCAAGGGGCGTGCAGGACCCGGGGTGTCCGAGACCGGGCCGAGAGCCCAAGGAGGAAGAGCTCCAGCTCCTTCCTTGTTCCGTAACTGCTAATGGTTATGACCTGGGACAGTTCCTATCCCCGCCCTTGAGAATGCTGTCCGTGAAAAGAGGAGATTACCCTTTCCCAGCTGTCCCTTCCTCCCAGGTTGACCTCAGGGGGAAAAGTAAAGGTAGGCCACCCCGGTGCAGCGTCTGTGATAATATGTGAACTCTTTTAGACAGGGGCCTTGCTTGGGGCTCCCCTGTTGCTCAGCCTCTGATAACTGCTTGGAGCTGATCGATTAAGGAGGCATCAGGTTCTTGAATGGAGTCGGGTGTCAGAGCTGACAAGCTCAGCTTGGAGATCCTTTCCTAACCTTTGAAAAAAAAGTCTAGCTGTCTGCCTGTGAGTCAGCACAATCTAGAAAGCTCCTTATGTTTATACATGAGAGACAGTGGGAAGGTATACCACTGGCTGTTTTATGATATACTTGTAAATGGTTTTATTACACCTTTAGAACCTCCTCTTCCCCAAGGACAGTTTTAATTGTGCATCATTTAGAGACATTGCCAAATTGGTCAGGAGTTACAAGCTGATGTCATTTATAAAGAACGGGAAATCAAATTCGGTGCCAAGAATTAATTTACACATAGTAGCTTCAACCTAATTACACTTAAATTTGTTGTTACCGTGAAAATTAATTTATTTCAACCTTTGTGTTTTGTTTTTTTAATGAGATGGCTGTTTTTGAAGCATATTAACTACTCATAATTAATTACCCATATTAACATATGGGTAAATGATTTTCATTTAACCAATCTTATTTAAAAAGGAGATAGCAAAAAAGTATAAATTTTCTAATTTTCTTAATGTTTCAACTTCAGAGGAAGTCCTGGGTGGAGCAAGGCAAATATGAGCAGGCACTCAGAAGTCAACACTAATGTCATAGGAAATGTGCAAAGGAGAGATAGGGAAGGACTTGGGGATTTCGTCAATTCAGTAGACATTTACTGAGCCCTACTTTCTGCTATACACATCCAAGGGAATACAGAGATAAATGGTATGGACATGGTTGTCCTTGTGAAGCTCATAAACTTTTGGACATTGTTACCTTCTTAGAAAGGGTACAAACTGAAAAGAAGGGACTGCCAGAAGTAGGTGCATCCAGGCCGCAGAAATAAAGTAAAATCCCATTTTTGTGAAACAAACTAGAGATCAAAGTCATATTTACAGTAGATTGGGAACAAAACTATCATTTACAACTGTGGGGTACCATATGTCAGGAAATGCCTTTCAAACTGGCTTAACAAAAAAGGGAAAGGCTTGTTTCAGGTACAGTCAAATCAAAGAAAAAAAAAATTATTTATCCATTCAGCGAATACTTACTGACTACCCACTATGTGACAGGAACCGTTCTATGCACTGACCCAGGTGTCATACCAATAGCAGTAGGATCAGTCCTTAGTCTCATGGAGCTTGCTTATTACATAAGGAGAGACAGTCAGTATACAAACAAGTTAATATATGTTGTATCAGGTGGTGATACATGTTTTAAAGAAAAATAAAGCACGGTAAGAGGATGGTGCACTCTATCGCCAGAATCCTCAATTTTTTAGGTCTGGATAGGTGCTCCCTTTATGGTGTCAAAGTGGTTGTACTGAGGACAGCAGAACTCTTGGCACTTAAGGACTCCAACCAAACCTTTGCACCAAGAGACTTGACCAAACCCTAGCATGGCTTCTAAGCAGCTTGAGGCTGTGTCCCTAGGATGGTTGGTCCCAGTTCCCCTTAAAATGTCTACCTGAGAAGGCCCAATGCTGCCAGGAGAACTTCCTGATTGTTCTAGGAAAAACCTGATGATAGGCAGATAGGCTCCTGAACCCGCTTTTAGAGCAGTTACTGTAGAAAGCTTACAGTTCTAAAAACTTTCTCTGCCCTTTGAGATAAAAATCTATCACCCCAAAGTGTTTCTTCATGGACCTGAGAGCCCCTTCTCAGAGAAATGCAAAATTCTAGGAAATAACTCTTTCCTTCCCAGACCCTATGGGAAGATAAGGGGCTAACTTCGGAGGGCACCTAGCTGCAACTTGCACCATTGCCTTGTCTCATAAAGATAGAAGTTGTTTCTCCTCCAGATCAGCACGAATTAACAAATTCAGGGGGCCTAGTCACAAGGACTAGCCCTCCTTAACACCACTTAATGCCTTTCCCTTAGCACACCTCAGCCTTTAAAGTGTCCAGCCTTTTGTTCTCAGGGAACTTGAGTTCAGTTCATGCTGGATACTCTTCCCTGTTGCAGTAGTTACGGAGTACAACTTGTCCTTACCATTTTAACTAGGATCGGCTTTGTTTATCCTTGACGGCACTCCTCATATCCTTCCAGGTTTAAGTGTAGTCAGAAGGAGCTGCTCTCCTCAAAGCTTTAACAAAAATCTCATTGTGCCTCATCCTTGCTCATCCCCTGCTCATCCTTGACCACAGTGCTTGCATTGGTACAGTTTAGCCATATCTCCACTCTTGGAGCCCCCGATGGAGCCCCACTGAAACACGTGACAGGCGATCAAGAGGAAAACTGGAGTACAATTACCAAAAGTGAGGGGCAATAGATTCTGGGAGTCAAAACTCAACAAATAACCGTAACAGCAGATATTGGGGATTTTTCTATGAAATGATTGGAAAATACATGTATATATTAAATAATGATTTTCCTGTTTCCATTTATTAAAATGCATTTGTACAAAATTCCTTTAAAAAATAAATGATTCAAGTATCAATTTTTTTTGTACCAATTAGTTTTATTTAATACATCTGGAGTATAAGCTCGTTACTATAGGAATAGTGTTTTATACTTCTTCAAGCTACCTGTGGTATCTGTGACTATACCAGTAATAGTGATTAGAAGAAATAAAACCATTCTTGCCTTTAACTAGCAAAATGAGCATATTTCTAACTCTGCCTTTCCTAACTTACAATATCATGTCATAGTGTGGATTTATTCTGTTCAGTTCTCATGGCTGCTTGCTAACCGGCATCCTTTCCGGGATTTAACTCAAAAGGTAATAGAAGGGACCAACACTACTTCTTCCATGAAGCCTTTGCTGATCCCTTCATTGAAAAGTAATTGTGCTTTTGTTTCCTATATATGACAATGATGTTTGTACCTTCATTTAGTGCATGTACCATGCAAAAAGGTAAGATTATAGACCTTGGAGTCAAACTGTATGGTTTCAAACTCAAGCTTCACTGTGTATTAACTGCAACCGTGGATAAATCACTTAATCTCTCTATGCCTCAGTCTCCTCATTTGCAAAATGTACTTAAAGGTCTACCTCCTAGGCTTGCCAAGGGAATTAAGTGAGATAATGTCTATGCAGCCCTTAGATTAGTGCCTGGCACATAGTATGTGATCTGTTGACATTTTTCCCTTGTTTTAGAAGTTTTTACTGTTAATCTCTGTCGTGGACCACAGTTTCCTTTCTTGTATAATAAAATAGGAAACTTGTAATGATTTCAGAATTCTTTCTAGTGCTAGCATTCTTTGAAGAGTTAATGGAAATATGCCTTTAGTCTCTATTTCGGTGGTCGGCAGACTTTTTCTCTAAAGGGCCAGATAGTAAATATTTTAGACTTTGCAAGCCAGATGGTTTCTGTTGCGGCCATGCAGCTCTGCTGTTGTATGTTGTGAAAGTGGCCATGACAATACGTAAAGGAATGAGTGTGGCTGTAGTCGAATAAAACATTACAAAAACAGGCTGAGGAGTGGGCTGGATTTGGCCTGGGGTGACCCCTGCCATACTAGGTGAAAAGCTGCTTATGAGCAGGTACTATTGTACTCATTTTGGTGTGCTTTATATATTAGATCCTCAGTTAAAATGTGTTAATTTGAATTTAATTGACTTACTGTGAAGCTCCAGGAGGCCTTTGGAGTACCCTTCCTGCATCCCACCCTCTTTTTCTTCCTTCAAAAAACATTTGCCTTAGGAGACAATTGAAGAAAATTGTAGCTGCCTGCTTTGTGTTTTTCAGGGCTAGAAGATACGTTGGAGATTATTTTGTTCAAAGCCATGATTTAACTTAATTGAGACATATTTCTATGCCCTGCTCAGAATCAAAGCTAACAACACTTTTTGAGGTTGCTAAACTTTGCATACTAACTAGGATAGTTAGCAGTCAAGGAAAATGCTGACAGGATTTTTTTTCATTTAATAAAGAGTTATTGCTACAGTTGACTTTGTAAGAGCTTAATTTTAAACAGTGGTTCAGTGCTGTGTAAATACACCTCAGAACAAATTGATTTTTAAATGTTGCCTAACATACTTGTGAAAAATAACTGTTTTAGTTTCATTTCTAAGATATAGATTTATGATTAGTGAAAAGCCTATGATGTGTTGTTACCCCTAAAATGGAAATTTACGATTAAAAATAATTGTCATAGGCACCATGGTTGGTATTCTCGTTCATCCTGTTAAATGTAATATAACTTCATTCAAGGCCAAAGCCATTGGCATTAGACTTTGATATTTATTCTACTTGATTTTAAATTTTGTTAGGTCTGTTTGCGCACTTGTTTCTTCTTTCTATTTAGCTTATCCTCACCTGATGCCCTTAAACCAAAGTAAACTTACCTGCTCAGTCCCTTTAATAGGTGATCATTGTATTTTAAGTGTACATATGGGATATTATTTTCATATTTTTGTATTCATAGGGCCATTGCCTTACATAATACATAAAAATTAAGCATTTGGGCCTTAGAAGAGATATAGTATGAAGATTAAATGAAAGAGAGATGTTTATTACCATTCCTGTTTTAGTATTTTAAATCACTAACATTTATTAAATGTTTATTCTGTGGTAAGTGGTTTATATTTAATCCTCATAACAGCCATATGAGGTACCCGCTATTATCACCACCTTCATTTTACTGAGAATTAAGGCAGAGGGAGATTATAGATTCTTCCCAGGGTTATATAGCTAGCATGGGAGGGAGCCAGAATTTGAACCTCTTTCCCTTCAGAGCCCATGCTCTTAACCACATACTGTTTCATTCATTTAATATTAATATATATTAAGTACATGGTATGTAGCAGGCACTGCAAAAGTACTTTGTAAAAACTAAAGCATCATCAAGAGTGTGTTGTTATTTAATTGGTTCCTCACCTCTCTTTCCCTAATGGAGTTTAAAGGGAATTAAAGTACTGTGTTGGCCTCAGTCTCTACGGATAGGCTAAGAGTTTCTCAAGAAAATGGACTGTACTGTATATATTGTTACATCCCCAGTGTCCAAAATAGTGTCTGGGATAGAACAGGCACTAGTAAGCATTTCATGAAGGAATAAATGAAAAACAAGGAAAGAAGGAAGAAAAACAAGCAAACAAACTTTGTCTAAACTTTGTTACTTACCTTTCAAACATTTCCTAAAGATCACTGAACCCTCTGGTATTCACTTTTCATTGGAGTAGAGATCAGGACAGTAAAGTAATGGCTTCAGTAATTTACTTCAATTAATGACATAAATTAGATGTCAAAAGACCTATGTCTTTGGCTTTTTTTGTTCACTTTTTTACTGTATTCTAATTACTACCTTATCATCCTCCCTTTACCTTCTCTATTTTAAAAATGCACTGGATTTTCATTGGTGCTTTACTTTGTTATATACCTTTGACTGTGATATTTTTCCAGTGAAAGATTCGTCCGAAAACTATTTCAGATTTCAAGAGGGAGGAGAATGGGGACTCGTGTGTCATCCCTTGCACAGAGCGACATGAGCAGATAGTGTGAGACTCCTGACTCAGCCAGTGGCTCATCTTGTTTACCAGACGTCCTTTGAAAAAATTTTTTTAATTATTGACTTTATCACTTAATTTAAATCCTTCTACAAATATTAAAGGGAATAAATGAATAAATGAAACCCATAGATGTTAGAAAATTTTCTTTAGTTTCTCACATTTTCACTTTTGACAGTTGAGCATAGACATATGAAACATGCAATTCTCTTTCCTTCAGTAGGTGTTGAATGAATGGGATAAGAGAAAAAATGTGTGTGTGTGTGTGTATATGTCAAAGACTATGAAGTCATTAAAATATCTTTGCATAATATCACTGTTCAAATATTGTGGCTAGAGTAATATTCATATCTTCTATTTCTAGCATGGGAATTTGTGAAGGTTCTGGAAAAAAACTTCAGTAGAGACTAGTACACCTCTCCAAGATAGCATTTTGCCCTTAGTTGTCATCTTATAAAATCTAAATAGATAATTATGTAAGCTGTGGTTAATAGAGTGTTAAATTCTCCTGAGTCAATGAAGTCATATTTGCCATGTCTGTTGTTATCAATGGCTATACACCAGTTGATTCTGTGTTCAAATATCTATATACCCATTATTTGTTGTTTAAAAAAAACAAAAAGGGTTGGATTATATGTTTGTTTTGAGCCCAGACTTGGGCATTTTTCTCTCTTAAACTTGAAGAAATGTTTCACCTTTATGGTTTGGCTAAGTGAAGTCCATTTTTTTCTTAGCAAGTATTTTAAAATACTTTATACAATATGTTGGATTCAAATGGGGAATAAGAAGCAGTATCTTCTTTAATTTCCTTTAAATTTGACTTTTAGTGCTATTTTGCTTAATAATCCTAAAAAATGCCAAGTATTGTTTTTTTCCAATTTTATAAAACTATATCTGGGGTTACCTAAATAATATTTATGTAAATAATAAATAATGTATAATTCATAAAATATATTTTATATGTAAATATATCTAGGAAGGACTACATTTTTATTCAGACCCTAATATAATTTACATACAAACTACTTTATAATTTCTTTACATTTTATATTACTTTGGATCTCAACATTATTTTGATGGTACAAAAACTATCCTAACATTATATAAGCTGTATTTTAGTGTTACAGAGCTCCACTTTATACTTAGTGATTTCTTTTACTGAGCCGTTTAATTTTTTTTTTACTGTCTAAACAGTGTGTGGGTTTCAACAGACCACGATGAAATTGAGAATGTGGCCAAACAATTTGGTGCACAGGTTCATCGAAGAAGTTCTGAAGTTTCAAAAGACAGCTCTACCTCACTAGATGCCATCATAGAATTTCTTAATTATCACAATGGTATGAGTTTGATAGTTTATTCAAAATTTCATGTAATTTCCACCTTCCTTATCATCTCACAAGACCTGTTTTAACATTGAATTCAAAATCTTAGGATTACTTGCTTGCAAGGAACTTTATTTTGATGTCCTTTTTGTTTTCTTTTATCTTCTTAAGAGGTTGACATTGTAGGAAATATTCAAGCTACTTCTCCATGTTTACATCCTACTGACCTTCAAAAAGTTGCAGAAATGATTCGAGAAGAAGGATATGATTCTGTTTTCTCTGTTGTGAGACGCCATCAGTTCCGATGGAGTGAAATTCAGAAAGGAGGTAATCTGTTGTCAGTCTTTAATTTAGCTCATTTTACTATCAATTTTTTTCTTTTTTCTTTTTTTTTTTTTTTACTGGGCAGGCTTCTTGCAGAGATAATCAATTTTTTGTATGCAAATGTTCTGAAGGAGTGAGGAGAGTAAAAAGAGAGCAGTAAAAGAGAATATTTGATTTATAACTATAGTGGGTAATGACATTTGTAATCAGTTCTTATTCTTGGTACTGAGGCAAGACAACTAGACCAAATTAATTCTTTGCTCTTTACAAAGAGACATTCTATCTAACCTTGTATTTCTGTTTGCCTTTAAGGCAGACATGTCATTTTTCTAGATCAAATACTTTTATTTGTTCTAGACTTGTCTGATAAACTCCATAAAAATCATATGGGAATAGAAAGCATCCACCAAAGAGTTATGGAAGACCTCACGAAGAAATTTCAGAATTGCTTCCCCAAATTTGTAACTCTGTATATAAGAAGGGTTCCATAGGGTTTAGTAGGAGCCTGATTTCTAGCCAGGTAAGCTAGCAAAATATGCAATAAAGAATAGAATCACTG
>NW_012140524.1:11413409-11414871 GCF_000956105.1 Propithecus coquereli | reverse complement strand
TTAGTTTTCCACAGTTTGACTCTGATTTGTATGGCTATGCTTTTCTTTGTATTTATCCTGCTTGGAATCCTCTGAGCTTCTCATGTCTGTACCTATAGGTCGGTGTCTGTTGTCAAGTTTCAAAAATTCTCAGCCATTGTCTCTTCAAAATTTTTTTGCCACATTTTCTCTCTACTTTCTTTCTGGAACTCCAGTTTACATAGATTGTAAACAATTTTTTGGTGTCCACATATCTCTCACCTTGGTTCTGTACTTATTTATTTGTGCTTCATTTTGAGTAATTTCTACTGACTTATATTTGAGTTCATTGATCATTTCTTCCGACATGTCCAATATGCTGTAAATCTTATCAAGTGAATTATTTCGGACACTGTGTTTTTTCCATTCTATAATGTATATTTGAGTTCTTTTTTAGGGATTCCAATTTTCTGTTGAAATTCTCCATCTTTTCATCCATTTTTTAAAATCTTTTCCTCTAATTTCTTTAACATATTTATGATAGCTATTTGAAAGTCCTTGATTGCAGATTTCAACATCTGTGTCATTTGTAGTTCTGTTAGTATGACTGCTTTTCTCTTGATTGTGAGTCACATATTTCTGCTTCTTCATATGTCTCATATTGTATGCCTGACTAGAGTACATATTTTCCTGCATGGAGTGTACACCCTTTCTTCTATCAGACAAATAGGATAAGGGGCTAGTAGTCACTTTGAGCCAATTAGGAGTTGGGCTGGATTGAAAATTTAATTTCAGTTCACCTCTTAGTGCAAGTGTCTTATCAGGAGATATGTCTTGTACATATTGCTAACACCCATCTGCTTCCCCTACTCTTGCTAACAGGACTTTGGGGTCTAAGCATCACAATAACTATAAAGCTGTCTCCCTGCCTTCCAGACCATTCCCAGCTTCCCACACCACAGCACATTCAGCAAAAGTCTGTAAGGGGAAGCATTAGTTGGGAAGAACTAGCTCTATGTTGGGGATTCCTACAGATGACAATCTGTGACTCAAGTCCACAGGGCCATTACAAACTCTTCTGGTTTCTTCTTACCCCAGCAGAATCACCCTGATTATGCCAAGCTTTTTTTTTATTTCAGAATATTATGGGGGTACAAACATTTCGGTTACATATAATGCCTTAGCCTCGCCCAAGCTAGGGCTACAAGTGTGCCCTTCCCCCATACAGTGTTTTCTGCATCCATTTGTTGTGAGTTTACCCCCCCCACCCCTCTCCCACCTGACCAGCACCCAATGACTATTACTACCATGTGAGCACCTTAGTGTTGATCATTTAGTACCAATTTGATGGTAAGTACATATGGTGCTTGTTTTTCCTTTCTTATGATACCTCACTTCGAAGGATGGCCTCAAGCTCTATCCAGAATAATATACGAGGTGCTAGTTCACCATTGTTTTTTGTAGTTGAGTAGTATTCCATGGTATATGTATACCACATTTTTTT
>NW_012140524.1:11412640-11413359 GCF_000956105.1 Propithecus coquereli | reverse complement strand
TCCCCTACTCTTGCTAACAGGACTTTGGGGTCTAAGCATCACAATAACT
Organism: Propithecus coquereli; assembly: GCF_000956105.1. NCBI lineage: Eukaryota > Metazoa > Chordata > Mammalia > Primates > Indriidae > Propithecus > Propithecus coquereli. Next base: position 11,413,310 of record NW_012140524.1, on the reverse strand, counting down.
ATAAAGCTGTCTCCCTGCCTTCCAGACCATTCCCAGCTTCCCACACTACGGCCACACCACCCTGGCCGCGCCCTATCCCATCTGACCTCAGAAGAATAGAATCACTGTCTACGGCCACACCACCCTGGCCGCGCCCTATCCCATCTGACCTCAGAAGAATAGAATCACTGTCTACGGCCACACCACCCTGGCCGCGCCCGATCCCCTCTGACCTCAGAAGAATAGAATCACTAACAAATAGGTAAATGTAACATACTTGGGGAGAAACTGTGATTTCTTTCAGTTGTGCTAACATTTGTTGAATATAGAAAAACTGGCCTAATTGTCTCTAACATTTGTGACTTAAAGGAGATACTAAGGAAAATGTAGTGAAACGGAGAAAGTACAAAAAAGAGTAGTGAGGCTCCTCAATCATCTTATAGATGATCAAGAGGATGAAGACAGACTGAAAATAATGATTTTTCAATCTCAAAATGTAAATGTTATCAAAAGCAATAAAATATGTCAATGAATGCATTTATTTATTGATTTCATTCAATTAACATTTATTGTTTTTTTCTGTGCCAGGTTCTATGTTAAGCTATAAGTATAAAATTTTGAACTTATTCACCAAATCCCAGAAATAAGATCTAGAAAGGATCTTTTTAATCTTAAGAAATATGTTTTTGAA
>NW_012140524.1:11397779-11400034 GCF_000956105.1 Propithecus coquereli | reverse complement strand
TAGATAGAATCCTTTCTATTGTAGAAAACAGTGGTCTCATTTTTATTGGACTATTAGAAATAAAACGAGCTTTGTTTTAAAGTTTTATCATTTTAAAATGACAGTTGATTTTTCTTACTTGGACCTTCAGAAGGTCAAAGGCGTACTCATTTGTGACTTGGATTATCTACAGGGTTTTATTTTATTATGAAAGATTTCTATTTTCTTCACTTTCTAATTTTTCTCCCCCCCTCCTTTTTTTTCAAGGTGAGGCTAATCTCAGAAAGGGCCTGTTCAAAGCAGACACTCTCTTCCTTAAAACTGGATTGCAAAATGGAAGTCAATGTGTCAGACAAGCTAGCGTTCGTAGATGAATGGAGAAAAGAAATGGGCCTGTGCTGGAAAGAAGTGGCATATCTTGGTTGGTATCTCTTTATTCACCCATAGTAAAATGGACTAGGCTTTTTTAAAAAAAAAAAAAAGAAAAAAACTAGATATATAAATAAGAAAAAAAACTCCCCAAATTGGCATGACCATAGGGAAATAGGAACTCTCTTATACTGCTGATCAAAGTATTAAATTGGAAGAGCCTTTCTGGGGGTTAGTTTGATGATATGTATCAAGTGTAGATTACTAGCACAAGCTATGGTATCAGACCTCACCACTGACCAGCCAGTTTTGATAAGGTAAGCCTGGTTTCCTCATTTGTAAACCAGGGTTGCCAAGAGTACTTACTGTCATAGGGCTCTTGTAGGGGTTAATAAAATAATTTGGGTAAAGCACTTAGCAGAGTTTCTACTATATAGGAATTACACTCTTAACATTTTTTGCTATTATTAAAATGTACATACTTTTTACCTCCAAATTCCAATTCCAGGAAAGAAACTGGACAAATGTGCCAATAGTGGAGGAAAAAAGAACTCACCTAAATATCCTGCAAAAAATAAAAGTGTCCATAAAATGGAATACTATACAACCATTACAAAAAATGCTGTAATCTATATTTATTGACATGGTCAGATGTAACAATAAGTTTTTCACTTCAATGTTATGCAAATGTATTTATCAGGTCCCTATGATATGTAGGCATGAAACTGGTAGTCGGATGCTATCAACATTTTAAATATTAATAATGACAAGTTATTAAGATGCATAATAACTCTAATACATGTATGAAAGAATTGTTTACAAGGGTAATATGAGACCCAAAAGAAGTATGATGGGGATATTTTGGAAGCATATGATCTGAGGACTTTAGGAATAGCCTTTGAACCACGCGTGAAGATTCAATGAAGAAAAATACTACAGAATGTTTGTCGAAGAAAGATCCAATTTATTTATTTAGTTATTTATTTAGTTAGTTAGTTATTTTGAGACAGAGTCTCACTCTGTCGCCCAGCTAGAGTGCAGTGGTGTCATCGTAGCTGACTACAACCTCAAACTCCTGGACTCAAGATCCTCCTATCTCAGCCCTCAACCTCCCAAGTAGCTGGGACTACAGGTACATACTACTGCACCCAGCTAAGTTTTCTATTGTTAGTAGAGACAGGATCTCGCTCTTGCTCAAACTTGTCTCGAACTCCTGAGCTCAAGCAGTCCTCCCACGTCGGGCTTCCAGAGTGCTAGGATTACATGTGTGAGCCACTGCACCTGGCCAAGATCCAATTTTTGTAAGAAGAAAACAATTCTAATGGAATACGTAGCAAATTCCAGCTATACTTATTATCTGTGGGATGTTAAGCAAGCTTCTCTACACCTGAGTTTTCTATTTATAATATAAACACAAACCAAACTTTCTCAGGCCATTGGAAAGAAAAACAAAAATAAAATGCTTAACATAGTGCCTGCATATAGTAATAAGTGTATCATTTATATAGGTAAAGCTCTAGAATTATATATGCCAAAATTATATATGTCAAAATATTATCCACAAATAGTGATAACTAAGATGATTTTGTTTGTCCGTATTTATTTTTTTAAAAAAAAATTTTGACCAAGAATACACATTACTTATATAACATTAAGGAAAATACTATAAAAAGTAGGGGTTCAGCCAGGCACAGTGGCTCCCGCCTGTAATCCTAGCACTTTGGGAAGCCAAGTTGGGAGGATCACTTGAAGCCAGGAGTTTGAGACCAGCCTGAGCAACATAGTGAGACCCCATCTCTACAAAAAATAGAAAAATTAGCCAGGTGTGGTGGCACACACCTGTAGTCCCAGTTATTTGGGAGACCGATAATTGCTTGAGCCCTACAGTGAGCTATGGTGACACCACG
>NW_012140524.1:11394966-11397504 GCF_000956105.1 Propithecus coquereli | reverse complement strand
CACCAACCTGGGTGTCAGGAAAACCAGATTCTAGTTCTAACTCTAATTGTGTGACCTTAACTGTATCATTTTGTCTGTTCTGACTCTCATTGCTCTCATTTTAAAATAATGGGTTATATGTCTCTCTCATCTTCACAGCCTACATGGTTGCATCATATATTTCTTAATTTATTAATTTTAGTTATACCTATTATTCAACACTAGGTACTATGGATTATATGAAATACTCTACATAGTACGATGCAGTGTAAATCTGCATAGCAACTGTATGAGGTGGACATTTCTATCCTAGTTTTACAGAGGAGAAAACTACAGCTCTGAAAAATGAAGTAATTGACTAGCAAAAATAGCTAGTAAATGGTACCATCAGGATTTGGACTCAGGTCCTTATATTACTCAAAAGATAGCATTAAAAAAGAGAAAAACCTCTACATTGTATAGTAAAAATTCTAATGTGACTCACGCTCTGAGGAAAAGAGGAAAAATCTTTTTTCCAATCTTCTGGTTGGTGTATAGGCAAACCATAGACTGGCTGTAAAGTTAAATTTGAGTGTTCAGGAAAGTTAGATTTGACACATATAGATACTGCCCTTCCCAAGATCTTTTCTAAATAGGACTGTGGTCTAACCCTTTCCTAAAGTGTGGAGAAAAATGATGTTTCTCATTTTAACAAAATCTGTGAAGAGACTGACAATTCTGAAAAATGAAATTTTCCAGTAATTAATCTGGTTGGTCAGATAATTACTATCAGAGGAAAGGCCCCTCCTCTTGCCTGCATGCCCCCAAATCAGGAGACTGTCCCTGCATTTGCCCACATGTGGCTTGGACAGCTATTGTCTATTCTCATCTGTAGCTCAGGGACCCAAGACAATTCTGTACAACAAGTGCTACAGTTATTTTTCCTCACCTGTCTTGCCTGTTATTTGCAAATTGGAGCAAAAGTTCCAAAAACCTTTATACTGCTTCCAGGTGATGATAGGAGACTTCCAGAAAAAAAAGGGATATAAAATTAAGGGATTTCCAGAAAATCCTTTGTCATCAGAATACTGGAGGATGTACATTATTTCTGCTTTTTTCAATCTTAAAATAGATTTTTTTTTTAAATAGGGAACTTGAACTGTATAGATAGAATTTGAAATATGTTAAGATTATTTGTTTTATGTGAGCTTTCTCTTCTAAAAAATTACGTGTATATCACCGATTTTACTGGCTTATTCCTTTTTGTCAGTAGTATAGAAATGAATTCATTGTTCTGGATAATAATAAAGCTTTTGATACATGTGAATGAATGTTAAAAACAGTACTCATGACATTTGTACTATCTTTAGGGTGGAAAAATGGCATACTACGAAATGCGAGCTGAACATAGTGTGGATATAGATGTGGATATTGATTGGCCTATTGCAGAGCAAAGAGTGTTAAGGTAAAAAAAAAAAAAAAGACTTGTATAGCCTTTGCACTAGACCCTAACATTATTTTTAGTAGATGTTTTTAAGCATACTTCTAAATACTAATTTCTGATGCTCCAAATATCTTATGATCTTTGTAATTAGTTTGTTCTTATGGGGGAAGACATATATGTAAAATATGCCTTTACGTTCTTTATTCAAGAATCTGAAAAACACATTAGCTGGTTAGACCACACTTTTTATAGTTCTTGCACTGTAAATTGAAGCGTATATGTGAAGTAAATTTGAAGAGTGATATTTGAATAATTGAATGGAGGACGAGTTATTCAATTGACTGATGTCAGCCAGATAAAAAGGGAGTGATTAGTATTGCACTTGTACTCAAAGGTCTATTTTGGTTTCTTTTAGATATGGCTATTTTGGCAAAGAGAAGCTTAAGGAGATAAAACTTTTGGTTTGCAATATTGATGGATGTCTCACCAATGGCCACATTTATGTATCAGGAGACCAAAAAGAAATTATATCTTATGATGTAAAAGATGCTATTGGGATAAGTTTATTAAAGAAAAGTGGTATTGAGGTATGTGCTCCCTGAATATAGCAATATTTTATAACATTTTGATTCAGGGTCAAACAACATGCAAGGAATTAAGAGATTTAAATTTTTAGCATTAACTATTAAACTCTGTGAAATTTGGCTTTTATGTGCCTAGAAAATTATTATACTATTTACTTTTAGCTAAGTAGAATTAGGAATTTGTCAATCATCAAATAATATTTCTTCTTTACTCAATACGTATAAACATATTACTCTCAAATAGAAGCTATCTGGCATTTTTCATAGGACCTTGCAGCAAGAAAAATATCCTAGATCATAGTGGTTGGCCTTTAGAAAAAGGAAAACATCTTGTGGATTTTTACAAATTCAAAATAATGTTTAAGTGTATTTTTTAATAAAGACTAAGGTAATTATAGTTCACTAGAAATGTTAAATAGATATTGCTAAGCAGCACAAGAGAGAGGTTATAAACTTTCCTCTGTATAAATTGAATTATAGGAGAATCCTAGATTAGTATTAAACAGTGTATATTATATTTTTTCCCTGTAGATAGAATCCTTTCTATTGTAG
>NW_012140524.1:11380608-11392631 GCF_000956105.1 Propithecus coquereli | reverse complement strand
TATTAGTAGTATTTGGTCTAAAATATAATAATAGTTTTACTTAGAGTGGTGAATCTAAGGTACTGGGAGCTTCTGAAATTCATCCTATCCCAAAAAAGGGGAGGAAGGAGAGAAAGGGTAAAATTATGTCAGTGTGATTTAGTATTTAACACTTTAAAAATGATAATTTTCCAATAAATAAATGGCATACAAATCAGAGAGAACTATTATGGATTATAAGAGATTTAAGATACGTATCAACAAAATATAATATATGAAACTTATTTGGCTCCTGATTTAAATAAGTCAACTATTAAGAGAGAATTTTGAGACAATTGGGATACTTGAACACATACTATGTTATTAAATGATAATTAAGTGAGTTTGATGATATTGTGTCACTGTAAGAAAGTATATTCATCTGTGAGAGGTAACTGCCAAAGAGTTTTTGGGTAAAATACGCTGTCTGGGAATTCCTTCCTCTCCCTCCTTCCAAAAAAAATAGGGGGCAGGGAATAGAGAAAAATATTGACAAATGATCTAAAACATTGATAATCATTCAGTATGAAATTGGGCTTCTTGCATATGTTTGAAATTTTCCTTAATAAAAAGTTTAAATAATTTGTAATTTATATATGGAGTGTTTAACAAGTATAATATGCATGGCCAACAGAAAGTATACTCCATTCTCCTCCAGCTGATAAAGAGTTTATTTTTTATTGCTTTTATTGTTTATTTTTTATTGCTAGATCTCATTTACTTTAAAATATTTTTGTTCCATCTAATCTTTAGTATTCTTATATGCAGTGCCCTTAGGTCTTACTGAAGTTGCCAGAGTTACTTACTGGTTGCTATTTGCATTATTTAGCTAGAATATTCTTTGTCTCATTAAATGCTCGCTCTGTATTTATTTTACTTGATAGGAAATGAAGTGTCTGATGAAGAGTGCTTGAAGAGAGTGGGCCTAAGTGGCTCTCCTGCCGATGCCTGTTCCACTGCCCAGAAGGCTGTTGGATACATTTGCAAATGCTATGGTGGCCGTGGTGCCATCCGGGAGTTTGCAGAGCACATTTTCCTACTAATGGAAAAGGTTAATAATTCATGCCAAAAATAGAAATTGGAAAAGAAAGGATACAGCCTTCTTCAGCCAGTTTGCTTTTATTTTTGATTAGGTAAAATTCCACGTTGTAATGTTACAGAGGGTGTGATTTGGTTTGTGATATAGCTTAATATCTTTTCAAAGCAAATCTTCTCAAATTATCATTCCAAAACCTATGAAATAATTGTGCTCTACTTTTCTCTTTATGCAAGATAATTATTTAGAGATTAATTATAGTCTTTCTCAGATTTTTAGTAAATGCAAGTAAGAACATCATCAAAATTGACTTTGTATTGTACCCTGTAAAACTGTGTGTTTGTGTGCTTTCGATGATGCTGGGATTTTATTTATTTGGGGACAGTGTGTCTGGTAAGACATGCCCTTCTATTAATAAAATTACATTTCACAAACTTGATGAAAACTGCCTTGTTGATATAGAAGAAATTTACCAATTATTTCCTTTAAACACTAACCATGCAATCTTAGTGGAAAACAAACCCTGGATCCCAGGTGTACAACATCTTTATATATATATACAGATAGCATATACAGTTGTCCCTCAGTATATGTGGGAAATTGGTTCCAGGACCCCAGCATATATCAAAATCTGTGCATACTCAATCCTGCAGTTGGCCCTGTGGAACCATCATATGCAAAAAGTCTTCCCTCCATATATATGGGGTTCACGTCCTGAGAATATTGTGTTTTTGATCTGCATTTAGTTGAAAAAAATCTACATATATAATAAGTGGGCCTGTGCATTTCAAACTCATGTTATTCAAAGGTCAACTGTATACACAAATACAAATATCCACATAAATTTATATATTATGAAGTTTATATATTGATTTTGAGAAAGAGTAAATTACTTAGAGTTACCTCTGAAATAATGGTAGTTTTGTGTATAGGCATACCTCGGAGATATTCTGGGTTTGGTTCCAGACTACCGCCATAAATGAGTCATACAAATTTTTTGGCTTCCCAATGCACATAAGAGTTATGTTTACACTATATTGTAGTCTATTAAGTGTACAGTAGTATTCTGTCTAAATAAGCAATGTACATGCCTTAATTTAAAAATACTTAATGCTAAAAAATGCTGACAATCATCTAAGCCTCCAGCAAGACATATTTGTGCCGGTCAAAGGTCTTGCGTTAATATTAACAGCTGCTGCCTGATCAGGGTGGTGGTTGCTGAAGGTTGGGGTGGCTGTGGCAATTTCTTAAAATAAGATAATTGACTCTTCCTTTGACAAAATAATTTCTCTGTAGAATTGTGATGCTGTTTACCCACAATAGAACATCTTTCAAAATTGGAATCAATCCTCTAAAATACTGCCGCTGCTTTATCAGCTAAGTTTATGTAATATTGTAACTCTTCTGTTGTCATTTCAACAATGTTGACAGCATTTTCACCAGGAGAAGATTCCATCTCAGGAAACCACTTTTTTTGCCCATCCATAAGAAGCAACTTCTCGTCAGTTCAAGTTTTATCATCAGATTGCAGCAGTTCAGTCACATCTTCAGGATCTGCTTCTAATTCTAGTTCTCTTCCTATTTCCAACACATCTGCAGTTACTTCCTCCACAGAAGACTTCAACCCCTCAAAGTCCTCCATGAGGGTTGCAATCAACTTCCAATCTCCTGTTAATGTTGGTATTAATATTTTGACCTCCTTCCATGAATCACGGATGTTCTTAATGGCATCTAGAATGGTGAATCCTTTCTAAAAGGTTTTCAATTTACCCAGATCCATCAGAGGGATGAATCACTATGTATGTCATCTATGGCCTTATGAAATGTTATTTCTTAAATAATAAGACATAAAGTTGAAATTACTCCTTGATTCATGGCCTGTGGAGTGGATGCTGTGTTCGCAGGCATGAAAACAACATACATCTTGTACATCTCCATCAGAGCTCATGGGTGACCAGGTACATTGTCAGTGAGCAGTAATATTTTGATAAGAATCTTTTTTTATGAGCAGTAGGTCTCAGCAGCAGGCTTCAAATATTCAGTAAACCATGTTGCCAATAGATGGACTGTTATCCAGGCTTTGTTCCATTTATAGAGTACAGACGGAATAGATTTAGCATAATACATACTTAAGGGCCCCAGTATTTTTGGAATGTTAAATGAGCACTGACTTCAACTTAAAGTCACCAGATACATTAGCTACTAACAAGAAAATCAGCCTGTCCTTTAAAGTTTTGAAGCCAGGCATTGACTTCTCCTCTCTAGCTATGAAAGTCCTAGATGGCATTTTCTTCCATTAGAAGTCTGTTTTGTCTACATTTAAAATCTGTTATTTAGCGTAGCCACTTTTATCAATTATCTTAGATCTGGATCACCTGCTGCAGCTTTTCCATCAGCACTTGCTGCTTCACCTTGTACTTTTACATTATGGAGATAACTTCTTTCCTTAAACCTCATGAACCAACCTCTGCTAGCTTCCAACTTGTCTTCTACAGCTTCCTTACCTCTCAGCCTTTATAGAATTGAAAAAAATGAGGACCTTGCTCTGGCTTGGGCTTTGGCTTAAGGGAATGTGGCTACTTTCATCCTCTATCCAGACCGCTCAAGCTTTCTGCATATCAGCAAGAAGACTGTTTTGCTTCCTTGTCATTCATGTGTTCACTGAAGTAGCACTTTTAATTTCCTTTCAAAACTTTTCCTTTGCATTCACCACTTGGCTAACTTTGGCTAACTTTCAGCCTATGTCAGCTCCTTACTAAGCTTTTGATTTAAAGTGAGTGAGATGCAACTCGCCCTTTCACTTGAACACTTAGTGGCCATTATAGGGTTATTAGATGGCTTAATATTGTTGTGTGTCAGGGAATAGGGAGGTCTGAGGAGAGGGAGATGAGGAATGGCTGGTCAGTGGAGCAGTCAGCACACACAACACTTACCGATTAAGTTCTCTTGTCTTACACGGGCATGGTTTGTGGTGCCGCAAATCAATCACCACAGTAACATCAAAGATCACTGATCACAGATCACCATGACAGATATAATATTAATAAAAAAGTTTCAAATTTTGTGAGAATTACCAAAATGTGACAGAGACATGGCCTGAGCACACGCTGTTGAAAAATCGTGTCAATAGACTTGCTCAACACAGGGTTACCACAAACCCTCAATTTGTAAAAAATGCAGTATCTGCACAGTTCAAAAAAGTAAAATTCATTGTAATGAGATATGCCTGTTATATATTTGTCTATCATTACAATTTCACAGCTTACATAGATCATTCTTCTACCTGATTGGATTCCAATAATGGGGCAATATCTCATAGATGTGGACACTTACCTGACAAATAACATTTTCTGTCTAACATTTACATCTATTTTCACCATAAGAAGAGTTCAAGTAAAACTCTGACAAGAAGCAAGCCATTCAAGCCAGCTATGCAGGAAGCTGTTTTCCTCTGTCAGGACTATTGGATTTGCACAATTCAGTCTGTCTCTGTAGCACAGACCTAAGTTGGAAACAGAATCATCTTCACATTACTTTTCTTTACATCTTGTCCTAGTTTTGCTCTCTAGTTTTCCCACTGCCAACTTTATTTTTTTCCCATCCCCTTAAATTTACACATCCCCAGAGGTCCTAACCCCACTTCTTATTCTTCCCCAGGGATTCCATCTGTGCTCAAGGTTTCAGCTGTAACCTTCGTACAGATGACCCTCGAATCTTATCTCCAGCCCCAGTACTCTGTTGTGAATTCTGGTTGTATTTCAAACTCTTCATGTTATAAGCCAGACACCTGGACTTCACCTCTCAAGTTTCTGATCTTACCATTATTAAGACATAGCTTTTCTCAGTTTCTCCTTTTATCTTTATTCAGACACCAAATCTTGAGTTCAATACTACTTGCCCAATGTCCTTTTGGTTTATCCTGTACTATTGCTAGATAAATTGTTCATATGTTTGCTATTAACCTTTACAAAATCTTTTAGTGACTCCACACTGACCACAGAATGAAACATACTTCAGACCAAACATTGTAGTCTGGACACAAACTAATATACTCAGCCATCGTTCCTACTGAGTATTGGGGGTCACTCCACTCCAGTCATAGCCTGTTCTTCTCAAGTCCCACCTTCATCGGCATGAACGATTCATTCCTCTAAAACTTCTCCTGCTAAACTACCTCCCAAATTAATTACTGTGTGTGCATATAAATTATACTGGAGTCCTTGTTTAATTTCAATGACCCAAACCCAAGTACAAGGAGACAATTCAGTTCTCACTGTTGAAACTACTTCCTGTGTTCCCAGCAGCAGGAAAACTTAAGAAAATATCTTATGTTCAGCTATAATATGTAAGGAATTTACAAGTTAGAAGTTGCCAATCCTATCCTTACAACAAGAACAACTGGACAAACTGAAAATCAATGACTTGGACTCGGAGAACTGAGTCACAAGACAAACAGCTACCTACTCTGGAGAGATAGGCACAGGCAGAGAGATAAGGCCCCTGATGCTTGCTTACCTCAAGATACCCCTAAAGTGACAGAAACACTTAGCTAGTAATTTTGATGAATTGCTGGAGCCTGAGAGTGGACCAAAGTGAGAGCGAGAAACTCCTGGAGGTTACTGTCATGGGAGGTGGATTGGGGTGGGGGGATGAGAACACTTTCCCTCCAGGAATATCAACAGGTTCTCACAGGGAGGTTCTGAGGATTCCAGGAAAATCTCCCAAGGCCCTGGCTGGAGGGGAAAAAGAACAGTCATTGTGAAACCTTGTCAGATTCTCCTCCCTGACAAAGGCCTATTCTCCAGTAGGAAGGATTTCTCCCCAGAGGGCCATACTGAAAACTTCCCTCAGTTAGGAGAAAGGAACTCTGCTCAACTCCAACTCACTTTCCTGTTTCATCTAAGGGGGAAAAAATCCATAATCAACAGGAGAGAGGGCACTAAGGAAGTAGATTGGGAATGCTACAAGCAGGGTAAACAGTAGGGAACAGTGGGAAGAAAGTTATACCCCTGGGGGAGGACTGGAAACACTTGTGAAAGTCATATGCTCAAGACACAAGCCAAAGGCCAAAACTTAGAAGATTTTAGAATGCTCTCTCTCTCCCACACCATACACCACAAGTCTCTAGTATAAGAAAAGTGGATTTCAGCAAAAAATAAAAATAAAAAAAAAAAGGCTGCAAGACAGACTTTCTCTAAGGAAAAATACAAAAGGGAATCCCAAAGCCAAAAACAAGGACATTGGAGGAATTTGAAATCTCCTATATCTATAGCTATAAGAGATTAAATACAGTCTAACTCCCAGCAAGATTAATATAAATCTTCACATCAAAGACCTATTTGCCTTAGTACCTACCTATTACTCATTCCAGTGTATTTATTTAATAGTTTTCAACAGCAACAACAAATTATAAGACATAGCAAAAGCAGAATCTGAAGAGAAAACAGTCATCAGATCCAGAGTCAGGTTATGACACAGAAGTTGGTATCAGGCAATCTAAAAAATGGCTATGATTAATATGTAAAGGCATGTAATGAAAAAAGTACACAACATGCACCACCAGGTAGATAATGTCAATAGAGATGGAAACTATAAGAAAAATTAAAAGGAAATGCTAGAAATCAGAGACATAGTAACTGAAATGAAGAATGTCTTCCATGGCTCATCAGTAGATTTGAGACAAATGGGTAAACTTGAATGTTGGTCAACTTAAAAAATTCCCAAACTGAACACAGAGGAGGAAAAAATGAAATAAACAGAACAGAATATCCAAGAACGGTGGGACGACATTGAAAGCTGTAACATATGTGTAAAGAACTATCAGAAGGATAAGAAAGATAACAAGACAGAAGAAATATTTAAAGTAATAATGGCCAAGAACTTCCCAAAATTCATGACAGACACCAAACCACAGATTCAGGAAACTCACACCACATTTCAAAGGATTAAAAACAAAATCCTACAACCAGGCATATCATATTCAAACTTCGGCAAATCAAGGACAAAGAGAAAATCTTAAAAGAAGCCAGAAGGAGAAAAACATAGAGGAATAAGTATACAAATTATAACAGACTTGGCTTCAGAAACTATGCAAGCAAGAAGCGTGGAGTGAAATCTTCGAAAGGCTGAAAAGAAAACAAAACTGGCAATTTACATTTCTATATCCAGCAAAATTTTTCCTTCAAAAGTTAAAAAAAAAAATTCTTTTTCAGACAAATCTGAGGGATTTCACTGCTGGCAGACCTGCTCTGCAAAAAATATTAAAGTTCTTTAGAGAGAAGAAAAATGATATAGGTCAAAAATTTAGATCTTCCAAAAAGAGCATTAGAAAAGGAATAAATGAAGATAAAATAATATCATTTTTTTTCTTGTCCTTAATTGGTCTAAACGATAACTGTTCAATAATAGCAACAAGACAGAGAAATATCCGAGAGTGACGACAGCATAAGGACGAGTGAAATGATTGACAGCAATGTCACCAGAATGGGAGGGATTAACTGAGAGTTTACTCTTATAAAGTTCAGCTAGGTAATGTTACTTGAAGTTGGACTTAGATTACTTGGAAGTGTATATATATTGTAAACCCTAGGGCAATCACTAAAAGTGTTTTTTAAAAAGAGGCAGAAATGATACCCCAAGCGAAGACATAAGATGGAATGCTCAATCAAACCCAGAGAAAAAGAGGGGGAGAAAGAACAAAGAACAAATGCAATGAATAGAAAACAATTACAAAGATGGTAAATTTTATTCCAACTGTATCAATAATTGCTTTACGTATGAATGGTCGAAACACACCAGAGATTGTCAGATTGGAATAAAAAAAAATTAGACCTAACTGAATGCTGTCTATCACAAACCTACTTTAAATATAAAGACTCCAAAAAGTTAAAAGAGATGGAAAAAGAAACATCATGCTAACACTAATCAAACAATGATATCATACACTCTATCAGTTATCTATTGCTATATAACAATCACTTCAACACATTTGCTTAAAATAATAGTCATTACTTTTTTTTATAACTCTGTGGATCAGCAATTTGGGCTGAGGTCTGCAGGGCTGTTCTCCCGGTCTTACTCCTGTGGTTGCAGTCAGCTGGGGGCTGGAATGGCTGAATGGTCCAGGCGAGTTTCATTCACACGCCAGCTGTTTTCTGGAGTTTTCTCTTCTGGTGGTCTTTCAACTTTAAAGAGACTAGTCTAGGCTTCTTAACGTGGAAGTCTGAGCAGCAAGAAGACTGGATACTGCGACACGTTTGGAAGGCTTCCCCAGAAGTCACACAATGTTACTTCAGCCTCAGTTCTACGGGTCAAAGTCAGTCAAGCTGCTGACTATCCATCTCAGATTAAAAGGTCAGAAGATGGACTCTGGGGGGAAAATGGCTCTCTGCTCCCAGAGTGGGAGATGAAGAACACGGACACCCACACGCGAGTGAGGCGCTCTCCCACAGGATCAGCTTCATGAATCTACAGAGAAGCAGCAAGGGACAAGCAGTGCTGCGGAAAAAATAAGGTGAACTGGAGAAGCGCCCGCAAATACTGGAGAGTGCGGGACAAAGGGGAAGGGCAGCGCGGGATGGCCGCGCCCGGCGGCGGGCTGGCCCGGGCAGTGAGATCTGACTCACAGGAAGACGACTTTTCCTTTACCAAACCCCACTTCCACACAGGCAGGGAAGTGCCAGAAGTCAGTGCAAAGTGGTAGCACAGACTGACAAGCGGTGGGGAGCCGAGACAGGAGCGGGGTCCATTTCGAACGCGCCAGAGCACGGCGCTGGGTCGGCATTGGAGGGGAGGGACCGGCCCTAGCGGGTGCTTCCCGGATCAGACGCTGCCCGAGCCCACAGGGGAGAGTTTGGAGGCAGCTTCTTGCCACAGGAGACCGCCAGGACCAGATCAGGGGAGGGGAACTCCATAAAAGAGGCTCTGCTGTGGAAATCGCTGAAAGTTTGGCGGGCGCTGGGAGGGACACAGCACAGAGTCCTCCCGCGGATCTGTCCAGAGTCACTGTGTGTAGGGCGGGCGGCGGGCTCAGTGGGCAGCCCTGGGAGGCAGCTCCGGGAGTCAGCAACGGTGGACCCCGGCTCTGGATGCCCTCCCGGTGCAGTCGGCTCCAGGGCTGACTAGCAGTGGGTGGGCAGTCGCCCTTTGGGGAGCCCAGAGCCTGCGATTGCCGGGACTTGTCACCCGGGCAACGGCCTGAGTCACAGCCGCTGCCTGCGCGGCAGAGCTGGTCGCGCCCTACGAGGAGGAGAGTAGCGCACGCAGCCACTTTTTCTCCCGAATCTGCAGACAGTCTGTCCCAGCCAGCGACTCAAGCCCCGCCTCCGAAAGGGCGGAAAAGGGAGAAAGAGTGATATTTCTGCCGAGTTTCCAGGCGGTCTCCGGCGGCCCTGTTTCATTCAGTCGCTGGCGCTGTCCGCAAAATGACGGGGAATTGAAGGTGAACTGAGGGAGACTGCTTATAGAACTGTGATCCGGGACACATAAGTCCCCCTCTGCCTGGGCCACTCATCCCCCACCCCCACTCATGCACCGCGCTAAAGGGCCTGCCTCCTCCACTAGGCGGAGTAAAGGGGTCGCTTTTATTTTTCTATTTCTTTTTTTTTCCTATTTCTTTTTTTTTCTAGTTTTTTTATATACATATTTCTCTTAATTCTTACTTTTTATTTTTTTGTGTATATACATATATATACATTTTTCTTCTTTCCTTCTCTTTCCTTTCTTCTTCCTTTTTACTCTCTTTCTGCGAGTGTGTATGTGTATGGGTGTATATCTGAAACTCATGATTGCAGGAGCCCGATTGTTGAATCTCCACAGCGGGGCTATTTTGCACCAAAGAGACAGCACGCACCCCTAAGAGTGTCTAGTGACCAAGGAGGCCGCTCTTCAAGCTGAGACACGCAGTCACCTCTCTGCTGCAACTTGGTAGTTGGAGCAGCCGGCCAAACGGACAGACTGCTCTACAGGAAGGGCCGAGTAGAGAGTAAAGGGGCTGTTTTCCCAGCGAGGTCTTGTAGCCTCATTTTTGCAGTGACTTGGTAATCAGTGCCTCCTCCCAAAGAATTAGTTCCCCACCCCTCATCATGCGGAGGAACAAGGGAAGCTGTTCTCTGGACTGTGGCCCTGTAGGGGTGGTGGATGATCCCTGACTAAGATCTGACCACTGATGTTGCGTACCAAAGGGACTGACCCCGCATCCGCTGGGGTGGAATAGCAGGACAGGCTGCTTTCTGGTCTGGGTCCCTCAGGGGCCTTAGGCAGGGTTTCTCTAGCATCCCTGAAGTGTGTACTTCTTACCAGCTAGTCAACCCTGCCCTTGAAGGGGTGGAATAATAAGGGTCGCCACTTCCTGAGCTGAGACGCCAGGTAGCCCCAGGAAGTACCCTTCCCCCAGTCTGCGGGGTTATCTCCCCCTCTGGCAGGTGAAAACCTGCCCTCGGAGGAGGAAAGGAATGAGAGGAGACGTTTTTCAGGCTGGGCCTTGTGACAGTCTCAGCCAACGCCCCTCCTACAGCCCTCCAGGACAGAGCCCGCCCCTGAAGGTAGGGAGAAAGGAGAAAAAATACTTTCCCCATAGGACTAGCCTGAATCTGTATGATCTTGGATCTAAGCAAAAGGGGACAGTGTGTTGACGCGATACAGCTGATCGGTTTTGAACACCTGACAAGAACATAACACAAAAGCTTGCACCTGGTGTCCAGGCTGTTGTCATCTTAGGGGCTAGTGGTCTCGGAAGGAAAATCTCGACCAGAGTCCTTAGCAATTGCACCAATTGACAGACCCATTAGGAATTCCTCCACAAGAGTGCCTAATAAGCCCTGAATAACATATTAGCAGCTCTCTCCTAGCTACAGATCAAGCAATTTCTGAAGTATACTGCCTCAGGCATGCTGATTCCTGCTGCTCTTCTCACCACATCTTAAGTGATAATAAGGCTCAAGTAGCCCTTGGGAGTGGCAAAACATTTCCCAAAGACTCAGGCCTTCGTATGTCCCATTTGGGATTTTAGAGCTCAATTCAAAGGTTCTGGAATACCTTGACAACTGACTCCTCCACGCAAAATTCAAGCAACAAAAGAGAGAGAAATCTCATAACTAAACCCAGCGCCTTCCACCTCAACCAAGTAGTCGATAGCGGAGTCACACACACAAAAGTGACCCAACTCCTGGAAAGCTAAGCAAGGAAAAGAAACTCACTAATCTCTGTAAGCAGAAGGCACAGACAACAGGCCAGAGATAACCCAACAGGCCAAAATCCCACCAAGACAGCACGAGACCAGGGAACATCTCTTCAGCTCTGCCCAGGAACATCCCTTTGGAGCCCCCAAATTAAGTTCATAAACCAGTCATAGCACATCCAGTCCTTGACAAAGTAGCCTGATGAGAAAGAATCAGCGAAAGAACACAGGAAACATGAAAGATCAGAGAGATAAGTCACCTCCAAAAGAAAATATTAGATTTCCATCAACAGACACCAATGTACATGATACGATTAAACTGACAGAGGAAGAATTCCAATTATGGATTGTAAGGAAACTGAATGGAATAGAAGAGAAAATAGAATCCCAACATAAAGAAACCACAAGAACAATCCAGGAAATGAATGAAAAATTTTCCAAAGAAATTGAAATACTAAGGAAAAACCAAACAGAAATTTTGTCAATGAAGGAGGAATTCAGGGAACTTCAAAACACAATGGCAAGCCTCAAGAACAGAATGGATCATGCAGAGGAAATAACCTCAGACCTTGAAGATAATGTCTACGTGCTGAACAAATCAGACGAAGAAAAAGAACTCAGAAGCAAGAGACAAGACCAAAACTTTCAAGAAATGTGGGATTATGTAAAGAAACAGAACCTTAGGATCATCGGTCTTCCAGAGAGAGAAGAAGAAGATGCTCAAGGGCTGGAAAACTTATTTCATGGAATACTGGAGGAAAATATGCCAGGCCTGGCCAGAAATCTGGACAT
>NW_012140524.1:11378089-11379348 GCF_000956105.1 Propithecus coquereli | reverse complement strand
TCAAGGACTTGGAAAAGGAAGAGCTAACCAATCCCAATCCAAATAGAAGAAAAGAAATAACGAAGATCAAAGCACAATTAAACGAAATTGAGAACAAGAGAACTATACGGAAGATCAACAAAACCAAAAGCTGGTTTTTTGAAAAGATAAACAAAATTGACACCCCACTTGCTAGATTGACTAGAATCCAAAGAGAAAGATATCTAATAAACTCAATCAAAAATGAAAAAGGAAAGGTCACAACAGATGCCACGGAAATACAAAACATTATTTTTCTTGTATACTCCTGGATAGAGCTGGAACGCATTCTACTACGTGAGGTATCCCAAGAATGGAAAGACAAGCACCACATGTACTCACCATCAAATTGGTATTAACTGATCAACACATAAATGCACATATAAGAATAACATCTATTGGATGTTGGGCAGGGGGGAGAGGGAAAGAGGGAGGAGGGGATGGGTATTTGCATACACAAAGAGTGCAATGCGCACCACCCGAAGGATGGACATATTTGAAACTCGGTCTTGGAGGGGGGCAAGGGCAACATATGTAACCTAAACATCTGTACCCCCATAATATGCTGAAATAAAAAAAAAACATTATTTTTGATTACTACAAAAACTATATAACGAGGTGGAAATGGACAAATTCCTGGAAACATACAACCTCCCTAAGTTCACCCAAGAGGTAACAGAATATCTAAATAGACCAATCTCAAGCTCAGAAATTGGAGCAGCAATCAAAAACCTCCCAAAATGTAAAAGTCCCAGACCAATTGGCTACACCCCAGAGTTTTAACAAACATTCAAAGAAGAACTCACACCTATACGACAGAAATTATTCCACAATATCGAGAAAGATGGCATCCTTCCTAACTCATTCTATGAAGCCAATATCACCTTGATACCAAAGCCAGGAAAGGAGACAACAAAAAAAGAAAACTACAGACCAATATCCCTCATGAATATAGATGCAAAAATCTTCAACAAAATTTTAGCAAATAGAATTCAGCAGCACATCAAAAAAATAATTCACCATGAGCAGGTGGGCTTTAATCCAGGGATGCAAGGCTGGTTTAACATATGCAAATCTATAAATGCAATTCGCCACATAAATAAAAGCAAGAACAAAGACCATATGATTCTTTTGATAGACGCAGAAAAAGCATTTGACAAAGTCCAACACACCTTTATGATAAAAACTCTCATCAAAATAGGCATAGACGGCTCATTCCTTAAAATTATCAAGTCCATCTA
>NW_012140524.1:11347807-11376986 GCF_000956105.1 Propithecus coquereli | reverse complement strand
CAAAGCAATCGCTGCAGCAACAAAAATAAATAAGTGGGATCTAATCAAATTAAAAAGCTTCTGCACTGCCAAGGAAACTATCATTAGAGTAAATAGACATTATTATCCCTTCTAATTCTACACTTGCACATGTACAGATATTTTACTTAGAAGAAATATTTTACATAGAAGAAATATATACCATATTTATGGTAAATGTGGGCATTTTAGGGCTCTTGGGATTATTGGCTACAAAATTATAGTTCAGAAGTCTTAAATTTCTTAATCTATCAGTGAACTTGGAAAGGAAACCCTCTTTATTAAACTATGATTCTTTAAAGAAGAGCTATCAAAAGTCATTTTATTTGTGAAGATTTACTTTTTCTCAATTTAACAACGAAGCATCTATAGCATGTCAAAGATACTGTGATATTTCTTGATATTAAAAAGATAAATAAGGCACAAGTTCACCACCCAGGCTGGCAAACAAATACAATGGGATGAGTCTGGAGAGGTGAGTAAACAGAGATCAGATCATACAGGTGGTTGTAAGTTACACTAAGAAATTCTGCTTTATTCTCAGAATAAGGGTAGAGAGAAACCCTTAAAGGGCTTGAAGCAGGAAAAAATTTCCAGGAAGTGAAATTTGAGCTGGGCCTTAAAGACAGCAGAAAATTTCATTAGTGTCAAAGGATAATACCAAAGAAATGGTGTCAACATGTTGTGTTCAGAGAATGGAAGAAGTCATTGTGTACAGAACCAAAAGAATCTAGAAGGTAAGGATGAGAAATGAGACCAGAAACAAGGACCAAACTGTGGGTGATCTTTAAAAGACAATGCTCAATCCCTGTGTTGACTTTGAAATGCCCAATGTCCTTCCAATCCAATCTATTCTATGACCACTTTAGTTGTCTACTTTGGACTTTCTGTTCCCTTTGTAAAAACTCACAATGACTCCATACTGCCCACAGAAAAGGTAAACACTCCCCAGTCCCAATGTCATAGTTCTCTTCTGAATACTCCCTGCCCTCCACCCTGATTATGAAACCCACAAAGAGCCAGGCATTAGCCATCCTCCTTCCCCCACCGATGCCCATTCTCTTAAAGCCTACTCTCCTTTCCAGCCCTAGGTATTTATCTGAGTGTTCACTGGTTTAACGTGTATCTCTAAGTTATAAAATATCAAAAAGCTTGTCTGTTTGTTGGCATCAAATTGCTGCAGTGTGGTGGCTATTGGAATGGGCCACGCAGATCATTCTTGAGGCTGGAGGACTCATTTCCCCAAATGCTGGGAATGTTGTCTGCAAACAAGCCTCAACTGTCAGATCTCTTTGGAACTGCCTCACCCAGGGTTATTCCCTCTGGGGGTAGCCCACATCCAGTGACCGGATGGATGCAGAGGATAAAAGCCTGGTCCTCTTACCCCTATAGGAGACAACGCCAAGGGGCCACACCACCTTCAGAGCTCTCTGAGAGGTCTACTGAGGCCTTCATTGAGGCTGCATCGTCTCCTCTCTCTCCCCAATCCTCCCTCCTTCCTTTCCCTTCTATAGCTGTGATCCCAAGAGCACATCTTCACAAACCTCCTGGGCACTAACCTCCCTCTCAGTCTGCTTCTCAACCCAGGACACCAGGAAATATTTTTTGTATGAGTAAGTGAATGAATATACAGAAAACCCTATACAATTTTGATATGGGTACTAGGTACAGTAATTACTGTTACCTGAATTGCCAAGGTAAGCATGTTAATTATTTCCTAATTATTTAAAGGGCCATGTGTGATTATTGTGAAGTCTTAATAGCCTCTGTTATGCTCTCCAATGTCTGGTCTTTTGTTTACTACACACCGATACAAGTCACCTTTTCCAAGGCTAAAAGTTTTTTTTAGGAATATGGCACCTTTGATAACCTGGTACTTTTGTCTGCCTGAACTGGCTGGCAAAGTTCTACTAAAAATAGTTCTAAAGAATTTTGGTTTGTTCACATCTCATCGATGACATTCCCAATGAAAGACCATTTCATGCTTTGTTATTGAATTGCTGAATTTAAAGATGAAGTAGATGCAGTATTATTTGTATGCTGAGGAAAACAATATATTTTTTAAATTTCAGTGGTTAACATTTCAGCCACTGGGTGTCACCACAGATCTAGCTTTAAAAACGTGGCATTTTCACTAGCTGATTGGAAATAACTAATAGAGTCTAACGAGATTTGATGACGTATTTTTGTTGTTCAACCTTCATATATTGACTATTAATGTCCACTCTAAGAAATTCTTTGTAAAGTAAAATTTGGCCATTTTTTAGTCTTTCTTCACAACAGATCATATGGATGGAAGCAAAGTTTCTTCTAACGAGGTTTGGGGTGGGCCTAAGTGAGTGGGGAAGTGTGGCAGGAAGGCTAAGACCGAGTGAGGACGTGTGAACAGTTGTACTACTGCTTTATTAGAGGACTAGCATCAACTGAAAAGAAAGATCTATTCCCAAAGCTACCCAGACCTGTCACATGGTTACTTCAGGCCATAAAAATGACCTCTATCTATCTTGACTTCTTTTAATCCTCACAGCCTCTATGAAGGAAGTACTTTTATTTCCTCCCTTTTGCACACGTGGAAATTGAGGCACAGAGAGATTAATAATACAACCAAGGTCAGACACTAGGTGGCAGATCCAGAATTTAAGACAAAGTACATTCCCAAGGGTAGCAGATTTTACCTTTGGTAAAGGCCTAGGCAGTGTCTCCTCAAATTATGGTCCTTCAACCAACTTCATCAAAATCTCAGATAATAATTGCTAAATATAATAATTGTTAAAATATATAATTCAGCCTCGTCCCAGAGCTACTGAGTCAGAGCCTCTGGAATAAGGTCTGGGAATCTGCATACTAGCAAACTTCCATCAGGTGGTGGAGTTCCGGCACACTGAATTTTGAGAATCCATTTGTTAGAGGAGTGAAATTGGGAAGGCCTCTCTCCTGGGAAGGAAGGAGAGAGAGAGAATGGCCCTCTGAAAGCATAGCAGGGGTGGAATCCAGGCTCAGGAACCATCCCATATGCTGTTCAGTAGAAACCCTGTATGCATTGGAGACCTTCTTCCTGACTATCGGCACGCCTTGGGCGGTCTCGTCCCATCCACCCTCTCCGGACATACACCTGTTCGTGGGTGGAGGCCTACACTAACTCAGGGCTTGTCAACCCTGACTGCTCACTCGAGTCACTCTGCGAAGCATTTAACACACACAGATTCCTGGAACTAACCCAGACCAATTGCATCAGAATTTGGTGTGGGCCCCAGAGAGTTGGTATTAAAAAATTTTTTCCCTAAGATTCTCATGTGTAGCCAGAGTTGACAACTACTACTCTAGAGTAATAATTCTTTTTTTTTTTTTTTTTTTTTTGAGACAGAGTCTCACTGTGTTGCCCGGGCTAGAGTGAGTGCCGTGGTGTCATCCTAGCTCACAACAACCTCAAACTCCTGGGCTCAAGCGATCTGCCTCAGTCTCCGAAGTAGCTGGGACTACAGGCATGCGCCACCATGCCCGGCTGATTTTTCTATATATTTTTAGTTGTCCGATTAATTTCTTTCTAATTTTAGTAGAGACGGAGTCTCGCTCTTGCTCAGGCTGGTTTCGAACTCCTGAGCTCAAAGAATCCGCCCGCCTCGGCCTCCCAGAGAGCTAGAATTACAGGCGTGAGCCACTGCGCCTGGCCGAGCAATAATTCTTAAACAGAATTTTAAGAAGTACCACAGAGGTGATCGATTCTCAAGCTGATACTTTGCAAAATTATACTTTGAGAAACTCTATCTTTAAGAATGAGAATGCACAGCTGGGAAAAGAATGCCAAGGAAGTCTTTTTCAAAAAGTTAGGCTAAGACCCTTCTAGACAAAATTAAGGATTGACGGTTTTCTGGGTCCAAAGATGGGGCAGCCTTGAACCATGTGTCAGAGACTGAGAGGGAGGCACCTGTCAAGGGGCCGTCAGTTTCAGCCACAGTCTCTCTTTCTGTCACGCCTGACACACGTGGACATGTTTTGCAAAAGGTGAGACCTGATTGGCCACGTGGGCACCCCGGGCACACTCCCACCAGAACAGTTGTTAGGTGCGTCCACCGTGCGTGAGGGAGCACTGCCTCCCAAGTCCAATCTGGGGCTCCATTTTGCATCCCAGTCCTGACCCCCTCACACACACAGACATTCAGGTCTGCACTTTTCCTGTTTAATAATCACCCTCCACTTCTGGATAGAAGCTGTGAAGAGACAACACTGTCTGCCTTATTCGTCAGTGATTTCAGAGTTTGGTACAGCACCCAGAGTCCATTCTAAAGGACTCTCCGTTCTTCCTCCATCATCTGTAATAATAGCGGGCTAATTCTTCTAAATGAAACCCTTTTGTGCCTGCTTAGCAGAAAGCCTAAAATACTGATAGAAGTCAGAGTACATACAGATAGGATGCGATGTGGCTGGGAAAATGACCCCACGTCTCTGAGTCCTGCTCCTTCCGTCCTCTGCCAGCACTCCGCAGCCACACCCATTCTCCCCATTTCTCAGAGGTTGTGTCCCTGAGGGGGGCAATTCAGGGCATGGGGAAGCTACTGAGCTGATGGGTGGGCCCTCAGGGGTCTTTTTGTACAGCCTTGTTTTATAGAAATAAATATTACTTTTCAAATTTCCCTCCTTTGCATTGCGTATCTTACATTTTGTAGTAGAAACCTGAGCCTAGACAAAACTTTGGAGAGCCAACACCTATGATTGAGGGCGGGAGCTCACTGGAGCCTACAGATGACTGTCCCTAACAGTATAGGTATCAAATGAGGCCCACTCACACACAAATGATCCTTCCTGCCATGCTTGGCGCTTTGCTTGATTGGCATGCTAGAAAGAGCACTGTGACAAGGCCTGTCACTGTAGACTCATTACCTTTTGGACCTCAGCTTTATTTGCATTTTGTAGAGAGCTCAAGGGATTCCTACTTAGGTTTTGTGAATCTCAGGGCGAAATTTTAATTCACTCCACTGGCTACAGAAGCCTAATAACCTCAGTTGAAATCAGAAGCTGAACTCTCACAAAACAAGATAGTTGACCTTCTTTGTGTGAGCAAAAGAACAATGAAATGAGATATTGATTGAATTGGCTAGGTATTTATTGAACTGCCTTTTGGAGAAAAATTAACATTATTAATTTGTATATTTACTTGATGCTTTTAAAATACTTCTGTCTGGAGCAAATAAACCTCTCCATATCATTTTCTATCTCAGCTGTATACTACCTAGCTGGTCACACTAATTCAACTAAAATTCTCTTTGGGCCAATTAGTTAGAAGTATGCCCTCTCCCTAAAACCTGGCCAGGATGTTCTTTCCTTGCCTGCCTGACTCTTTCTTCACTTGTCATTTATACAGATCCTGTGTTATAAATAAATATAGGTTTATACAGAAATTTTCCCAAAACGAAGGAGAATATAAATAATTGAGAACAACTAAAGACCTACATTTTCTCCTATTAGAGCACATTTGACACTGTAAATTAATATAAATCATTGAAAGAAATAGCAAATTTGAATTGAACAAGATCATATTTTCAGAAATAATACATGTACCTACATATTTGTCATAGACACAGATTGGTTCAATTTTGTACTCCCGTAATTAATTACAGCTTGAGAATTTCCTTTTCATCTCAGGGACAATGATAATGCAGCCATTCGACAACTAAGGATTAGTAAACCCTCATAGCTATATAGCAATTGTCATGAAGATTTTAAATTACTAATGATTATATTGCAAATGAACAAAAAACCCTCAAATTTATTTACCCACATCTGTGTAGTTATAGCTTGAGATCATGTTCCTCATACTTTGGAAAGGTGATAATCCAAACTGTCCTTATCTAAATGGGGCACAGTTTGGCTTTGTTTGGCCTCATAAGCAAAGAAGTGCTGAGGGCCCTGGAGGTTCTGCTGGGCTGTCCCGTCCCCCTGACGGTGAAGCAGAAACTCCTGCACTGGGTCTCTCTGTCGGGTCTGTGGGGCAAACACACCGCCCCAGCAAACGTCCTGGACGCCTTCCACTGTCTTTTCGAGACACAAGATGAAGAATTTATTCACTTGGCATTGAGCAACTTCCAAGATGTGTGGTTTTCAATTCACCAGGAAGTAGACTTAGTAGTGTCTTCTTTCGGTCTCCAGCATTGTTGCCATTTACAGAGAATTCGGGTGGATGTCAGAAAGACCATCTCATAGGATGGGAAGGCGTGGCCTATGATTCCCCGATGGGTGCCCGGTAAGGTCCTCGTTGATCAGCAGTGGGAAAATTTCTGCCGTGTGCTCTGCAACCTCCAAAACCTGCAACATCTCGACCTGGGCACCAGCATCCTGACTGAGTGGGCCATGAAGAAACTCTGTGCCACGCTGAAGAGTCCAACCGGTACAGTACAGAATCTAATATTCAGAGATACGCAGATTATGTCTGGTCTCCAACATCTCTGGCTCGCTCTTATCAGCAACCATCACATAAAATGCCTGAACTTGGGAAGCACCCTCCTGAAGGATGAAGATGTAAAAGCAGCATGTGAAGCATTAAAACACCCGAATTGTTCCCTGGAGTCTTTGAGGTTGGATCGCTGTGCAATAAGCCAGGCCGGTTACCTGATGATCTCCTAAGTCCTTACCCCACGATCCATCAGCCTAAACTATCTCGGCCTGGCAGGGAATAGGGTGACGGACGAGGATGCGAAGCCTCTCTTCGGGGCCTTGAAGGTCCCAGAGTGCACCCCGCAGAAGCTGACGTTGGAGAGCGGCAGCCTCACAGCCGCGGGCTGCCGTGCCTGGCCTCAGCCCTGGAGAGCAACCAGAGCGTGACGCACCGGTGCCTGTCCAACAACCATCTGGAGAACGAGGACCTGTACGTGCCGCGCCAGTCCATAAAGCTGCCCAGCTACAATCTGCGGAGGCTGACACTAAACCAGTGCGACCTGAACGTCGACGGCTGTGATTTCCTCATGCTAGCGATGGAAAACCCATTCCTGACGCACCTGAGCCTGAGCTGGAACGCGCTGCACGACGAGGCCTTGAGCCTTCTGTGCGAGGTCGTGCCGACGCCGTGGTGTTATCTGCAGGACCTGAAGTTGGTGGGGTGCCACCTCACCGCCGCTTGCTGCACAAACCTGTCCCGTGTGATCACGAGAAGCAAACACCTGAAGAGCTTGGACCTTGCCGCCAACGCTGTGGGTGACAGTGGGGTTGCGGTGCTCTGCGAGGGACTGAAGCACGAGAAGGGCTCTCTGAGGAGACTCGGGTTGCAGGCATGTGGACTGACCTCCAATTGCTGCGAGGTGCTCTCCTCCACCCTCTCCTGCAACCAGAGCCTGACCAGTCTGAACTGGGTGCAGAACAGCTTCAGTCCCGAAGGAATGCGCAGCTGGGCTCAGCCTTTGCACATCCCCTCTGTAGTCTACGGGTGACTGGGCCGTGGAAGTGCCAGTACCCTGTGCAAGTGCAGAAGCTGCTGGAGGAGCTGCGGCGACTCAAGCCCCGACTCGTCATTGGCGGCAATTGGTGCTATTTTAACGGAGACGACCGGTATTGGTGGAAATACTGAAGACACGAAAACCCTCCCCACCCACACCCGTTCTGATGGAGGAACTGTGCAAGCTGCCTTCTCAGGGCAAGCTCTGGGAGTTCCTTCTCAGACGGAGAACGAGTCCTGATTCTCTCAAAGCCCCCAGGGGTAGCGATGACACTGTGTCCAGCATAACTTGGTTACTGCATTTGAAGGCTTGCGTGACCTTCAAGACACAGGACCTCAGTATCTGTGAAATATCTGACACAGGACCTATCAAGACCCATCCAGACACAGGACCTCAGTATCTGTGAAATATCTGACCTGCCCCCGAGCCCAGAGAATCAGGTAGAATAAACACTGAGCACATCTGGAAACAGAAAAAAAAAAAAATTGCCTGTAATTAGTTTCCCATTTGGTTCCTTATAGAACCAAAAGCGTTGATGACTCCTTATTTACTCATGTATCGTGTGGCTTTTCACCCAAAGTAGCCCTAAGGGCTGTTTCCTACTTACTTCTCCGCTGACTGAAAATTCCACCCAGGTCTGTACCTGCGCAGAAAAAGGACCAACAATTCTTTTATTAAACAAAAAGCAAAAGTAAATAAAACCAATGTGAACATTATTTAAATGCTACATTATTCCTCTTTGATGCTAATTTTCAGTTACTTGATTTTAATTGGTATTTTACAAATGGGTAAATGAGCTGCTTAAAGACAAAGAATATTTTTATTTTGTAGATTTACACATTACAAGGAGAAATTACCAAAAAAAAAAAAAAAAAGGTTAAAACATATTGTGTGAACCGCACCGACCTCTCTACCAGATGTATTTATCAGTATTTATCATATAGGTCATAGCTACAGACGAGTCTTATAATTTATAATTGACTTTTGCTTACCTTTATGTTTGAAGGACGATCAGTAAAGTCTTTCATTACACTCAGAATGGATTAAGAGATATTAAAAAGCAAGAATCAATAGTACATTGTGACTGGTTTGAACTGGAAAGTGGAGGAAAAGCAAAGAATTAAACCACTCTAAGCATTCATGCCTACAGGACCAGGAAGCTGAGCGGTCAATAAAGAGACAGGAATGTGTTCATTCATTCTTTAAATCACGTGTGATTCATTTACTCTTCCATTCAACACACACTTACTGGACAATTTCTGTGGGCAATACACTGCATCAGTCCCTGAAGAGGTTTCTTATAAGCTCTCTGTATGTTTACAATAAAACTGGGAAGAAAAAACTTGCACCATGTGAAACAGTTAGATAATAATGGAAGGGAACATATGATTAGTTTTAAAAAAAAAAAAAGAATTGACTAATGCAGACGTGAAAGTACTAGGAGAATACAAAAATAGGATCCATGTGGGTTGCAATATTGAAACTAAGCTTTCTAGAAGATGTAGAATTTCGGCTGGTCCATGAACTCAATTCACAACCAGCATTTGTTAAACATCTATCATGCATGAGGTGCCAGGCTAGGCATGGTGGAGGATATAAAAATGGACACAACGTGGACTCTGGCAAGAACTTCACAAACTAGAATGGAAGAGGGACGCCTACCTTGTAATACAAGGCTTAAATGGTTAAGTGTGGACAGTGAAACACCAGGGAAGAATCACCGAAGAGACAATGAGAAAGGAATGGAAATATCGGGGCAAGGACTGTGGACTGTCAGAGCGTGTTTTCATAGCTGGTGTTAAACCGCCTATGGGGTGTGATGTTCAGGCACAAACAAAGGCTTGGAAGTGAGAAAGTGCTGGCTAATGAAACCTAGAAGTATCATTGTGCTTTAGCAGTTACTCATTGACTACAAAGGGGCAGGGGGAGGAGAAATGGAGGAGGAGAAAAGTAAAAAATAAGTTACAGAGGAAATCGATCAACAGGGGAATAGTGAGAGGTGGTTTGGATGAGGAAGTGCATATTAAAATGCTTTATAAGCTCCAAGGAAGTGAAAAAGCAAAGTGGTAGGTCAGAGTCCAGGGGGAGAGATCTCTTCTGAAAAGGGAAAGACCTCTGTGGGCACGATCCCAGGGCCACCAGCCTGCACCAGTGATCCCAGGGAGTGACTTAGCCCACCTGGCTGGCCTGGCTGGCGATTGCTTTCGCTGTCTGGGCAACGATCCAGGAAATGGGCAAAGGAGGAGTAGTAGGATTTGAAGGAACTTACCAGAGTCTCTTTGTACATCCTCCAACACTGCTCTGCCCTCCAGAAGCAGAGCCACTCAAGTGGGTGTGATTTAAACTTAGAGAAGGCGGCATTGTCACTAAATGTAGATGCCCACTGATTAGGTACCTGACTGCAACTGATATTTATAGCAGGTAAAAGAAAAGTGACCACTGAAGGATATTCTTTTGTTGTGTTTTGGCCTCTTCAATGAAAGAACCATTGACAGTTTATAGTGTTATATTTGTGTGCACCAAGACGCAACTCCTGGGTGTTGTTTACCAGTACTATTGAACTCATGGGTACAGAATAAGCTTTAATAAAATAATTTTTCTAAACTTTCATCCTAGAAACATTAACCAGGAAAGGGATTTTAAAACTGGTTATTAAAACTCTTTTATGAAAATGAAAAAGGAAAGGCTAAGGATCATTTTCAACATCTATATAGTTATTAATAGGTGTCATTAAACTGTGTTAGTGGAAGCAAGCCAAGCAATGGCCAGTATCTACATTTACTCTATGCTCTGACTTGCAGGATAAATCCATCTTGATTTCCATGCCAAACTATCTCAGCCTCTATCAGAAGTCCAAGATTCCTGGGTCATTAATCATTATATAGATGCTTATCTCCATAATGTTCTGTAAATCTTCTAATCCAACGCAACCTCTCGCTGTACCCCAGCGAACAACACAGCAGAGAGATTCTTATCCGACCAACTACATGGTGTCTAATAGACAGTTCAAACAGCATGGCCAAAGCAGAAGTTTTTATCTACACATTTCCTCCCCACCCCAGAAAATCATTCTGCTATCAAGCCTTCACATCTAAATAAATGTCACCCTCAGATATTACTCAGTCGATTAACCAAAAACCTAGGCTTCATCATCTAGTACTTGCTGTCTCTTATTTCTATTATAGGTTAGCAAGCTCGATATCTGTATTATGTCCTGAAACTGTCCATTTCTCACCATTTCCACTGCTGCAATCATAGTCCAAGCCCCCCTCTTCTCTTGCCTACAGCCTTGCCATAGCCACTTACCCCTGCATCTCTTCCCCTGATCCCTTAGGTCCATCCTCCATCTACTAGTCAGGGTGATCTTTTGAAAGTGTCTATCAGAATGTCCCACTCCCCAGTGGGAAATCATCCACTAGAATGAAATCCAAACTCCCTTCCATGCCTGCAAGCCAGCTCTCCCCCACTCATCATTCACATTGGAACTCCTCTGTCCCTCAGGGTCTTCAGCCAAACACCCCAGCTAAGGTGGCTCTGCAGTCACTATCCACTATATTACCTTGTTTTCTCTATAGCGCACATTGGTGCCTGGCATATCTCCTATGTTTACTTTTTTAAAAAAATTATATATCTACCCCCTCTAGAATGTAAGCATCTTGAGAGCAGGGACTCTTTAAAATTCATCACATGTCCCTGCAGTCTACAATAGAACCTGGCACACAAAAGGTGCTCAAAAATATTTTTGACTGATAATAAACTGAGAAGTAAGGTTCTTGATCTTTAGATTATTGACCTTAAGCAATTCCCTTCCTGAATTGGATCATAACATCCCTAAGGTACTTTACAGATCTAAAATACTATAATGTCATCAAATATAGTCCTATTTTAGTTCTTTCCATTTCAACAGTCATTTTAATGTTGAGAAAAGATGATATAGACCCATGGGATTTGGTTCCTCTAACACTACAGGCATTGTTTTCTTCACTTGCCAGCCTCATCAGATCTCCTTACTCTGATGGCTTTGTCATTCCCTGAACACTAACATCAGGTGGGACTTTAACTCCAACATGTATGATTTTAGCTCTAACTGGACAATGAAGGCTTCAGGTCTAAGTGTGATTTTAGCTCCAACATGAAGATGTAGACTTGTTTGTCAACATCACACTTGATTGTGTTTGCCATTCACTAACCTCGTTTACTTGAGGAAGGGAAATGTCTAAGTAAACCTGAATGAATATTAATTTTGAAGAAAAAAAAGAATTGCTTGAAGTCAGCAGGAATATATTTTATTTATAACAAAGATATACATATATAAGATTTATGAAGATCTAATTTCTTACCAATATGTGATAAACTTGATACAAAAGACTCCAACAGATTTGTTACTAAAAATAAAGTTCACGATGCATTAAGGTACAAAATCAAAGTATTTCAATTAACTAACTCAACCTGTTGCTTGAAGTTCAGAGCTTAGAGTCATCATACACAATACACAGTTTTGATTTCCCATTAAGCCTTGAGTTTGATATTATGACAAATGTAAACAATATGCCATAATTTATAGATTGTCATTTAGATAACAAATAGTCTCAAAATAAGTTTACTGAAATTTCATTACACTGTCCTCCAGGCTAAAGCTATAGAAACATATTCATTATAGGAGAGAAAGAATTATAGAGATTGGATTAATGTTAGAAATGCTTCTGGGAGAATGCATACATATATTCAAAATACTGTAAAGAATCATAAACACTTCAAAGAAAATTATGCTTTCAGAACTGAGAGATAAGAAATTTTGTTGTTTAACCGACTTGATCAAAGATAAAGAAAATAAATGGAATGCCAAAAAAATGTTAATGTGAGAGAGTATCTTTTCATTTTTCTTTCTCATCAATATACTGGAGTGTGATTATTTGATATAATTTACCTCTTAGTGGTGTCCCCCTTAGTAAGATGTTTTGTCATCATGATGACACTTGAGACTATTTCTACACAGACACCAGGGAATGTTGAAATAAAAATGTTTGTCTAGAGATCACGATCATCCAAATGGGCGGAAAAGAAATTCTTGACAGACATTTGTTATTTTAGAAAATGGTTCACCTCTTTTGTTGTACATGAATGCAGCTTATAAAACACCTAGAGTAATGTGCTCTTTCTGAATAGAAGTAATTGCCTTGCTGTACTGAATATCCTGAAAACAGATATAAAATTCAGCCATTCAAAAATTTTATACTTCCTTTTATTAAAAATTCTCTGCTATCACCACATATAATAGTCTCTCACACAGGACACTTTGACACATTCATAAAGTGTCTGTTTCTCACCAAAAAAAAACCAACTGATTTTCACATTGGTAAAAATTTTTTACATATTCCCCAAGCACTGCATTGCATAAAATAAAAACTAGTTCCATTTCCCATTTCTATTCAGAGTAATCCTCAAAGTGTCTTGCCAGTTCACTGTGTTTCATTCTCTGTGTGAATAGTTCATCAAATACTCTCTTCTGCTTTGAAGTAAAGTAGTTTATCCAATCACCCACTGCGCCTGGAAAAATTGAAAATGTATCAGACAAGAACCAATTTAAATGTATTGTATTCACAAAAGAAATCTGCCAGCTTTATAATAAAACGTGAACATTTGGTATCTCTTGGTGATAAGATGATCTTTATTTGCTTATATGTTGCTTTTAATTTCTTCTGTAATAATTGTATATTAATTTATGTAGTTTAAAAAGTTATTCTTAAAAATAAAGGTAGATTTAAAATACTTAAATTTCATAGGTTTTAGTATAGCAGGCAAAGGAATTTCTCACCTAAACTTAATAAAAACAGAAAGCAGACAATGTGGACATGATGATGATTCATTTATTTCCCGCCCATACACCTCCACAGCAGATGCTATGCTGATAACATACCCTAGGGATGGGTAATTGGTCTCATTTTAATGAGATTGATTTTACAAAGTTGATAAGATAATTGAAAACATAAAAGCCAAGTTATATAAACATAAACACAAGTTCTAAGGTGTTTGGTGATTGAGATAAGATATATACTTCACATAGCTTGTTAGCCTCTCCTGATTATATAAATCACTCTTCTTGGCCTTAGCCATAGGGTCAAGCCCTCAGGACTGCCTTTCTCACCTCCAATGTGCACACTATCCCAAGCCCTAACCCTAGATCTTGCCCCCAGGTTTGCCACTTCTGGTGTCAGGCATCATCCCTGTGGTCTACATGTACCAGAGCAAGTAATACATCATTTTATCCCTCCATTACAGACCATCTTCTATTGTTCTCTACTATCTTTTCTTTCCAGTTTCCTTACCTCTCTCCACCTCCAGAGAATTGAAAAAAAATTAGGGCCTTGCTGTGGATTGGACTTTGGCTTAAGGGAATGTTGTGGCTAGTTTAATCTTCTAGCCAGACCACTCAAACTTTCTCCATATCAGCAAGAAGGCTGTTTCACTTCCTTATCATTCATGTGTTCTCTGGAATAGCACTTTGAATTTCCTTCCAGAACTCTTCCTTTACATTCACAGCTTGGCTAACTGGTGCAAGAAGCCTACCTTTCGGCCTCTTGCAGCTTTCAACATGCCTTCCTCGCTGAGCTTAATCATTTCTAGCTTTTGCTTTAACGCGAGTGACATACGACTCTTCCTTTCACTTGAACACTTAGAGGCCACTGTAGGGTTATTAAATGGCCTAATTTCAATATTATTGTGTGTCAGGGAATAGGGAGGCTCCAGGAGAGGGAGA
Organism: Propithecus coquereli; assembly: GCF_000956105.1. NCBI lineage: Eukaryota > Metazoa > Chordata > Mammalia > Primates > Indriidae > Propithecus > Propithecus coquereli. The sequence continues at coordinate 11,362,787 of NW_012140524.1, read as the reverse complement.
GAGACGGGGAAACAGCTGGTGGGTGAAGTAGTCAGAACACATACAGTATTTATTGATTAGGTTCACTATCTTATATGGGCATGGTTTATGGCACCTGAAAACAATTATAATAATAACATCAAAGATCCCCGATCGCAGATCACCACAACATATATAACAATAATGACAAAGTTCGAAATACTGCAACAATTACCAAAATGTGACACAGAGACACAAGGTGACCATATGCTATTGGAAAAATGGCACCGAGATACTTGCTTGACGCAGGGTTGCCACAAACCTTCAATTTGTAAAAAAAAAATGCAATATCTTTAACAAAGCACCACTAAACAAGGTATGCCTATACTTATCAATATTCTTCGGTCCTTCCTAGTTCTCCCTTCTGGCTTCTATATCAGTTTGCCTGAACCACTGCTCTCTTCTTTCATTTGACCTGACTTTTGTTTGCTTTTCTTGTTTCTAATTTGTTCTTTCACTTTGACTTGCTTTTACTTTTTTTAAGAGAAAATTCTATTAAAAATAATATAGTAGTTATATACATAGGTAACAGAAAATACATATAAGCAAAAGAAGATAAAAATCAAGGAAATATACCTAGATAACATGGCTAACAGATCTGCTAACATACATTCTCTCAGATGTTTTCCTTTGCAAAGATATATACACATATAAACTACATTTAAAAATCACACAATTTAACCTGTTTTTTTTTTTACTTATACTTTGATCATATATCATGTTAATGTGTATACACCTACAATAAAAATTATGGTCAGACTGAGTAAGATCAACAACCAATGGGTCAAAGAAGAAATAGAAGGGAAATTTAAAAATATCTTGAGACAAATGAAAATGTAAACACAACACACCAAAGTTATGGGATGCTGCAAAAGCAGTACTATGAGGGAAATTTATAGCTATAAATGCCTACATTAAAAAAGAAGAAAGATCTTAACTAAATAACCTAACTCTACACCTCAAGGAACTAGGAAAAAAGAACAAACCACACCCAAAGTTAGAAGAAGAAAGGAAACAATAAAAATTAGAGCAAAAATAAACAAAATAAAGAACAGGAAAACAATCACACAAAAAAACGAACGAAACTAAGAGTTGGTTTTTGAAGATAAAATTGTCAAACTTTTGGCTAGACTAAGAGTAAAAGAGAAAAGACTGAAATAAATGAGACTGTTTGGATTCAAATCTTGACTCCACCTTCTACTAGTTGTGTGATTTGGGGCAAATTATTCAGGTGCTTGGTGTTTCAGTGAAAGGTGGATAACATGAATGCCATCCTCAAGTCTGCTGTTACGTTTAAGTAAGATAAACCAAGTAATGTTCCTGGCACATAGGAAACACTCAGTAAATACTAGTTATTCTTATACAATTTTCTATAATTTTGATGACTCTCTGTATGGATGTAATTTAGTAGTTTCTAATTAATGGCTGTTTGAGTGCATACTAGTTTTTAATTACAATAAGCAACATTGTAACTTGCATCCTGTCCATACATCTTTCCCCACTCCTGTAATTCTCCCCCTAACTTTCAATATGTGCGGGCCCCAGGACTTGTGACATTTGTTTCTTCACTTGTCACCTATCTCCATGGCCACCACAGTCAATTTCTTGAATATCTGCTATATCTCTGACTTGGAAGTAAACACTACTGCAAGCACAAATTCTCTGTAAAGTGAGTAATAACTCTGTGGGCCAAGGAGTCTGAATCAATGACTTCAGTAGTTTATTTGAAATGATTATTTTCAGAGGATGAGTCCCAAACTCCCACCCCATCCAATCAATCAATGCAAGGAATGAAGTGAATTGTCTCTATTGGTCTATTCTTGGGTTTAATTCCTCAGATAGTACCAATTTACCAACAGGTGCTCGTGGTGACTAGTGACAGTAGGATATTTCCACTGTTAACCTTCTAGGCTTAGATCCAGCACAAGGAAAATGCTTATGAGCAGAATTTAAATGCATTAGAATGAATGTTATTAGCTACAATTATGTTGATATGATTTCACCCAGGGATGTTGGCTAAGGTTGCTAGTATGGCAAGTCACAGATTAACTCTGTTCCCAGTAGAGCAAAATTTCACAAGTTTGTAGTCTAAGATGTGTGAATTCTGATTATCTTGCTCATCGGAATCTCAAAGGGCAGAGATAAACGATGTCAACAGAGACACTGGACACCACTAAGCATCAGAACTTTCTCATTTCTCATGGTCTTGTTTACCAGGGTCCCTCCCAATCTGTTTCTCTCCCCTTTGCTTATTTTGCTTTCTTTCATGTACCCTTTTCTAAATTCTTTCTGTCTTTCCTCCTTTTTCTTCCCCCACCCCCTCCTAACCTTCCCCTTGACCCTGCCTCTCTCTCAAGCTCCCACAGCTTCCTGCGCTTACATTCCACTCTCAAACTGGTTGAAATGGTCCCAAATTTCTGCTTCCTTTCTTTACTTGCTGTCTCTTCAAACCCCTCTCCCTGGCCTCCAACCCTGCGACCATGGACACTGTGCTCTCAGAATTCACAAATGATAAACAAATTGCCACGTGTCATCCTGGTTTTCCTCCCAACTCTGGCTGATCCCTTTTCTGGGCTCTCCAGGGCTCCATCTTTTATCACCTTCTCAACTAGCCCTTTGCACTTATCCTAACACTTCTACCTCCTTCCCCAACCTGCTGATGGCTCCTAAACGGACCTCTCTGCTGAGCTTCACCCAGCAGTGCTTCCACTGCCACTGCCTCCAGGACCCCCCTCGATGTTTCTTACCTGAAATATTACAGCAGCCTCTTAATTGGACTTTCAGCCTCTGTTTTCACCCTCTTCTAATCAGTTTCTACCCTGACTCTATTATTTTCTAGCACACAAATCTGATCACATCAAGTCCCTTCTTAAAACAACAGACCAAGGGGGGAAAGCTCTGTCTATTCAAGCTCATGGGCACCAATCTTTCTTTCTTTTCCCCATACAGCTTCGCCCATCATATACTACTCTAACACAGGAGACTACCTACTCTTTCTAGAAAATTCCATCCAATTCCATCATGGTTCTGAGCTTTTCATCTTGCTTTTAGCTCTTGTGGGAATGTATTTCTCATCCATCATTTTTCCAGGTAATATCTTGTTCATGCTTTCAGTCTGAAGGAGTTCAGGAAATTTCACCCCAAAATATGATTCCTTGTTATAAAAATTATCTTAAATTAAAGGTTCTTAGAGATTAACAGGCCCTTGGAAGAGGCTTGTCCTCTATCTGCATAAACCGGACTGACCCATCAAAAGGAACAATGGACTACCCTTCTTCTCCCTGTTATCTCAATATATTGTAGGAAAGAAGGTCAAGAATGCAACCAGACCTGGCCCAAATTGTTTAAAACATAATACCTGTCTCTCAGATTAATTTATAAGTCAATCTGTTTTCTCCATCCATTCATCCTCCCTAGCAGCCATTTATTGCCCCTAAAAAGAATTACCTATATTCCTCCTCTCCTCCTCTCCTCTAAAAGGCATGTATAAAAATGTCTGGATCCCACTGGGACATTGGGTAATCACTCTGTGATTCTCCCATGCTCATGGTAAATTATCCTTTCTCTTACTAATCTGCCTTAATTGTGAGTTGATCTTTCAGTGAACTTTCAGGGAAAGAGGAAGTTTCTCCTCACCCCTACAAGTTCCAAATCCAATATGATTTCCTCACCTTACTTTGTAGGGAAATTTATCTCTCTCTCTTACCTGCGCTCTCATTCACATCTGCTCATACACTAGTATAGCTGTATCGCTTTGTGTTACTGTCTAGATTATGATCTTCTGAAGGAAAGAGGTGTGTTTTATTAGTTTTTGAATCTTAGTTCCTAGAAGTAACAGGTTATTAATAAATATTTTCTGAATTGAATTCTCATCTCCCTCTAGCCCTTTTGTAGCTATATGAAAATTTAAAAATGTGCCACCAAAAGAGAAAATAATAATTTGCAAAGTTAAGACAATATCTGTTCTATATAAATTGGCAAATATTTGCTTTGGGGTAAATTAAATCCAGCTGGGCCAAAGAAGGGGGGAAAAATGTGTTTTCTGGTAAGAAACCTGAGTATATCAATGCAGAAAAATTTGCCTTTGTTAAGTTATATTAAAACATTTTTCTCCCAGATCTGAATAAAAATTCACATGGCCTTCAGAACAATTCTATGTTCAGATATATCCAAATTACTTCTATGTTAAACTTTAGGAATTAGTGGGAAAGGTTTGTTTCCCTCTTTTTGTGTTTCCATGCGGAGGAACTTCCTTAGATAACAATCTCAGCTTCTCTCCCAACCCCTTACTTACTCCTGGAGGGTGATTTTTCTAGTTGGTGAGTTTGGAGAAATGCACTGTCCACACTCCCCAGCTCCTTTCTATCTCCTAATGAAAAACGGGAATTGATAGTAGGAGAATATACTTTGCTTTGTGTGAGACGAATTGTTTAAGATTAGAGATTAGAGAAAAATGTGCTCTCTCTGATTCTAACTGATGCTATTTGCTTCTGTGACCGTGCTTGCTTTTAGTTGTTTGTTAAATGTAGTTAATCAGAAACAGGAATAAGAGCAGGAGTGACTCCATGACAGGCTGAACTTCCTGGAGTAGGCCTAAGTTTCGGTTTTCCCGAAACGACACCACCCTTTCCCCCAAAATGACGCTGACCACAATTGGCGCCAGCGTGAAAATCCCGAGGCTTGGAGCCACTTTTAAAGGAACCAATCAGGAGCCAACACGATCAGCCACTTTTAAAGGAACCAATGAACTAAGGAGGGGGGGGGGAGGTGTGCCCAGCGTGTCGTGTGAAACCTGTGTGTCGTGTGTAAAACAGAAAAAGGTATAAAAGCTTAACCTCTACCCCAAGGCGGGGTCCTAGCCCTTAGAAGAGGCCACTGCGTTGGTGCTCTGGGACTTGGACCCTAGCTCGAGCTAGCCAATAAACTCCTTTGCCATTTGCAGCCTCGGTGACTCTGTCTCTCTGTTCCTGGGGCCGAGGGGAACCGGCTCTAACAGTAAAGAGAGTGAGTGTCTTGTAGGATGCTCCACCAGGCTCTAGTGGCTTGCCCCAGTGGGAGAGAGGACTGCATTCTATTGGCTGTGACTAAGTGGATATATTTATAGAATTCAAGGTAATATTAGCAACACACTAGGCTGCAGACCTAAGGCACATGCTTCAAATAGCTTTATTGTTTCCACCTGTTTGACTCCTGTATCTCTCTCAGTTGGTTAGTAACTGGGGATGGAAATCTCAGCTTTGGACAGAATGCAATTCAAGAATTTCATTTAATAAACCTTCACTAAGGGCCGACAATATGTCATCCATTGTGCAAGATATGGTCTACATGAAGATGAAATGAGAGATTAAAAATGGCAAAATGGAACTACTTCCAAATTTGAGCCCCAGACAAAGCACCACCTGGCTTTCTAGCTTACCTTTCCTAAAGACCAGGTTCCTGTTAGACGTCAGGGCACAGATGGTGTGATTTGGATTGTAGTTTTCTTTGGCTGTACTGCTTTTCATTTCGCTGAATGATGTTTTCCAAACAATCTTATTAATTTCACTGTCACTCACATTTATATCAAGGAAAGTAGTTATTTTCTTTATGCTTTTAGAAAGATCCTGAGCAGCAAGAAAATAAAAAAATAAGTGAAACTCTTATCAAAACCCCAATTCATTCCCGGAAACCTGAAAGCTGAATCCATTTACTGATATCCTGTTTTAACTTAATTTAATTTAAATGTTGATTGTCAAAACATTAAGGAGGACTTACTTTTTTCATTTCTTCATAGGATATAATTAGAATGTTTTTATCATCTTTGTGTTCTTCCCAGCTCAAAACATGATCAAACCAGGATCCATACACAACTGGAAGAAAAGTGAATTGTTGTGTTAATATTACATTGTTGCTTTGTGTCCCTGGATTCTTTCCACTTTGTGGAAGAAGTCAAAGTAAGGCACATGCATAGACTCTGGAGTGAAAGTTTTCCTTAGAGAAGCTCAAAGCCACTATTGTTCCAGCTAAATCTGATGTGATATGGAGCTGGACAGCCATATCTTTTCATAAGCCTGTTGGGTTTTTTTCCTATTTCCAGTAAATATTCTTTTATCATTCAGAAAAATGGCGGCAGAAATACAAAGATTCACATTTTTCCAGTAATTATGTTCTGATTACTGCCTTGGCTCTTGGGAGAAATAGGGAAACACTGAGAATTTATCATTTTCTTCCTGTAATGTGACATGTTTTTCATAATTATAGGCTCTTAGCATAAAAAGTTTATAAACTTCTTTTTAAAAAAGCTTCTATTTACTTCTCTTAGTTCAAGGCTGAAAAATACAGTCTTAGGAATTTATCTGCAGTTGATTTTGTATCTCTTTATTGTTGTAAATGACAGTCTTAAAAAACCTCCAGGGCTTAGAAGTAAAATAGCATCATACAAAATTACCGCTTCAGCAGTGACAATTAAGAATAAAAAGCGAGCAACTTCTTGTCATCCCAAGAAGTCGACTAGTTTGAAAATCTAAAGCATAAAACATAGTAAAGTACTACATGTATATCATCCATGCATCCTTATTATCCAAAGTTTCAATTCTAGCTAATGCCCCAAACATAAAAGAACTAATCTACTAGTGATTTCCTGGAGATCTGCTGACTTTTGATTCATTGAATAAACATGTATTAAGCCATGAGTGTCTTCCAGACATTGTGGTAGACGTTTCAAACATTAAAGCTTTGAATAAATTGAAATATAATTAGCTCCAAACTAACTACAATTTTTTATAGCTTCAGCTTTTGAAGAAACAAAGGGCAAGAAAATAACCATAATGTATTTTTAAAACAAGAATTTCCTGGACTACTGCGGTGTCATTGAAGAGTCAGCCCAGTTTTCTATCCCAGGAAGCCACCAGGTTATTATGTAATAAGAATGCGTGCTTAAAAAAGCTGCCCTGATACAGTCTTTAGCTCTCAGCCATCTTAGGCTGTTTCAGTGACTTACACAATACGTTATCTTAGAATCACCTGAATTACCATATCAGTGATAAGGAGTTCATCTTCTAAGAATGCCCGATCTTTTCCCAGACACTAACGCTGAGGAGTGGGAAGACTGATTGCCCATTTTGGTGTTTCAGTAGAAAATGTATTGCAACATGCCTCAAAACAGACTTAAGGATGAACTTTTGGAGCCATAGTCTGATGGCAATTTGAGAGCCAACTGTTCTATTATTGACTAATTAAAGTACACCCCACCTTGTTCCAAAAGGACTTAAACCAGCCAAAAGAATTTAAAGAAGTTGGCTGCCTGTGCCTTCCTTACTAGGAAGTGTATTAATAGGAAAGTGTGTTAATATATTTGAAAAGCTTTTTTAAAAGGGTTAGAATTTTAAAACGACAGTTTTGTTTAATTTTTAAATCAGAAGCCTCATTGTCCAGTTATTTGTAGACCTGTGGCTTTAAGGAAAATGTAGCTTCTAAAATAGAAATTTGAAATGTTCCTTTTCTGAGAAATGCTTTTCTCCACATTCTTTGGTTAATTACAGAATTACCCCAGCACCTCCTAGCCTTAACATATGCCTGTGTAACAGAGGTGACGGCCTGAAAAAGGGCAATATATTTTACAAATTGTCTCTTCAAAACTCCCCCCACTCTTTTTGGGAATCAAAACCTACATTTCTGCACAACATCAGTAATTAGAGAGGCAGGAGAGTGTCCTTTGTTCTTTATACCACTGGAGATGGCTCAACGAAATTGTCCAGGTGGAGGTCACGAGAATGTCTTCTCTAGATATTCTGAAGCTGAAAACCCTCCCTTTACAAGCTCTGTATTTCTGCTTCTAGTTAGGATGATGGTACTTTAAGACAAGAATCTCCATCCTCCTCATTTGACAGCAAATTAATGAACTTCTCTTTCCTTTTCGTCAAAACACTTGTCCTCATTCTTCTGATGCAGCCTCGGAGACAAGTGCCGAACTTTCAGTCACACCTGAATCGCCCTTTCTCTGCTATCCAAAATGACTCCTTCCCCTGAGTGCCCCTTGAAGGAAATTAGAAATATTTTTATGCCAAAATATGGCATTTTAACATGCTGGACAGACTGAAGAAGCCTCAAGATCTCTGTGACCTCCCTTCTGTTCCCCCTCTCCCTGCCCACCCCCCACCACCAACTCTCCCCAAATCATTGAAGTTTCTTTATCCATCAAGGATCTGGAGCCACCTAGGAGAATAATTGTTCTTTTCTTCCCTTCCCTGTAGGACCAAGAATGTGACCACATATGAGCAGACTATTGGAAAAGATAATGTCCCATTCCTTTGTCTCATTTAAATTCCAAATGGAACCGTTTACTAGTTAATCATTCTTCCTTCTATTCTTCTTCTTTTTTTTAATTTTAATTTTAATTTTTCTCTTTGAGACAGAGTCTTGCTTTGTTCCCTGGGCTAGTGGTATCAGCCTAGCTCATAGCAACCTCAAACTCCTGGGCTCAAAGGATTATTCTGCCTTAGCCTCCCAAGTAGCTGGGAGTACAGGCATAAGCCACCACACCCAGCTAATTTTTTGTTTCTATTTTTAGTTCACTGGCTAATTTTTTCTATTTTAGTAGAGACAGGCTGTTGGGGGGGGGGGTCTCGCTCTTGCTCTGGCTGATCTCGAACTGCTGACCTCAAGCCATCCTTCCGCCTGGGCCTCCCAGAGTGTTAGGATTATGGGCATGAGCCACCGCCCCCTGGCCCCATTCATCCTCTTTAACAATCCTTTATTGCCCCTCCATAGAATTCTTTTCCCCTCCCACAACCCATTTTATCAGAAAGGCAGATAAGCTTCTGAATCCCACCGGGGAGTTGAGTTTTCATTCTGAAGGCTCCCATGTACATACATTAGAATAAATTGCTTTTCTTTTATTAGTCTGCTTTATTGTGAGTTGATTTTTCAGGCAACCTTCCCTTTGCCCCAGCACCCTGAATAGAGGTTGCTCACTCTTGTCCAATCCATCTGTCCTGCGCCCGAAGAGTGAGTCAGAAATCTCTCTGCTGCTAGAAACTTCCACAACTCTCCCTCCTGTAGAGCCCAGGCTTCTTTAAGAATCATGTGAACACACCACTGTTCCCTTCCTTATCTCAGGCACACATTGACCTTCTGGCCTTTCCCCTACAGTCACAGAAGACTCTGACTTTAGACCACAAACTTCTGTGTCTCAGGTTGCACCATCAGCTGGAGTGACTTTAATAAATACCTTCTACGATACCCTGCTCTGGCCATTTTTGTACTTTTCTATCTTTGCTTTCTTTCCCTTGTTCATCCCCTCAACAGTTTGCTTGCCAAAACCTTCAATTTCCTTGCCTCTTTATTGCTTATTTCCATCTCTGAAATAAACACCCAGTATTGAATCAAAACACTTCACCTTCTTTTCTTCTCTCCTGTTGCTGCAGAGCACTGCTAGAGAATTTATAGGACTCTGCATTTACACCACCGCCGCCTAACAAACCTATTTGTTCCACATTAACATATTCTGTTCTTCCCATCAGCTATTTCAAACCTTCCCTGCTTTCTGCAAACCTTCTGCCCCACTCACATATTGGATCATAATGAGCATCTTAGCTTCTAGTTTCTAGAAAGCACTCTGAAAACACAATAGTTGTGCAGAAAAGCAAAACTCTATGGGCTGAAGTAACCTAGGAAATATAGAACACTAACATGGGACTTGAGATGGAACTCTAGGGGAAAAAAGAGAGCAAAATGCTACGGTATTAGTTTTATTGAGATATTAATCTGCCAGGACTTTATTACAACACAACTTACAGTTATTGTTTAACTTGAAAAACTGACACGTAGTTATATACTATATGAAAGGTAAACTGGATGATTACATAAATGTCTAGCTATCTGTGTCTCTTTATTGTCCTGTTTTATATAATGCTTAGCTATGACTCTATTTGTAGACGGGTACAGGACATCTTGATGCCTCGGTTGTAAAGTAACCTCTTTAGACAAATACCTACTTGTAACATTTCCATCCTGGTGTGAAACTATTTAAAAATCTGTGTCTAGTAGAATAACAAGAGAGTGGATTCTGAAGGAAATTAGAAATATTTTACTCCAGAATATATTTCTTTGACATATTTTGAGATGGCTGCCATGGGTCTCGCAGATAGAAGGAATGCTACAAAGCTGTCTTTTGTGGGGGGAAATTTGCATCTGTCCAGAATCTCCACTAATGAAGCCAGGTCTTTACTTACCCTGTCTAGGAAAGATTAACTGATTTCTTTAAAAGTCTGAAAAGAACCATTCACCATCTATTTTCTCTGAGGGCTGCTATTTGTAAGGTTTCAACTGCATGACATGCGCCCCTCTGCTAGCCAAACTTCCTTTCTCCCTCCTATAACCTGTCTTGCCACCAAAACCTGCTTGGCCACAATCCAAGCCCCCATCTTTGAAAACTTCTGTACCTCATGGAGAAGTTGAGTTTTCATTCTGAAAGCTGCCGTGTATACACGTTAAAATAAATTTGAATGTCTTTTTCTCCTCCTATTAATCAATCTGCCTCATGTTGGTGATTTTTCTGCAAAATTTATGGGGTCAAGGGTCTTTCTCCCTACAATTTCTACAGCATATTTCAGTCGTTTCTTATCTTATCTTCCTAATGTACAAAGTAGATCATTTATTAGTCCTATTTTATTTTAAGAATGCAGAGTGGTTAAGCTGCTAGTCCAAAGTCACACAGGGAATGCATTACAGTCAGGACTGATGCCAGGTCTTCTGACTCCATTGCCCGTTCTTCCTATTATACCGTGTTCTCATTTGTAAGAGAAATAAATAACTCTCCCTTCAAAAAGTCATTGAAGAACATCCCGGAAACACAGTCACATATAGATAACACATACACACACTGCCAGGAAAGCAAACAACCCCGTCTTGTAAGTAATGAAAAGTGAAGCTACTGCTTCCATCCAGATAGATTTGTTTTAAAAGCTTTAACAATGCAGTGATGAAAGAGTTTGCCTAGGATGGATCACCCAGCTGTACAGTACTTACAAGAAAAATCCTTTACAACTAAAAATCTATTTATTCTCCTAAGAAGGTATAAAAAAAATCACCTGGAATACTTTTCCAACTCCACTCTGCCCCTCCTGGATATTGTGCTATGGCTCCTGAGAACCTGGTGGTAATAAAGGCAGATGTTCTATGTCTCCAGTGAGCTGTACCAAGTTCTGGCCTGGGCTGGCATTGCTGTGGCTACAGTCACAGAATAATAATCTCAGGAACAAGAGCGGTGCTAGCCTACTCTCCCCCGCCCTGGTCAGATCATGGCTACAGTGTGCTTTGCCTTCTGGGAACTGCACAGCAACAGAGACGTGGCCAAATCAGCTCATGAAGTCACGAAAGACGGTGGTGAACCACAGTGTGTAATGATGGAAGATAAAAACAGCATTTCTTGTCTTGAGGAAAAGCAGACTCTATCTATTGTGTTTCTTTTTAATTTATGTATTTAAACTCTGCTTACTCCAAAAATGGAACTGAGGTGGAGTGAGGCATGCTAACTATCTTCAAATATTTAGAAGCCTATCACGTGGAAGAGGAATTAATAATCCGAAAACTTTTTTTCGGATGGATGAATTATGGCACAGCGGTGAGGCAAAGATTTGGGAGCTGTCACCTAAATTTAAATGTTGACTCTGCTCCTTGTTAGTTACGTATCTGTGGACAAGGTTTGCATTTTCCTCCCAAGGTTTTCATTTCCTCACCTGTAAAATAAGGATAATAACATCTACTTCATGGTGTTCTAGTGAGGAAGAAATGAGACTGTGTTTGCATAGCACTTAGCTAAGTGTCTATATCACACGGGCAGCACAGAGTAAATGGTAAGAATTTTTTTTAAACATCTCAGCAGTTCCAAGATGCTTTGTAGGGGTGGCGAATCTGTTTTCAGAGTTAAGACTGTATGGGCTAAGCCTGCCCATACAACCCTGGGGGCTATTGTAAGGGTGAAGCAAACATCAGGTGGGTATGTTGACCAGATAAACTCTAAGGCACCTGCCATTCCTGAAACCCTAAGATTTCACTAAATGTGTACCATTAATGGGAAGTCAAGGAGGAAAATAGATGAGAAAGAGGAGTTAAAACAGTGTGAGCATAGCATATTCTTCTAAAGGGAATAGAGCAAAACAAAGTGTAAACCTATTGCTGGTGGGTTGCCAGCGTCCTCAAGTTAAAGCTACACTTGCTGTGACTTCCCTGAAATGAGCAAATAAAAGTTTAACAATTTGCAGGTAAAAAGGCAGAATTAGCAATTAAGAAGATCTACTCTAAGTCTAGTAAGAGGTAGTGTTCTTTGGGTACACATCATCTCTAAATTATTTCTCTTCTCAACTTTGTATTGTCTTGGTATATTTATTTTTATTTAATGAAAGGCTTGGGGACTCAGAATAGTTTGGCTTTTTTAAGTGCTTCAGACACCACTGAGTCAGGGGCAGGAAAATAAACTCAAAGGTCACGCACAGAGGCAGGACCAACGTGTGCTGCACAGCTCAATGATGTCACGTTCCATTGTGATGTTTTCTAGATAAAGTGCTTCGTTTAGTTTCTAGAAAACCAATTATTTCACAGTTAGTTTATTTGTTTGTTTCGAAAACTCTGTGCATGTATTTGTATATTTTTTGTTGATTTGTGCTGTTTTATTTTCCAGCCAGTTATATACAAGACATATTTCAGGCTACCTGTTCAGATTTCGGCTATATATCTCTGCACTTCCATCAGTGCATAATTATTTCACGGAAAAGACTGATAATATATGAAAAAGAAAAAAGTTTTTGTACAGAATTAATCTCTGTTTTGAAAACATTAAAACCAGCTCAGTAAGTAATCACTAATAGGTGCTATCCACATGTGATAAGAAAGACTATGAAGAAGCAAAGTGAGAAAGAATTTGCTTAAAAGGAACAAAAGAATAATCTATTCAATGCACTTTGGAAAATACATTGTTAAGATCCATTTAAATTTTTGGAAAATGCTTTCATTTTGAGTGAGAAAGTTCACTGTACATTATGAGTGAAAAATCATTTCTATACTTACCATCTCCTCTTAGGAAGAGCTCTAAAAATGCATCCCATGTCTCGATGCAAGGGAGATTAGGGTTATCTCTGTAGTAGTGGAACAGAGAAACGGCTATATCTTTTGGATTCCTGACGACGTAGATAATCTGTTAAAAAAATGCGTTTATTCTTGGATGGAAATTATCCCAATATGAAATATTTCCTAAAAGAAAGTAGCAGCTGAACGTACCTGTGTAAGTCACAATTATTTTGGAAGCTTCATCTGATGATTAAACACAGACTTAGGCTAGTGTCTCTCAAAACTTAATGTACTTGAGAATCAAATGCAGATTCTGATTCCAGACGTCCAGGACACAGCTGAGCATCCTGCATTTCTAACAAGCTTCCAGTGACATTTTGCTGCTAGTCCCCCAACCACACTTTTTAAATTTATGCACTAAGTTTGGTCCTATCTTTTAGGGCAGCCATGAAGAAAACCCTACTATCTGTAGGAAAAAATTACTTTTTTAATATCCATATATTATAAAACTGATTTACATACAATAATATTTCTATAAATTGTCTATTCTTTTTTTTTTTCTTAGAGACAGGGTCATGCTCTGTCCCCCAGGCTGGAGTGCAGTGGCATAATCATAGCTCACTGTAATAACCCCAAACTCGTGGACTCAAGTAATCCCCCTGGCTCAGTCTCCTGAGTAGCTGGGACTACAGGCACACACGACTATGCCCAGCTAATTTTTAAATTTTTTGTAGAGACCCCCATTGCCAAGGCTGATCTTGAACTCCTGGCCTCAAGCAAGGGCAAACCACCTCGGCCTCCCAAAGTGCTGAGGTCACAGGCACGAGTGTATGTGGGGCCTGGCCATCTATTCTTATTTTTAGGAAGACTGCGGTTTTGGCATTTCCTTTTTCTACAATTTAATCCCCAAAGGAACAGGGAATCTGAGATATGCTCCCAATTTCTATGAACACTGCAAGTGCAATTGAGACAATTCAATTCAATAAATACGTATTTAGTATCTCCTGTGTACCAGGCAGGTTGCAGTGTTCCGGGTTCAAGCACCATCATGACGAGCAAGACAGAAATGGTCCCGGCCCTCTCAAAACTTACAGTCCGGTGAAGGAGGTCGCTTAGCTGTGAGAGCTATATTATAATGGGGGAAGTGCAGAGGGCAGTAGGCACATGCATATAAGAAAACACAAGAAACCAGTGTGAGAAGCTGGGTATGATAGGTGTATTTGCAATCGTGGTCACCATTGCACGAATACCAGGTGTTCTACTTGCTGTTCAATTGATAGTCAGGGGTAAAATATTAATTGTACTTGTAAGAAAATATTTGCTGAGTCAGTCACTCTTAGTACTCTCTTCTATATCACGTTCATAGTCCAGGCACTGTGTGTTCCCCATGAACTGCACCTGTTCCTCTTTCCTTAAGAGATGTGTGAAGGTCACCGCATCCAGAACAAAAGTCACCTTCCCCACCACTCCTGCCACCACCCTGTCCTCTCTTTATCCCAACAGAGAACTGTGGAAGAACCCAACACGTCGGGCTTTCTCTAACCCCTCTGGGCTTTCTGAGTGGATTCCCAGAGCCCCAGGGCTCAGAGAGCACAGCTTTAAACATCCACTGCTTTAACAAAAAGGGATAAAATGGCAGAATTTTAAGCCTCAGCCATTCAGTTGGATATATTTGTTTTGGCATAGAAAAGAGTTTTTTAGGGCCTTTGGAGAACCCCCAAGCTGACATGTCTCTACCATCTACTGGGCAAGACAGTGCAACCCATGAATGTCTATTTCACCAAAGAACGTGTTCTGAGAAATCAAAGAATTACTGGAGGGGATGGGGCATATGCAGAGAAGGCAGAACAGTGCTGCGGGGGGATCAAATATTAAACAAAATGTCATGAAATGAGCTGGAAAGCATAAATTTCACATC
>NW_012140524.1:11344250-11346332 GCF_000956105.1 Propithecus coquereli | reverse complement strand
CCGCCCTTTACCATAGAACTTACCTTGCATTGCTTTTGTTTAATATTCCTGGGTAGAATGTCATAGCTCAAATGCGTTGGAATTACTCTTCTCTTAGAATACATTTTTAGCTCTTCAAATTTGGAAATGTCTCCAAATTCAATAGGAGATGTGAGAGTAATTTTAGTGTTGGGGATGTTCCCAATGACTTCTGCAACCCAGTGAGTGCCTTCACGCAAAAGTAAAATAAAATTCAATTTTAATTAAATGTCGCTCTTGGTGAAATGAATATAGGAAATTAGCATATTATAAAAGCAATGAACATATTAATTTTATTATAAATAGTCATTATTACCTCCTGACATACATTGAAACCTGTTGAAACACTTGAGATGCTAATTTGTTTTATAGGTAGAATCACATTTTAAAGAGCTTGAAGGAGTATGAAAACTGCACATGCTGTTTCTGCAGCTTGAAATACTCTTCTGTGCTATGACTCACCCCTAGACCCTTCTGCAAGTCACAAATTCACACAGATCTTTCCATGTAGGATTTCTCCTGGTCGTGTAAGCTCATGCATCTTCCTCTTGCATAAAGTGTCTCCTAAGTCCCCACCCCCTGCGGAGTTGCTCATTCCCCTCTGTCTCCCCACACTCCACCCAGCTCCTGCCTCTATTGGAGCCCCCACCGCACCAGAGGATAGTTGCCTCTGCTCCTGTTCCTGTCTATCTCCCCATGTCCCTCTTGAAGATAAACACTGAATCTTGTTTTTGTTTATGTGCAGATACATAGTTATGCAAACAAAGCATTTGAACAACGAATGTATGCTGTATTGAAACATCCTCAGTCCTGCTACCATGGAATCCAGAAGGAAAACAACTTTACGTTTACATGAAGCAAATGGTGGATATGCACCAGTACCAGCAGTCCCCAACCATTTTGGCACCTGGAACCAGTTTCATGGAAGATAATTTTTTGGGGGCGGCAAAGCCCAGGCAGTGATGCTAGTGATGGGGAGTAGCTGTAAATACAGATGAAGCTTCACTGGCTGTTTGTGGCTACTTCCTAAGTTTCACGGAAGACAATTTTTCCACAGGTTGTGGGTAGGGAGAATGGGAGGAAGCAGACCTCTGTGGCCTGGTTTGTAACAGGCCATGGCCCAGTACCAGTCTGCGGCCTGGGGACTGGGGACTGCAGTTGTAGACAATAGTAAATTGGAGCAGACAAGTAGAAGTTTGCAGGAAGGGGCGGGGTCTTTCACTAATTTGAAAGCAATGCCCCCCAAAATTTTAAATCAGGCCTTGTCTTCATTTATCCCATTGTGATTTCAATGAGATAAAATAGTAACAAATTTATAGTTGAATGAGTATTTAGAGTTTAAACAGTATTCTCATTTGCATTAAGACCATTTTAAATTAGCATGTTAATAAGTCTTAAATATTTGTAATTACAGTATTCATACAAATGTGACTCATATAGTAGTGATAGCTGTATTATTTTAACAAACCATATTGATCTATTTTGAAGTAGAGAGAATATCCAAGGCTTTGTGCCCATGAAGGGGACCTCTTGGCACCTGGTGCTTTAGATGGCAGAAGATGTCAAATTGTAGACACCAATATATACAGTGGAAGCCTATACATGGTTGTATATATATGGTATAAGTTAGCCAACTGCTCCAAGAACATTTAAAGTATCATAAATTACTTTCTTTCTTTTTTTCTTTTTTTGACACAGAGTCTCACTCTGTTGCCCCAGCTAGAGTGCCGTGGCATCAGCCTAGCTCACAACAACCTCATACTCCTGGGCTCAAGTGATCCTCCTGCCTCAGCCTCCCGAGCAGCTGGGACTACAGGCATGCGCCACCATGCCTGGCTAATTTTTTCTGTTTGTAGTAGAGACAGGTCTTGCTCACGCTCAGATTGGTCTCGGACTCGTGACCTAAAGCCATCTCCCCGCCTCGGCCTCTCAGAGTGCTAGGATAATAAACATGAGCCAAAGCATCTGGCAAATTACTTTCTAACTAACATATCAATTTAAGATAAGATATATTTATTCACAGAGCTACCTATTATATATCATCTTTACCCTGAAGTATTCTAA
>NW_012140524.1:11342306-11343390 GCF_000956105.1 Propithecus coquereli | reverse complement strand
TTAAAAATGCATTAAAACAAACTTACCAGATTTTGGATAGGAAACCAGAAAGACATCATCTTCTCTTGCATCAAAAGAATCCAGAGAATTTAGAAGTTCTTTTGAAGACATAGTAGAAAAGAGTATACCCTTGAATTTATGAAGAACATTTAACTGGTTCTGGGATGACATCTTTTGTCAAATCTATCAAAAAGTACACTGATCTTACACTAGGCACAGAGCAAGTATGATTCTTGATCTTTACTCTAGCTCAGTGGAAAGTAATTGTGGAGTAACTAAGTTGGCATTCCAAACTATAACTGAGCCAAAGTCTACTGTGAAAATGATGTTATCTGAATTTTGCCGATAACACATATTACAAAATGTTTCCTCCAGCTAGACGCTCAGGAGAGTTTGCATACAAGCTACCAAGCTATGAGAATGTAATCATTATACTAAGGAACTATAATGAATCAAATTCTTTGGCCTAGATAAGGAAAGGCTTCAGTGACGATAATGGATTACGTCACTATGGAAATGATTAGAAAATTAGATTTCTATTAACACAGAGATGAGGAAGCAGCTAATATTGCATTTCAGTAAAAAGAGGAATAGAGTGAAAAGAGAAATATAAATTTTTCTAGGAATTGGCAGATAAATCTGTGACTAAAGACAAAGCTTACAAGAAGGACTTTAGATAAGATAATATGAAAATCAGGACACCCAAGTCAGAAAAGAAATATCTTAAGCTTCGACGTAAACAAGAAGTTTCAGGTTGAAGTGAATAAACTCTTGTCTGAGTCACTCTTCTTACCTTTTGTCACTAATATTATAATATTCGAGATTCAATTAGATACAGCAATAAAGTGCTCAGTTATTTCAGTGAACCACAGTTGAATCTTAGTTTGCTTGTCTAATGATCAAAGATACTGCACACCGACAAAGAAACAATCAATATTTTAATTGAGCACAAAAAAATTGATGTCTACCGTGAGAGAAATAATTGAAGAGGATATTCATGACAGTGATGAAAATGAAATTTAAAATGATCATAATCATAGAAAATTCCAAAGAATCTACAATTAGAATGAGTATTTGAATTGAG
>NW_012140524.1:11338615-11340611 GCF_000956105.1 Propithecus coquereli | reverse complement strand
AACATTTAAGGTCTCTAGAAATTATCCTAAAAGTAGACAGCAAATAAAGAAACATTTAATCAAGAAAATCTACTAAATCTTGATGAGAGCAGTGAGAGTGTCACAGTTGAGCCATAATCTGCTGCCTCCCTCCATGACTCCTGTCAGCTCAACATGAAAGCTCTACTACAGAAAAGTATGGCCAAAAATAAGGATTTCCCTCTCCCACTAGCTCCTAAGCAAGGGGTATTATACCTTTCTGGGAAGGCCAGGACAACAGTATTTCTCATCTCCTCTAGTTCTATTTTGTAGAGAATAATTTTCAGGTGACTGAAGCCAAGGGGTTAGGGGTTCTCTTCCTTCATCCAGCTCCCACCCCTAGGGTGGAGGCTCTACTCTTGGTGTAGAAGGATAAAAATACAGGAGCCCTCATTGCCCTTGGCCCAGCCCACTCATAGGCCAGAGGTTCCATATCAGGGGAGGCAAACCAAGAACAACTGAGGCTACCATCCCTTCCCAGAGCCCTGATTATAGACTAGGGGTATCACTCCAAGAGACATGGGCCACTGTTACCACTACCAGCTCCAGAGCAGTGACTCAGAGATTTTGCCCAAAGGGAGATTCTGGGCATGAGACCAGAGTTCTGAATCTCTCCCTAGAGGAACTGACTTTATTTGGAAGAGAATGGTCAGGGGAGCTCCAGACTAAAGGTGTTTTGGAAAACAATGGAGAATTTGGTGATAAGCAATTAAAAAGAATCTAGTAGCTCTATGAGCAATAAAATAGACTATAGGCCATCTTGTTCACCAGGAAAAGAGACAGCTAAGAAGAGATCTCCTGGGGTCAGAACCAGATTAAAAAGATTAGTTTCAAAAACTACCTCTGCAAAGTAGCTCAAATTTAATTAGGTCAGACTGTGGAACAATTTATATCCCAGGATATTGCTGAAAACAATAGAGCAACCAGCCAGCTAGTAGTAGAGTCTAATAGTTGGGTGAGATACCAAGAGAAACAGACAGCTCAACAGAAAGATCAAAAAAAGAGACAAAGAGAGCCCTGCTAAAACCACTGTTATCTCAGGGTGACTATGCACACGCTCAGTATTTCTCATTTCTTTGCACTCTATGAGAAGTGATATCAGAGGCTTCACACTGGAGGGAAAATATACTTTACTAAAATAGTCAAATGAAATTGCTAAAAAACAAGCAAACAAAAATACCCAACATCAATAATAAGCCCAGGAGAGGCAGTAGGAATCAGAATCCAGGGTTGTTACAGTATATTTTTTAATGTACAAATTTCAACAAAAATATGAGACATAAAAAGAAACAGGAAAGTGTGAATCATCCACAGCAGGGGAAAAAATTCAAGCAATAGAAAATGCCTTTGAAAGGGCCCATATGTCATATTTAACAGACACTGACTTCAAAACAGCCATTATACATATACTAATAGAACTAAAGTAAACCATGATTAAAGAAGTAAAGGAAGATACGATAACAATGTCTCTTCATGTGGAGGAAAAAATGATTGAAAGAAAAGAACCTAGGAAATTCTGGTCTTGAAAAGTATAATAACTGAAATGAAAACTTCACGATTTAACCTGGTAGATGAAAGAATCGATGAACTTGAAGCTAAATTTTTAGAAATTATACAATACAAAGAATAGAGAGCAAAAAATATAAAGCAAAATGAACAGAGCCTAAAGAAATGTGGGACACCATTAAGTGCACCAACATACACACAATTAGAATATCAGAAGCAGAGGAGAGAGGAAAAAAAGCAAAAAAAAAAAAATGTTAATGACAGAAAATTCTGCAAATTTGATGAAAAACATTAATCTACATACCCAAGAAGCTCAAAGAATTCTAAATACAAAAACGTAAAGAGTTCCACACAAAGACAAATCATAGTAAAACGCACAAAGATAAACACCAAGAGAAAAATCTTAAAAGCAGCAAAAGGACTTATCACTTACAGAGGAACCCTAGTACAATTAACAATTGACTTTTCTTTT
>NW_012140524.1:11314470-11337705 GCF_000956105.1 Propithecus coquereli | reverse complement strand
TTTTTTAAACAGATATAAATATAATATGTATAACAGTAATAGCACAAAAAGAGGGAAGAAGGAATAGAGATATATAAGAATAATGTTTTTATATCTCATTGGAATTAACAGTATAAATTTGACCTAGATTCTGATAAGGTCAAATGTATAAAGTAAGCCCTAGAATATCATTAAGAAAATAAAAATACCAGTCTAAATTGCTTAGCTTGGCATTTGAGGCCACTCACAACTACCTTTCTTGATTCATCTATCACTACTTCCCCCCCAAATACACACCTCTGCTCAGCCCAAATGACCCACCACCCCTAGGACTGGGCCTTGGTTCTGGCATTGCCGGGGCCTGGCTGCGCTGCCTTCCTCCCACCCATCCTTCCAAGGCTCAACTCAAGCACAGCCTGGTCCCCCCCATGCGATGCAGCCTCTCCAGGGTGTGTGGTGCTTCTCTGCATCATTCCTCGCTCTCTTCCCACCCTCACCTCCGTCCCCCCAGGGATGCGGGGACAGGTCACATACAGCCTGGATGCTCCCCAGAAACCAGAACTGGGCCTGACACAGACCAGGTCCTCATTAACTGTTTCCTGAATGACTGCAGAGATCACTTATTATTTTCACTACCTCCAATTCCTAAAAACCCCACATGCCAGAAATCTCAGATGAGAATCTGTCCTATCTTAAAAAGACTCACAATAGCTCTAATGGTATAGGAAGGAAAGCCCCTTCCAGCATCATATTCCTAGGAGTGCTTTCTCCTTTTCTGAGAAGTCACCACCTTTCTCACAAGGTGGTGACTGAGGCCAACAACAGTGCTAGAATGGGAGAAAGGGCATTCCAGGTCTGTGACAGCATGACTGACAAAAGGACAACCGCCAGCAGCAACTCATGTGTGAGCCCCTCCCTCCCTCTCTCCATCTCTCCCTCTCTCCATCTCTCCCTCTCTCCCTCCCTCCCTCTCTCCCTCCCTCCCTCCCTCCATCTCTCCCTCCCATAATCCCCTGGGGCCAGGAAGGGGCCAACTCTCCACTTTAATCTTGCTGTCTGGGCCTCCCTAGGGAAAACTCTAACCTCGAAAGCCTGATTATGAGATTAAATAAGCTAACCTTGCTAAGCTAAAAAATAATGAGTGGGATGAGGAGAATATTAAGGAAATTTCAAACTGTTCTCTCAAAATGATAATCTGGCTTACTAGGCTACTGTCTTGATGCATAATTCTACTTTCGATGACAAATACGGAAATGGTCATTTATTTACTTTCTTTTTGTAACATTGCTCATTCCTTTTCCCCTCCTCTAGTAGTACTGGGGTAAAGGTTGTGTGCTTGGAAAGTCAAAACAAGAAAGTACATTAATTATTTTAAAATTATTACCTTGTCACGACAGGTATCATAATGCATGTCTTACATTATGTCAGGCATTGTGCTAAATGTTTTACATTCATTTAATCTTTTCAATACCACTATAAAAGAAATTCTATTAAACCCATTTTTTTAGTGATAAGAAACAGATTTCGTGGGATTAAGTAATTTACCCAAAAATACACTTAGCTAGAATACCACTGCTATTGGTAAATACGATTAACTTGAAAATCCATACTCTTAATCACTATGTGATATTTCTTCTGGAAGTATTTATGCAAGAGAGTGTGTGTATACATGTATGAATAAAATGTCCTGGGTAATAAATCTTTAAATACCAGACGTTTATATTTGCTATCTATTGTCCTAAGTGTTCTTCATTCTCCTCTATGTCTAAATGTATTATTTGCATCTTTGGGGACTTCCGGGATCCCAGACATAATCCCCAGTGGGAAATTAAAACCTAGAGCAGAACACAGGCCCCGTGAGTGAGGAAGGAACAAAGTGCTGTGGAAGTTGAGAGGAAGGAAGTCACATCTGGTGGACAGATCAGTAACAGCTGCTATGGAGGGTGGCCTTTGACTAGGACTTGAATGGAAAGGGTTTTCACAGACGAAGTGGGGGTGAGCTGTGATTTCTGACAAGAGCGGGGCTTTCAGAGAGAGGTTTTAGGCCTGGAAAACAGTACATGAGAAGTTCGGCTACAACTAGGGTTGAAGATAGACTAGGGCAGCAGCAGATAGGGTTAAAAAGTCAGACTGGGCCTCTGCTCTGGAGAGGACTGGATGCCCCAGTGAGGGGTCCATTCACTCCCGGGGTCCAACCTGATGGGGTCACAAATTCGCATCCCCAGAGAGGCTGCAGAGACAAGGAGAGTGAGTGATGAGTGCCACGAGAAAGACACAGACATACGCTTTTTTCATATTAAACATTTAAAAATTGTTTTCACTTCCATAAGAATTAACGTATTGCCTTTCATTTATAATTTAAATATGTAGCCTGCTCAAGCTTTCATTTTCTTATGTTTGAAATAAGAGACAAAGAGAGAGAAATATTTCTCCATTCTGAGTAAAACAAACAACAGCACAAGCAGAACCATAAATAACAAATTACACTTGGTTTCAGCAGGAAGATAATAGGGAGTGTTGAAGACTCTGGCAAACCGGAAAAGATTTGCTTTGTCTACAGGGAGCAGCTAATACTCAGCTGTTTATTATTTCTTGGGAGCCTGGGCCTAGTGTTTGCAGATCTTTTAGGTTTTTATGAGAAATCAGAAATTCCGATTTTGATTTAAAAAATCCCTTAATTATTTAAGAAAGGGCTAAAAAATTGGCTTTAAAACTGAGGAAGCCAAACAAACAAAACATACATACCGTCTAAATTAGAACCATTGGCTGCTCATTTGCATCCCTTGCCTAGGAAGTCATTAAAGTTTTTTAGTGAAAGAACACCAGAGAGAGAATTTACTTTGGGAACATTATCTAGATGTCATGTACAAAATGAACTAAAGCAACAGGGGAACTTGGAAGCAGGCAGCCCAGTTAGAACAGGGAAAATGTTTAGCTTGAACTGAGTAGTTGGCCAAGGAAATGGACAGGTGTTTTGAGGTATAGGACTGTGAAGAAAGAATGCGTGGGATTAAGAAGCAGTATGTAGGGTATAAAACATAAAACAGCCAGAAACACAAAGTCAGTGATTGTTTACAGAAATAATAAACTCAGGGAAAGAGGTTATTTTTCTTTCTCCCATGACTTTGGTATCAGGGGAAGGTATGATGGTGACTTTGAGGCCAAGATAAAACAGACCCCAGAACAGGAAGTGTTAAGCAACAGGAATAGCAACTGGTAGAAAGAAATCAGATAAGAAGGAGATTTCAAGAAAATGTCACAGGTGACACAAGCAATGAAGTCACAAGCAGAGACAGTGTGTAGATATCAATCAACATGGAGCTTTGTTTTGGCACTAATTTTGTTTTTATAAGTTGATTTTTCTTTTGAAGCCCTTTCTATTGGAGCAACAGTTGCTCTGAGGCCAGAGCCAGAAAACTCTCTTCCAACACATTATATTGAGCACTTACAATGGGCCAGGTATTATTTTGGCTAAGGGAAATAGACCCTGAATAAGAAGAAAAGGTATATGCTTTTGTTAGGTAGATAGTGAGGGATTCCGGGTCTCCTAGAGACAAAAGTGGGTGCTGTTGCCCCCATCTTGGTCCTGCCCAGCCCTAATACTCCATACCTGGGGGAGGAGGGAATACCCTATGCATCTGCCAGTCAGAACTTGGCACACCAGCTGAAAGAGAATGCAGAGGACTCTAGCCCACGGGCCAAGCCACATGGGTACTATAAAGTCCAGAAGTGACCTAGAACCCGCATGCGTAGTTAAGGCTCAGGTCACGTGACTCCCAACTGTCTAATCAAAGTGGTTCCATGGTGACCTCTGAACCACAAGGGAGGTCCCTATCTGGACACTATAAAACAGGACGCAGACCACAGCCAACTGCTTTCTCTTTGCCCTTCCTTTTGCCTGCCCTGCTGAGACAATGGGTCCGGTCGTCATCCATGGCGTATGTAACATGCTCTGTAAACCTACATCTTGCTCTTGCCCTGTAATCTTATCTTTCTCTCCTCAAAAAACCTCATTTTCATGCTTGCCTAACTTTGGCGTGTCTGGTCATTCTTTGGCCATGAGTGCGCCAAGAACCCATGGTTTCAGACTAAAACCTAATGCTTTCATGAAGAGAATTGGAGTACAGGGAGGCAGATTTTTTTTTTAAATCAACAAAGTAACAAGAAAACTCATATAGTGATAAGTACAATACAAAAAACAAAACAATGGTGATGCAATATAGAATAATTGGGGACTATTTTACTTTGGGTGGTCAGGAAAGGCTTTCCTGATGAGGGCTGGTCTCTATTTTCTAATCCAAGGTAGGGGAGACCCTCGTCTAGAACATAAACCTGTGTTGTGTAAAGTGAGAAGAATCTCCTCAGGCCAAGGAGTACAGACATTGAGGAATTTGCTAAGAGAGGTCTGGTACTGTTAAATTATCCTCACTCGTAGGGCAAATTCTCAGCTAACCCCAGAAATGGCCATGATTAAAATGTAATATTGGTGAGTGAAAGTTTATTCTTAATTTGTTTGTTTACTTTATTGTTTTCTTTTTCTCTCTCTGAGTGTTTTCTTGCCCCTGATATAAGTTGACAGAGGCTTCTGGCAAAGATACACAGCAATTTGACTCATAATAGCCAAAAACTAAAAAAAAAAAAAAAAAGTCCATCAGCAAGTGAATGAACAGTATATGACATATATCCATATATATCTACATATCATATTTACCAATAAAAAGTTGATACATTCAACTACATAGATGAATCTCAAAATAATTTCACTGGATGAAATAAAGCCAGACGAGAAAGGATATATATGGTGTGATTTTATTTACATAAAATTCTTAAAAATGCAAACTGTCTATAATGACGACACACAGATCAGTGGTTCCTGGGCGTGGGAAGGAAGTAGGTAGAGGCAGGAGGGAGAGATACAAAGGGGTGTGAGAAATCTGTTGGGTGTGATTGATATGCTTATTATGTTGATTGTGGTGAATGTTTCACAAGTGTGTACACGTCAATTGTACACTTTCAATGTGTACAGTTTATTTTATGCCAATTATACCTGAATGAAGCTGTTAAAGTTGAGGAAAATATTTAAATATTTAGAGCCTAACAATCAAAAGATTACTGTAATGCTCTTTATTATTTAATGAGCATATATGTGTATGTTCAGTATATAAGGTGGCTCTTGGAAATCGTTGCTGAAATTCTCTGATGAATCACTTATCTTTATAAATTAGTCAAAGTCTTTTTAATTAGAAATTTGGTTAGTGGTTTTTTAATTAATATAAAACCTGTTGGAAATATCATGTGCCAGATTACTTATTTTTTATGTTTCTCTTCTCGGTGGCTTTGCCCTTAAGTTCTCCACCCCCCCATCCTCCCTTTCAGTGTGTGATTTCCTCTAAGCCATAAAAAAGCACCGTATTAAAAGGCAAATGAGCCAAAGCATTACTGACTTTAAATATCAGGGCTTTATTTCCTCGTTTAGCTGTTGATTCAGAGACACACTTTATGCAGATGAGGTTCAATTTTGGAAACTATTTTGTACCCAGATTGTGGGTGTTTCTCTGTAGTTTGGAAGAGTAATTCCTTTTCTTCTTTTGAGTCTCGTGCATGTTTTGGTCCACGGTTACCAAGGAGCTTAGCTATGAATAGGCGTGTCGTAGAGATTGATTTGGGAGGGATTATTAGATTTTTCAATCAAGTAGGTCTTGCTTTATTGACTCAGCTCAGTTTGTACACTGTTCTCACAGGCACATACGAATTCCCAAAGGCTGCAAAAAGCAGCGCTAGCAAACACCAAGTGAAGTCAGTGCTAAACGATGTAGCAAAGATGCAAAGTTTCACTTTTTTCTTATGAATCGTGAAGAGTTACCTATAAAAAGATAGTTTAGGATCAACTATTTGGTAAAATCAATGGTGCAATCAAGAACTTGGACAGCAAAGAAAATTTAATAAGAGCAATTTCTTTCCTTCTATCCCTCCACATAATCCTACAATACTGATTGTTCAGAATGGGTTTATTTGGAAAGGTAGAATTAAACCTTCCATTGAGTTCTTTTCTTTTTAAAAACTAACCATTGATCCCAATATACAGTTTTCCAAGGGAAAAAGAAGATTTCTCTACAATGGAGATTTATTTCTTTGAATGATACAGAATCCCTGTCACAGAAGGTTATAAAAAATTATTTGATGATAAAGTTAGAACTCATGAAAATGACCTCTTGAGATTCCTGCAAATACTATAATTCTGCCAGTTTTTGAGGGCTTAGTGGATTGGCGCAGTAACAAGATAAATAAGGAAATTCAGAATGAAGAGTGTATTTAATTTAAAATTAAAGGAATTCTATTTTAATTATAGTCTATGTATATTCAAGCCATCTAACCTGTGGACACAAACAGGGCCATACTCAAAATATTAAACCTTATTTTCTTTTCCATTCCTTTATATTTCCATATAAAACAGTTATAGTTTCCATTTCTGGTATTATATATTTAGGTTGACCTAGACCAACCTCTCTATTGAGAATAATAATAAAAAATGGACAAATTTTTGAAAATCCATTTAAAGATATAAGAGAACTAATAAGATAATGAGAATTTTAAAGGCCAAAGTCTAGAAAAAGAGAGAAGTCATGAGAGGTGAATGTAGCATTCGGGGGCCAACTTCACCCTCAATTCACTTGACAATTTCAAAAGCAAAAAGAGTAGCTGAAAGTCTAAAAACTGAGCAGAGTTTTTGACCATCTCAGGAGAGTGAAAGGACAAAAATTATAGTTTAGGGCTCTCCAGGGAGGATGGGATTTTGGTAAAGATCCCTTACACTAGGAGTAAGGATGGCCTGGAAATAGACCATACCACAAAGACTGAAGTCTTCATATCAACTTAGTCTTTGAAAAATTTAAGGTGACCTACCTGTACCCTAACCTCCTATCATGGCAAAATAATTTATCCCTGAAGGAAAATATAATAATCTAGAACCTCAAGTTATTTTGACAATTTTTAATACACAACTTCCAGCAGTTAATCCCAAATTAACTGGCATACAAAAAAGATTGACTGAAAACCAGAAAAAAAGGCTGATAAAAAAATTGGAAACATAGGAGACCTAAATATTAGAAAAAAAAGTTGTCAGACACAGAAATTTAAATAAATATGGTTAATGTATTCAAAAATTAAATGACAGAATGGAGAATTTCAACATAGAATCCACAATTATTTTTAAAATAACCAATGGGAAATTCTAGAACTTAAAAATTTTTAAAAAATGGAAATTAAGATCTCAGTGAATACATTTAAAATCAAATCATACAAAGCTAAAGAAAGAATTGATAAATTGGAAGATGAGGCAGAAGAAATTATTCAAACTAAATCACAGAAAAAAAGGATGAAAAACACAGGAAAAAAATGAGATACACAATACATGAAAAGATCTAGTGTACATGAAATTTGAGTCTCAGAAGAGGAAGAGCAAAAAGATAAGGCTAAAGCATTTTGAAGAGATAACGGGCAATCATTTTTTACAGTTGATGAATGACATCAAGCCTCTAATTTAACAAGGGCTGCAACTGCAAGCAAGATAATACAAAGGAAACTACATATAGGCATAGTGTTGAAAATTAAAGACAAATAAAAATATATTAAAAGCAGTCAGAAAATGTGGCCCACTCCTAATAGGATGGAGTAGTTCATAAAAAGCCAGAGGCACCAAACAAATAACTAGAAAATCCAGATAAACCATGTATTAAAGTCATCAGAAGGTCATAAAAGTAAGGATTTGAAGAAAAATTTCAAAGAGGGGAGATCTCTCAGAAGGGAGCTGAGGATCTACAGCTATTTCTAGAGGTATTTGTTGGTTCTGGGCACTGCCAGGGTGAGAAAACCAGCCTTGTCCCCTGATGGAAGGATTCTGTTGAGAAACAGAGAGGGGGAAAAAAAGAGATTTTCATGAAGCTAGAGTGATAAAAGATTTGAGGTTTATAAAATGGATTGTAGACCTAAATGTAGATCTAAAACTATATTCTTTTTAAAAAGCTCACTGTGATTTATTTTTTGCTTTTTATTATTAGTCTTTTATATTGTTTTTAAGTGACAAAAATTACATATAGTTATGGTGTACAAGGTGATGTTTTGATATATGTATACATTGTGATAAAACTATAATTATTCTAGAAAAACACATAGGAGAAAATCATCTCATACTGAAGGCATGTCTTCTTAGAAATCACACAAAATGCACAAGCCATAAAAGAAGAAACATGGTAAGTTTGATTTCACCAAAATTAAAACTTCTGAGGAGGAAAAAGATGGCTGACTAGAGACATCGGTTACTAGATTGTCTCAGAAAGAAGGAAAAGTTTGAGATGAAAAAAAACATAGCTCAGGTATAATTCTGAGGGAAAAGTGGCAGAACCTACCAGAGACTCCATGAGAAGAAGTGTGGAGCAGAACAAGAAGGAGCAAGATATTAGCAGAAATCAACCCCTGAGAAACTTGGAGCCCTGTGGAAAGAGTAGGTGGGGGGTTTGTTTCTTCTTCCCTCACACCTCTGGAAGTCATCAAGCTCTGGATCTGCTGGAGAGCTTCTCTACCCTCATGAGCTCAAAAGCTGTTGCTGCCATTGAACTGGGAGCTTCTTGGGGACAAAGCACCAGGCTGCCAGCCCCCTCAGGATTGCTTCCCGTAACCATAGCCCTGAGCCGAGACTGTGGGCACCATACTGCTTCTCCACCCATTGTGTGCCTTTGTCTTCCCCAGGGAGCTTCAGCCCTTCAGTTGTCATGTCACTTGTTCCCATACAAACATTTCCCAACTGTGGCCCAGACTGCAGGAGCCACAGGGCCCAGTGGGTACCAAGGGATCTGTGTGATCCCAGAGCCTGGACTTTCCAGGAGGGCTGCCTTCCAGGGAGAGGGACAGAGATGGCCAGAGTGCCAGCTCTCCTCCATTCAGACTCATTTCCTTCCCTTCCCCCTCCACCCACTTCTGCTGAGTGGCAAAGGTGCCCCAAGGGACAATTGAGCCCGGCTCACAGGAGCAGTTGCTTCCCCTCTGTTGGCATACACACCACACCAAGGCTTCCACAGAGAATGGGGCTCACACCTTTCCTCTTAAAGACCTGCAGTGGACCAAGGGGTGCTCGTACTCTGAGCTCCCTGCCCACTGCCCCTCCCTGGTGCAGCTCACCCGGCTACTTCATCAGAGCAGGGTATACCCCAAAGTGGATGGACATCAAACCTGCTTGAGCACCCCATGGGCAACTCAGAACCAGCACACTTCTCCCTGGCACAGACAGGGATTGAACTTAGGAGACCTGGGGACAGCCCCGCAGGCCAGATCCCATATCCCCAGAACTCAATTGTGTTACTTGGGTGCATGGAGTGAAGGTTTGTGAACTAATCTCAGAAGGCAAGGGAGCCTGTGTGGGCAGAACTGAAAGGAGAATGCAGTGTGGATCTGAGCCCCAGCACACTTGTGGAGCACCCCTCCCCCCACAGGAAAATTGCACTTTCAGTCCAAGGCAGAATCTTGGGCAGGGAAGCTCCCAGCCCGTGGTGCCACTGTCAGTGAGCTCAAAGAGTTTGGACTTCTGTTCATGGCTAGACACTGGAAGGAGACCTCAGGGGAGGGGAGGGGGGAGAAGAGTGAAACCCACTCCCAACAGAAAGACTGTGAATCTGATGGCCCCTCCCCCATAAGCAGACCGTCCAGCTTGATGAGGCTACTTTAGCCCCTCCCTGGTGGCTTTCCCCAGTGGCCAGGGAATCTGCCCTCTGCCAAGACAGCTCTTGTGCCTACCTTTTTGGAGACAGAAAGCAGATTCACTCAGACCCATCCCCACCCAGCCTCACTCCTCCACCCACGTCTGCTGTAGTAAAGAATAAGGGGTCCCCTGGGAGCTCCATGGCCCTGTCTACCTCCTGGAACATTCCAGTGCTTCACCTGAGGACCTAGAGCCAGTCACAAATCCCAAAAAACAACATTGCAGCTGGCTCTTTCTGGCAAGCACCACCTACTGGCAGGGAGGACAACTTATACAGTCCTTTCCTTATAGCATTTACTAATTCAGTCATATAGGACATGGTTGGCTCTTACCCACAGCACCACCTACTGTCTCAGAGATTAAACTGGGCATCCCAATATAATTCACACTGTTAAGAAGACCACGGGGCTGGAGAAAGAGAAAGGATCTCAAAGACCTCCATGTTCCCTCATCAAGAGATGGGGAACACACAAAGTATACCACCCCTACAGCCTACAAATAACTAGCAACTGAGAAAAACATCACACTAAGGATATCCATAACCGAGGTATCTATCCAGAGCCTACACCCCCATCAAAGTACCCACAAGCAAAGCCAAAGATCCTTACCCAATATATGCAACAGGCACATCCTTAAGAGTGAGAGGGGCACAGGAAGCCCCATCTAAACAAAAGAAAATCCAAAACAGGAAGTGACAACTGCTCCAGATAAGAAGGAATCAATGCAAGAACTCCAGAAGTATGAAAAATTAGAGTGCAAGGATACTCTCAAAGGAGCACACCAGCTCTCTATCAATGAATCCCCATCAAAATGAAACTATTGAAATGACAGATAAAGAATTCCAAGTATGGATTGTAAGGAAGTTCAATGAAATTCATGAGAAAATGGAAAACCAATTCAAAGAAACAAGAAAAACAATTCAGGAAATGAGTGAAAATGTACTAAAGAGAGAGATGTATTTAAAAAAAAAAACAAATAGAACTGCTGGAAATGAAAATTTCATTTAAGGAAATACAAAACACAGTGGAAAGCTTTAGGAATAGACTAGACCAGGAAGAAGAAAGAATTTTAGAACTTGCAGATAGCTCTTTTGAATGAACCCAGTCAGTCAAAAATAAAGAACAAAAAATCAAAAAGAACAAAGTCTATAAGAAATATGAAATTATGTAAAATGGCCAAATATAAGAATCATAGGCATCCCTGAGGGTAAAGAAGAAATAGCACAAGGTCTGGGTAATGTATTTGAGGGAATAATTGAGGAAAACTCCCCTGGTCTTGCTAGAAATCTAGATATCCAGGTACAAAAAGCTCAAAGGACCCTTGGGAGATTCATCACAAAGAGGCAATCACCATGACACAGCCATCAGACTGGCCAAACTAAACATGAAAGAGGCATTCCTATAAGCCGTAAAGCAAAAGCAATAAGTAACTTACAAAGGAAAACCCATCAGGCTAACTGCAGACTTCTCAATTGAGACCTTATAAGCCAGAAAGGATTGGGGCTCCATCTTCAGTCTTCTTAAACAGAACACCTGCTAGGCAACAATTTTGTATCCTGCAAAACTAAGTTTCACATATAAAGGACAAATAAAGATTTTTCCAGACAAGCAAACACTGAGGGAATTTGTCATGACCAGGCCTGACCTGCAGGAAATATGCAGAACTCCATTAAACATGGATCAGCATAATAGACACCCATCAGTGTAAAACCACCCAAAAGCTAAAGCTCACAGCTCATATAAAACAATAGCACAAGAGGGAAAACAAAGCAATAAGGTATTACCCAAACAGGATGAACAGAATAGCATCCCACATATCAATTCTATCAATCAACATGAACAGTCTGAATTCACCACTGAAGAGACATAGGCTGGCTGAATGGATGAAAAAACATAATCTAAGTATCTTCTGTCTCCAGGAAACACAAATAATCCACAAGGACTCACACAGACTCAAGGGGATGGGATGGAATAAAATATTCCATACAATAGAAACCAAAAGAGAGCAGGTATAGCCATTCTCATATCAGATAAAATTGACTTTAAGTCAACAATGGTAAAGAAAGACAAAGATATTCATTATATAATAGTAAAGGAGATGATTCAAGAAGACATAACAATGCTGAATATATATGCAACTAACACAGGAGCTCCCAGATTCATAAAGCAAATTCTACTAGATCTAAGCAAAAAGCTGAATAGTCACATTATAATTGCTAGGGACTTCAGCACCACACTGACAAAGCTGGACAAATCACTGAAGCAGCAAATAAATAAACAAACACTGGACTTAAACCTTAAATGTGACTCTAAAACAAATGAACCTAACAGATATTTACAGAACATTCTACTCAAAAACTACTGAATATACATTCCTATCAGCACATGGAACATTCTCCAACATTGATCATATCTTAGGCCACAAAACATGTCTCAACAAATTAAAAAAAAATAGAAGTCATACCATGTATTTTCTCAGACCACAGTGGAATAAAACTAGAAATCAATTCCAAGAGAAACACTCAAATCTACATAAAATCATGGAAACTAAACAACCTGATGCTGAACAATCATTGGGTCAATAATGAAATTAAGACGGAAGTCAAAAGATTCCTTGAACTAAACAACAAAGGGGACACAAGCTATCAAATCTATGGGATTCAGCAAAAGCAATCCTAAGGGGAAAATTCATAGCCTCAAATGCCCATATCAAAAAGACAGAAAGATCACAAAAGTAACAACCTAATGTCACTCTCAAGGAACTAGAAAAGGAAGAGCAAACCAAACCCAAAGCCATCAGAAGAAAAGAAATAACAAAGCTCAGAGCAGAAGGAAATGAAATGGAAAAAAAATACAAAGGATCAATGAAACAGTTGTTCTTTGAAAAGATAAACAAAAATCAACAAACCTCTTGCTAGATTAACCAGGAATAAAAGAGAAAAAACCAAATAAGCTCAATCAGAAATTAAAAAGCCAGTATTGCAACTGACATCACAGAAATGAAAATATAATTTGTGAATACTATGAAAATACCTACGTACATAAACTCAAAATTGTAGAGGAAATGGACAAATTCCTGGAAACACACAACCTCCCAAGACTCAATAAAGAAGAAATTAGAACTCCTGAACAGACCAATAATAAGCAGCAAGATCAAAGCAGTAATTTAAAAAATCTCCCAACAAAAAAAGCCCTGGACTAGATGTATTCACAGCTGAATTTTACTAGACCTATTAAGAAGAGCTGGTACCCACACTGCATAAATCATTCCATAACATAGAGGAGGGAATCCTCCCCAACTCATTCTATGAAGTCAGTATCACCTTGATACCAAAGCCAGGAACGAACACAACAAAAAAAGAAAACTACAGACCAATATCCCTTAAGAATATAGATGTAAAACTTCTGCTCTTCAAAATATACTGCTAAGAAAAGAAAAGGCAAGGCAAAAACTTGGAGAAACTATTGTAATCCATACATCTCACTAGTACTTCTTAAACTTGATAATAAGGAGACAAACAACCAAACAATAAATAGGCAAAATATTTGAAGAGACTTCACAATAAAAGATATACAAATGGCACATGAAAAGATGATCAAAATAATTTGTCAACAGGAATATGTAATTTAAAACCACAATGAAATATCTTTACACACCCACTAATCTTGAAGTTTTACAAAATGCTCATAGCAAGTGTTGGTGAGGATGTGAAGAAATTGGATCTTTCAAACATGGCTGGTGGAAATGTAAAATGATCAAATCACTTTGGAAAGCAGTTTGGAAAGTTCTTGTCAAGTTAGATATACACCTACAATATGTCCTGATATCCCCACTCCTATGTATTTATCCAAAAGGAATAAAATCATATGTCAAGATGTTGGTACTTTGAGATGGGAGTCTGCCAACCTCCTTGTTTGCTGGCAAATTAGTAAACTCCTCTTTCCTTCTCCTCAAACCATTTGTCCTCATTCTGCTCATGTGGCCTCGGGAACAAGTGCCAAATTTTTGGTAACAGAATTTGGCATCCTTGGGTGGGGTCCTCGGCACCCTGTAGGAACGGCACCCTGTAATTGCTGGAGGAAGCAAGGAACAGCCCTGGGACAAGCTGTGGGTCCTCAATGGAAGGAATGGCTTCTTTTCGAGGTAAGAGAGTATGGAATAGTCCCAGCAACTGCTGGAGTGTGTTTTAGCTGTGGGGAACTCCCATCTCTTTCTCCCCAAATTAAACCATATCCCCACAACCTTAACTGAGTTGAGGAGAAGGAAACAGATTTGGGAAGCATAGTGACAGCCACAGCCATTTGTAAGTAAAGCTCCCCAGGACACGGAGACCCTGTTTCCACCCACGAGAGGGGGTGGGGCGTGGGTTTCAGATCTCCCTGTTGGATTTGTTTTGAGGCCCCAATTTGAGGTTGGAAGTCAAGAGGTTGAGTGAAACTAGGGAGCCTGTTTTGGATTGAGCTCATTTGGTTCTCAGGGAACCAGGGGGAATTGGGAGTTGTTGGTTCTTTTGTCTGAGAGAATTTGGTTCTTGGTTTGTTTGCTTTTGGATTAGGAGAAGCTGATTCTCAATTGAGAATTTGGTTCTTGTTTTGTAGTTTCCATTTGGTCAGTCGTGGCATTTTATGTTGGGGACTTCCTGTATTGTCTGTGTTTGTTTGTAAAGTTTTCAAGCAACACAGGAAAGCTCAATCTCAAAGTCCCTTGGGAAAAACTTTTTGCTGAATGGTTAACTTATAGCTACGAACCTATGTGTAAAGAGAATGGTGTTATTGTAATCCAATGTACACACTGGAGTGTGAGGGGAAGCAGCCGTTAAATGAAAATTCCTATTTGATTGATAGGACTTGGCATTTTAGACTGTGTTGGGAATTCCCTATATTGTGTTTGGTTGTTTGTGAGTTTTTGTCTAAAGATTATTGTGATATCACTTGTCTGGAGTGTGAGGAAAAGCGGTGGTTGATGGCCTGTGGTTTATGCTGAGCTGTTAGATTTTTTTTTGATGTTTTCACAATATTTATTAAGACAAATTTATAAATTGAAAGACTCAGAGGCACACAGTTTAAAAAGCCAATATTATGGGAATAATGAAGTCAACACAGAAAAGTAAGAAGATATGAACAGTTACAACCAATACAATATCTTTTTTAAAAGCCACATTCCCCCAGTGAACACATCATAGCAATCATCCTTCAAAATCACCGCGATAGAAAGTTACTTCCTTCAAAGAAAAATAATTCTTTCCACCTACCAAGCCTAGAAAATCTTATTTACAATGAACTGTCCTGTATTTCATCAGTATTAGTCAACATGGCTTCTTCTATTCTGCCATTAGAAGTATGGAAAATTTTATATTAATAACTATTGTATTTAAAAATGCACATAATATTTAAATTTGTTCTTCATTGAGAGCAACTGAATATATAAATATATACTTAATCAAATCTCAATACAAATGCTTTATAGTGTTGAAGACATTTTGTGGGGAAAGGTGTATGGGAAGAGGTATATTTAGAATTATGTTGTTTCTGAAGGATTACTAGGCCAATAAGTCTGATAAAATTCAAGGTGGTCACAAAAACAGGTCTTTGTTAATGAAGAGTTTAATTTTTTTTCTGTTTTAACTAGATACACTGGGCTTCCTCAGTCAACCTTCACCACACTGTATATTTTGGTAACAAACCAAAAGCGTGCAAAGAAGCCAATTGTTCCTGTAAAAACAAAGATGACCAAAACCATTATCGTGGTATAACCAAAGTACAGAATTGTACTTGCTGTTCCTGTGATTTGTAGTTTTGAAAAGAAATAGCATATTGCATATTTTAAGAAGCAAACTGCAGTAAAGCCACTGGCAAGGAAGGAACGCCATTGCCAATGATAATCCTCCACACATAGGTGGAAATAGCAAAGTAGTATAGTTGCTTCAGAACACGTAATAACCAAAATGATAAACACCAGAAACAGGAAGCCAAACATGTTATACATCTGGTACGACAAAATACTATTCAGAAGGAAGAAAATTTGTATAAAGATGCAGCCAAAGGGCAAAATCCCTCCTATGATAATACCAGTCAAGGGCTTTGTATAGAATGACTGTTCAGGAATCTGACGTGGAATCTGATTCGTTCATACTGGGTGTTCAATGGCCTTCTTCTTAAAACCAAAATATGTACCAGTAAAGTATGCACCACATTTGTCTGAGGCACAGATACGCAGAACCAAAGGGCCAATATGGCAACTAATGTTCCAAAAGGAATAGCTATTGAAGATCCTTCTCCCCAGAGGATCAGATTCATTATAAATAAGTCAGCAAATACAGTTCCAGGACAAACAAATGATATCAATCAGCTCTTGGTTCTTTTAAAATTCAGAGTTCAAATGGTCAACCTGCCACTATAAATTGTTGAGTCTCAAGCTCTCTGCTTGAGATAAACTCATTGTTTATGGTATACAAAATGATCTGTGCTTGTATGATTTTTGATAAATGAGGTCCTCCCGCCCCTGCTGGGACCCCCACAGCTGGCCAGGGCAAGGCTCGAGGAGGGGCCCCAGCGCAGGGGTGGACCTGGCAGGAAGGAGGACCGGCACATGTGGCCTGCCACTGAGTGGCGTGCAGCAAGAGGGAAGAAATGCCTGCCTCTGCCACCATTTTGGCACTGTGGGAGGGGCGTCACCTGAACTAACTCTTCAATCCCACGCCCAGTAAATTATGACTCAGGATTCGTAGTGGTCTCTCCTGGCAACAAACTCAATTTGGGCCAGAGGAAACCCATAGCCAGGGCGGGCAATTTGCAGCAACATCAGATGGGGGCTTGAACGTGCAAGAACAACTGGCAGAGTCCTTTGAGACAGTCAAAAGGAATGGGCAAAAAACCACCCCAGACTAACTTTTTGTAAAGAAGGACCTTGAAAGGAACATGGCCCAAAAGTTACAGAAGCCTCCAGGTAGCAAGAACCCCCCAGGAGAGAAAATGTTTTCTTAAGTCCAGGACTCAGACTGCAAAGAAGGGTGCTGGAGCCCCCTGCCTCCAAATATCCCCACAGGAGCCCTGGGAAAAATTTTCAGTGGGGATTTGATTGGTGCCAACCTGTGTGGATGGAAGCAGTCTGGTGTGTGTGGGGAGGTCCCTTCCCCTGGCTCCAGTCCTGACCCCTGGCACCAGCTGCACCTGGCCAGACAGGGAGCGGTTGCGGAGGGGCCAGGCAGCAGTGAGGCAGCGTAGGCAAGTGGCTGAGGGACTTGAATGGTGCTCAGTTACATTTAAATGACAGCATCCTAGGACCATGTTGCCTCATGGGTTTAAAAGGGCTCTCCTGCTCTGTTTGATAGAAGCTTAGCAGGCGACTTGCAGAACCTGCAATCAGACAGGTTTGTAAACTTGTATTAGCTTATCTGGGGTTCCTAGGAATGGCAACTGGATCCCAGACTTTGGACTGATGGTGAAGCCCTTGTACGGAGAAAAACAAGAAGTGAACCTTAGACAAACATCCAAACTATAGCATCTTCTAATTCCATTTGTGTGAAATTCTAGAGTATAGAAATATAACATATAGTGTCAGAAAGCAGATCAGGGATTGCCTGGGGCCACAAATCAAGGGAGTTTACTGAAAGGGGAATGAGAAACTTTTTATAGAGTGGTAGACATATTTTATATTTTACACGTGTTGTCAAAATTCATCACACTGTGTGCTTAAAATGGGTTCATTTTATTGCTTTCTAATTTTACTTCCACGAAGTTTGTTTTTTAAAATCTACATCAAAATGTAACTTTTCAACCAATTGTATTGGCAGTAAATTCAAAACCGTGACCACACACTCTGTTGGTGAGCCTGCGGAGGAAAGGACATTCTTATATTGCTTGGGGTATAAAAAAATGGTTTAATCCTTATGGAGGGGAATCTTACGCCTCTTGATAGAATATTCTCAGAATATGTCAAATTCCTGCCAAAAATGCATTAAGTGAATCTAATCATGTGAAGACATCCGACAAACTTAAATTCAGTGACATTCAATTGACTTGAACTCCTAAAAAGTGTCAATGTTAATGATGAAGAAAGATAGGATAGTTTCAGGTGAAAGGAGACTAAAGAGACACGGCAACTAAATGCAATGTGTGATCGTACATCAGATCCTGGAACAGAAAAAACATCACTGCAAAATAATGCGACAACAAGTAAAATCTGAATCATAATAAAATAATGAGACAGCTGGTAAAATCTGAATATGAACTGTATGTTAGATAATATTATATCAGTGTTAACTTCCTGAATATTTTAGTATGCTATTTTTATGTAGGAAAAAAGTCCTTGTTAGGATATATACATTGAAATGGGAGTAAAGGATAATGATATCAGCAACTTACTGTCAAATGTTTCAGCAACAATAATTAGAAAGTAGCAAAAATGGCAAAACATTAATGATTGTTGGTTCCGAGCAAATGATATATATTTTTGCAAATTTTTAAAAGCTTGATAATTCTTTTAAGTTACAAATTTAGAATAAATAAATAAAACAGATCTTTAAATAGCTGTGTCTCAATCACCAAACCTAAGAAGGAAAGCCAAAATGAGAAAGCAGAGGATTTTTTTGCCTTGGGCTCCTGGAACTGAGTAGGCCCCCTGGGTTCTTGGAAAATACTTCAAAATGGATTTCTAACTTGGGGTGGTCCAGCAGCCCAGAATGTAGCCTGGGTGGTGAGGGGGCAAGAGGGTGCAGGTGTGATGATAAAGGCAGGAGGTCAGGGTTTCCACAGCTGTGCCCCTGCTCTGCCCCTTTGCCTCTCTAATTCAAAGGGCCATGAACAGTCTCTTGCAATTTTGGTAACATCAGAAAATGCGCACAGTTATAACAGCAAGGGATGTTGGTGGCTGCAATGATTTTCTGGGAAAAAGAAGTTGTCCCAGAATTTACCTTGGAGCTCGGGTGGGCAACTTCTTTAG
Source organism: Propithecus coquereli (assembly GCF_000956105.1). NCBI lineage: Eukaryota > Metazoa > Chordata > Mammalia > Primates > Indriidae > Propithecus > Propithecus coquereli. The sequence continues at coordinate 11,319,035 of NW_012140524.1, read as the reverse complement.
TATGGAATGCCACTCTAAGATTATTAGAGTCACTGTCAGGTCATTATGGTCTGCAGTGCCCCAAGAAGGAAGACAAAGAAAGGAGGGAAGTCTGAAGAAAAGGGAAGGAAGGAGACGGCGACAAGAGGACAAGAGGGGAAAAGTAGTGCCCGGCACCAGGAATAAGCCCGTGTGCCCCAGCACCACCCAGCTGGCCCCCGAGGGTGCTTGCAGGAAGTGGCTCCCTCTGCTCTTATCCCTCCCACAAACCTCAGTCCTGAGGGTCCCCTGAAATACAGGGCCTGTCCACTTCATTAAGGAGATGTTGATATTTTTTCCCAAGTCAAAGAAATTTGAACTGATGATCTAGGCAAACATTCACTACTCTTAAATTTTTATAATTCTTTGGTCTAGTTTTCTAAGTTGTCTCATGCTTCCCTGTATTTTAACTTTATCCATGCTTTATCTCCCTCACCAAATTGTAAATCTATTATAGCCTGAGTACAGAATATAGCCATTTTTATATTCTGTTACAAAGTTTAGTACAATGCATAACAATTCACACTCAATAAATATTTGTTGAGGGAACAAATTTTAAAGACAAACAAAAAACAGGCTATCAATATTTTCCTTTGACATATTGTATACTAGAGCCCTCTAGTGTGCAAAAACATCTGTCTACAGGAACCCAGACTAACAGGAATTGGAACAAATTGCCAGGGGAATGATCTTTCTGACTCACTCCTTTAATTCAAGGTCCTTTTCTTTTCTTATTGCCTTGATTGATTCTTCTGAGGGGAAAGGCCAATTTTAGAAAATTAGAGCAGATTCATTCTCCATGACTGCAGTGTTGATGTGTGCTTCAGCCTCCTTCCAAAATGCCTTTTCTTTCACCCCAAAAATGGAGGATAAAAGTGTTCCATTAATTCTAAGATATACTTTTTTCACATTTTAATATTTCTGAGATCAAACTGCAACTTAAAGTTGATGCTCTCACTATTACTCTCAGCTATGCCATATCATGGCATGACTATCCTTTCCCACACATACGCAAACTCCATTACAGAACTTCTCAGTCTCACATCAGTTCAGTAACAGGCATTTTGGGGGTCATTTTTGTTGAATTTAACTGTCATTGAAATATTTTTAAAAAGATATATTATGAAGACCACACTATATGTTATAATTAGGCATTAAAACACAAAGCAATTGTATGTGCAAAAAGGCAGGAAAATTTGCAGTAGGATGTAAATTGATTAGTGTAAACTGATTATATTTTGGAAGAATTTCCAGATTATATTGCAAAACAGTAACCAAGTTTTCTACAAGACCTAAGAAGGAAAGATTCCAAGAAGTGGATAAAGCTGGATTATATTCTATTACTGAGATTAATGCAAAAAAATTGCTTATCACATGCCAAGCAATGCAACTAGAGGCAGTAAAATTGGCAATGGTCCCTCGGAATAAAAGAAACTTTACAGTAATGAGAGACTATTAGATGTGACCTATTTATTCCTTGTGCAAGACTATCAATAAGATGCCAATTTTTCAGCATCTCACCGATAATTTGAATAAAAGTTGTTCAGTGATACATGATTCATTTGAGAAAAACTAGAAATGGTAACTTAAAAATCCTGGTAAAACCATAAGGTAGAAACATTTCTCAAAGTCATATCGACAATATTAAAGGTGTTAAAGAGACAAAGATCATGACCACAAGTTATAAAAATTAGCATGTGACCATGATAATATGTGTAATTACTGATGACCCAAAATTGTCTCCATATACAGTCATCCCTTGGTATCCACGGGGGATTGGTTCCAGGACTGCCTGTGGATACCAAAATCTGAGTATGCTCAAGTCCCCCAGTTGGCCCTGTGGAACTCATGTATAGGAAAAGTTGACCCTCTGTATCTGCTAGTTTTGCATCCAGCAAATACTATATTTTCTATCAGGGTTGGGTTGCAGATGCAGAACCTACAGATACAAAATCCACGTATCAGTGGACCCAAAAGGCTCAAACCCATGTTGTTCAAGGGTCAACTGTATTTGCTGTTGAGGCACAACATCAAATCCAAGAATGAGGTCTTCTCTAAAAATGCCATTTTGTATAAATGCCAAAATAATTGGATGGATAGTGGTTGAGCTAACGGTGGACTGGCTGAAAGTCATTTGGAACTGATACCCTGGAGCTTCACATAACACACACAATAGTTTGATTTTTGACTCATTTCATGCCCCATGTATCTTAACAGTTAAAGAAAATGCTTACCAAAAACTGTAGTAACTTGGAATGTCTTGGCAATTCTTGATCCTAAATGATAAATTAAGTTATACAACAAATTATGTAGGTCCAGGTCAATTCTAGCAGCAATGACATCTTAAAAATGTGAACTCTTCCCATCAGTGAATATAGTGCATCTCTCAACTCAGTTCTCTTTTATTGTCTTTCAATAAATTTTATAATTATTCCATAAAAGACTTACACATTTTTTGTGTTTATTATGGACTGAAATTTCATTATTCTTGTTGCTGTAGTAAACAGTTTCCTTTTTCAAATAGCATTTTGTAATTGTTTATTACTAGTGTTATAAAAATGAAAATAACTTACGTATGTCAATCTTGTATCTGGTAACCTTGTTAAATTTGTGCATTAATATTACAAACTTTTCAAATTTTGCTAGGTGAATTATTGCTAGATAATTTTAGGTGTCTTATCATCTTCAAAAAGAAGATTTTTTTTCCTTTCAAAACCTTAGTCTTTTTATTTCTTTTTATTTTCTTTTCATGCCATCTAGGTCCCCAAGGACAATGGTGAATGATACCTTATTCTTGTCCTTTATTTTTAAAGACATGTTCTAATGTTCCAGCACTAAGAATTACGTTTGCTGTACATCTTTTAGGTAGATATCATTATAAAGATGCCATTATAAAGTTAAGAAAGTTACCTAAAATTTTTTAAAAATCAAAAATAATTGTTAGCATTTTTCCTCATGATTTTTTATCTACTGATACAAACATAAGACTTTTTTCCTTTAATATGGTTAATGTGATTAATTATGTTAATATATTCTCTGATGTTGAAGCCTGCTTCTGTTCTGTAATAAATCCAACTTATTTAATCACCAGATATAGCAATTCTAAAACTGTATCAAATAGCATAGCGGCAAATTATATTAAATAACATTAGACAAAACTTTAATTTGACAAATTCATTGTAAAGATGGAATATTTGTCTTTTAACTGGAGATTTTAATAGTTATATTAATTATGATTGTTGATATATTTGGTCTGTATTTCACGAAGTGCACTATTCATTGTTTCCTATACACTCTGCATATGCCCGCCCTTCCTGGTGTCATTCCCTCCTCCTGGTATATCTTCCCCCACCATCTCTTACCCTCTCATACCTCCACACAATCATAATCTACTCTTTCCTTTCAAGGTCCAGCCTAAATTTCACATTCTCCTCAAAGAATCCTCTCATTCAAGAATGGGAAGTAACCATTCTTTAAACCTCCGTATCTTTTATTTCATGTCAGTCAGGTAGTGTGCTGACATCATAACAAGGTTTGAGGGAGCACATTTCATACATCAGTGTGAAAACAGGATCATCATGCTTATGAACTACAAAAGGATCAATCTTTACCTCTCCAGGAACAGAGCAAAGAAAGTAAAAGAAAGGAAATAACAAAGCTCAGAGCAGAAATCAATAAAATGAAATGGAAAAAAAAGAAAATTTGTGACACCAAAAGTTGTATTTTTGCAAAGAGCAAAAAAAATCGATAAATCTTTAGTGAGACCGACCATGAATAAAATAGAAAGATATAAAATAGAAAGCTATACATTTAGAAATAAAAGAGTAAACATTATGGCAGATCTTAGAGAAATTTAAAAAATAATAACAAATATTATTAGCAATTTTATGAGAAGAAATTAGATAAATTACACAAATTAATAACACTGATTCATGGAAATTCTAAATATATCTATATCAAGAGAAGATATTTCAGTTAGTAATTAAAATTCTTCCCATAAAAGAGAGCCAAGGCCTGGCTGGCTTTACTAATGAATTCTGTCAGCAATTCAGTGAAGAAATAATACAAACACTACACAAACTCTTTCAGAAAGAAGAGGAAGGAGCACTTCCAAATTTATTTTATGAAGTCACTTTTACCCAGATGCCAAAGCCAGACAAAGACATCACAAGGAAAGAAAATTACAAACCAATATCCCTCATGAGCATAGACACAAAGTCTTTAATAAAATATTAGCAAACAAAATCCTGACACACGCAAAAACTTTATACACCATGAGAAAGCAGGGTTTATCACAGAAATGCAAGACTGGTTTAATATGTTAAAATTAATTAATTTACAACACTGCATTAATAAAATAAAGAAAATAAGGATGATCATCTCAATAGACACACAAAAATTCATCTGCAAGTAACAAAGAATCATTCATGAGAACAAATCTCAACAAATCCTCAGGAATAGAAATCAAATTCCTCATTCTGATAAACAGAACCTACCAAAAAACTGTGGCTAGCATCACATTAATCTGGAAAGGTGAAATGTTTTCA
>NW_012140524.1:11312129-11313870 GCF_000956105.1 Propithecus coquereli | reverse complement strand
CCAGGGTTAGAGGCATGCCCTTCCCCTCTACAATGCTCACCATGTCCTTTAGTTGTGAGTTTACCTCCCCCAAAATGAAAACTATACCATGTGAATCAGCAATCTGCACACAAATGTTTATAGCAGCATTATTCAAAACAGGCAGGAACTGAAAACAATCCAAATGTACATTAAGAGGTGAATGAATAAACAAAATGTGGTCAATGCACACAGTGGAATACTATTCAGCAATCAGAAGGAACAAGCTACCAATGCATGCAATGATACAAATGAACCTCAAAGGCACTCTGCTAAGTGAAAGAAGCCAGACACAAAGGACTACATACATAATACATATTATATTTTTCCATTTATATGAAGTTTCCAAAAAAGGCAAAACTATCAGGACTAAAAACAGATCCAAGATTGTCTGGGGTTAGGACTGGAAGCAGGAATTGACTACAAACTAAAACTAGGAAAGTTTTGGGTGTACACATTAAAATATATACTAAAAATAATCAAACTGTATGTTTCTAATGGGTAAATTGTATGGTATATAAGCTATCTCTAAATAAAGTTGTTAAAAATCTATTAGGAACCCAATTACATTTGAACTAAATGTAACGTTCATCTCTCACACAGATCTTGAGTAGCTTGTGTGTTAAATAATAATAATGATAAGCTGGTCAAGCTATTGGCATCGGAGCAGAAGGGACTGACTGGAGTCTGGGTAAATTCTGAGATGCAATAATAGTTTCCTTGACCTGACATCTCCCTCCCTACTAAACCAACACCACCAACCATTTTGATGGGAAAAGATGAGTTGTTAGACCTGAAAAACACAAAGAAGTACATCTGGTTTCTGGTCTAGCATATAAGAATCTTGGAAGTCCTTACTCCCTCCCAACCACAAGTAAAAATCTAAACAAAGTGAAAATTGAACAACTCTTTTTAGATCCATGAGAGAAGTGATATCTCAGGACACACTACTGCCCCCCAAATTGGAGGAACAGAAAGACAGATAAATAGAGTCACAGCGCACCTCAGCAAAAACCCATGAGCAGAAACTGCTGTGGGAACTAGTGCCTGGGTAGAAAAACAAATGGTAATTGATGGATTGCTGGAGGCTCAGTGTGGACAACTTTGAGAATTAAAAACTCCAGGGGGAATCCAGTCATAGAAAAGTCCCAAAATTTTTGTGAGTTTTACTTCCAGGAGTTCTACTGGGTCCTCAGAGTGAGAATCAGAGAAAAAATCCCTCATGCTAAGGGCAGAGGGAGGGGAAAACAAACCATTGTGAAACATGCCAGAGTGTTCCATTCTTCTTAACAATGTCTGCCTTTAGGAAAAATGATTTTTTTTTTAATTTCAAAAAAATTTAGGGAGTACTCTTTAAATAAAGCCTGACCTAATGAAGTTTGGTCAAAGCCTTAATGACCTGAGGAAAGAAAAGTCCCCAACTCTAGCCAGCTGTAGACTTCACACGGGAGAAGGCAAACACCCAACTCCAGCCCACTTTAACCATCCTGTCCTAGTTTTTCTACAGAAAAAAAATACAAGAAGCATTTGTGAAGTTCACAGTCCATAAGAATAGGCTCTTTAAAAAACTGAGGCCTAATCATAGACCTATAGAATATTCCTTTCCCCTCACACTTTACAATTGCATCGCTAAAAGCTTATTTATAGAAGTTCCTTTTACTCAGTACATCATATCTGGCTGTCAAGAAAAAATTACAAGGTATACTAGAGGCAACCCCCCCCC
>NW_012140524.1:11308913-11310504 GCF_000956105.1 Propithecus coquereli | reverse complement strand
GATGCTTGTTTTTCCATTCTTGGGATACTTCACTTAGTAGAATGCATTCCAGCTCTATCCAGGAGTATACAAGAGGTGCTATATTACCATTGTTTCTTAAAGCTGAATAGTACTCCATGGTATACATATACCACATTTTCACAATTGCAAAGATGTGAAAACCTCACAAATTTTAAAGAACAAAAATCATACAGTGTTTTCTCTCAGACCACAATGGACTTAAACTATAAATCTATAACAGAAAGATAGCTGGAAAAATCTCCAAATACTTGGAGATAAACACACTTATAAATAACACATGGGTCAAAGAAGAAATTTCAAGAGGAAATTTAAAAATATTTTGAGCTAAATGAAAATGAAAACACAATGTATCAAAATTTAAAGGATGCAGTAAAAAAGCAGTGCTTAGAGGGAAATTTACAGCATTGAATACACATATTAGAAAAGAAGAAAGATCTAAAATCAATAATCTAAGCTTCCACTTTCAGTAACTAGAAAAAGAAGAGCAAAGGAGAAAATAATTGCAAAAGACATATCAGATAAAGGAGTGTTATCCAAAATATACAAAGAAACCTTAAAAGTCAACAACAAAAACACAAATAACCCAATTAAAAAATGGCCAAAGACCTTAACAGACACCTCACCACAGCAGATATTCAGATGGACAATGGCATATTAAAAGATGCTCGGCATCATTTTCATCAGGGAAATGAAAATTAAAACAACAATGATATACCACAACACACCTATTAGAATAGCCAAGATCCAAAATACCAACAATATCTAATGCTGGCAAGGATATGGAGCAACGGAAACTCTCAGTGCTGGTGGGAATGACCGAAAATAGTACAGCCACTTCGGAAGACAGCTCAGCAATTTCTTACAAAATTAAACATACTCTTATCATATGATCCAGCCATTGTGCTCCATTGTGCTCCATTGTGCTCTATATACTCAAAGGAGTTAAAAACTTATGTCCACACAAAAATCTGGACTGAAATGTTTATACCAGCTTTATTTATATTTAAATGCTTATTCTGTATCCATTACTAAAACTTAGAAACAGCCAAGGTGTCCTTCAATAGGTGAATGGATAAACAAACTGATATATGAAGACAATGGAATATTATTCAGTGCTAAAAAGAAATGAATTATCAAGCCATAAAAAGACACGAAGGAAACTTAAGCGCATATTACTATGTGAAAAAAGCCAATCTGAAAGGCTATATACTATATGATTCAACAATATGACACTCTGGAAAAGTCAAAACTACAAAGACCTTTAAAATATGAGTTGTTGCCAGAGAGTAGGTGGGAGGGAGGGACGAAGAGGCAGAGCACAAAGAATTTTTAGGGTGGTGAAACTACTCTGTGTGATACAGAGTAACATATGATGACGATTTGATAATGATGGATACATGTCATTATACATTTGTCCAAACCCATAGAATTTACACCTCCAAAAGTGAACCCTAGTGAAAACTGTGGACTTTGGGTGATAATGTATCAATGTAGGTTCATCAATTGTAAAAAATTTACCACTCTGTTGGGAGATGTTGATGACAGGTGAGCCTATTCATCTGCGGGGGTG
>NW_012140524.1:11304921-11306353 GCF_000956105.1 Propithecus coquereli | reverse complement strand
TATTTTGATATTTATTCATATTATGATATTTTTATTGTTAAAAAAAGTTAAGAATGAAAAGGTAAATTCATAAAGAAAATATCACAATCTTAAATATGTATTTCAAGCAATCAGCTGTTGAAGTGATCAATTAGGATAATGAGCCAAACTGAAAGTAACACTCAAGCCTTCATTTACTCACTTACTATGACATTGCAAGCAAAAAGCAAAAAGAGCCACCAGCTTTCTAGGTTTCATTTTTCCCATGGAAGGGTACTGGACAAGAGTCAGGTGGATGCAGTGTGGATGGGAGAATTGTCTCACTGCCAAAGAGTCCCAAACAAAAGGCTCTTGTCTCTTTCTGGACCCATGGGCCAGGGAAGTAGAGAGGGAAGGGGTAGGGGTGGAAAGATACTGCATCAAAGTAGAGAAAAGTGTCTCAGCCAAGGCTCCTGATAAAGAGACCTCCACTGGGAGGTGTTGGGTTAGGAATGCAGATACGCGTATGAGCATGGCTCTCCCAAGAGTCCTAAGTTCTTGACTGCAACTCACTCCAGAAAACTGTGATGAATTGGCTATGCACCAAGGTTGGTGTGGGGAGGACGGCTTCTCTTCATGAGGCCTGCCAGGCAACGCCATATAATTGTCCACGATCAGGCGCAAAGGACCATACATGAGTTTGGAGTCACAAGTGTATGCAACTTATAACGGAATTTCAAAGTACATAAAACTAAAACGTATAGAACTAAAGAGAGAAATGGGCATAACAAATTGAGAGACTAATACTTCTTTTTCTATAATTGATAGAGCAAATAGATAAAATATCAGTAAGGATACGCAGTTGGCCCTTGAAGAACACGGACTTGAACTGCGCAGATCCACTTATACGAAGATTTTCTTCTCCGTCTGCCACCCCTGAGACAGCAAGACCAACCCCTCCTCTTCCTCCTCCTCCTCAGTCTATTCAACGTGAAGATAATGATGAAGACCTTTATGATGATTGACTTCCACTTAATGAATAATAAATACATTTTCTCTTGCTTATGATTTTCTTAATAACATTTTCTGTTCTCTAGCTTATTTTATTGTAAGAATACAGTATATAACACATATAATCTACAAATTATGTGTTCATCAACAGCTTATGTTATTGGTAAGGTTTCTGGTCAACAGTAGGCTATTAGTAATTAAATTTTGAGAAAGTCAAATGACATATACAGAGTTTTGAATGTGCAGAGGTGGGTGTCCCTACCCCCCACATTGTTCAAAGGTCAACTGTACTTGATCCGATAAACATTTTTAGTATATTGCTGCCGACAACTGCAGAACGTATGTCCTTTTGAAGTACTCACGAAAGCTGGGCCACAAAACAAGTCTTAATAAATTTTAAAGAAAAACACACACAGTATATTCTCTGATCATGCAAGAATTAAATTCAAAAGAGATTTAAAAA
>NW_012140524.1:11302167-11303316 GCF_000956105.1 Propithecus coquereli | reverse complement strand
GACCTGGCTCAATCAACTCTTGATTATCTTTCAGTCTAACTTTTGATTGCACTATCATGAAAAAGTTCTCAAACATTGATGCTGATTTTTTAAATTCATGCCCAGAAACCACGACTCTTGCGAAGGAAAGAAGTAACCTTCACTCTATCTGTATAAAAGAAAGAACAGAGCTTGTTTTCTTATATTTTGAAAAGCCCAGAAAAGTGGACAATACCATTTATAAATGAATTCAATCATCCTGAATTTTTAATTGTTCATATCATCAAGAATTTAACTGCATATCCAAAATAATAAGTTTTCAAGCAAAAATATAGTCTATGACTTGTAATTATCCTTTCTTTTGGTTTAGGGAGAATTTTTGAGTAATTAATGCCTTTGGATTCTTAATATCTGTTTTTGAATGCTTACATTGAAACAATAGAACAGTAGGACCTGGTAAATTCTAGATTTTTTTTTGACTTAATGATAGTTGGTGAAAACAAGTTAAATCTGTTTTCCTCATATGGTCTGAGAATAGGTTAGGGTAACCCACATTTATACTACAGCTCTGACTTTTTCTTCCCCCAAATGAATCAGCTAAACACCATGTAGATTTTCCATTTGGTAATAAAATGTCCCTTCCTAAAATAGCTGTAGCCCAAAAAGCTGTGTTGTGTTAGAATGAAGTCAGAGAATTAATAAGGAGATCTGTACAAAGTACCTTGATCAATTTCTGAGAAGAAATATTATAATAAAGAACAGACCAAGGTCACTTTTCCTGATGTCGCTCCCTCTGAGAAAGTATCTGGCAGAACCAGGCCACTAGAGCCCAAGGGAAATGGGAGTTTGAAGCAATTATCTAAATAATTCAGATAAGAAGGCACACTTGGGCTTTTCAAAGTCACCTATATGGGCAGAAGAGGAATCTAAATGTTTTGCATCTTGTTATGAATGTATTAAAGTATCTCTGGGACATATATACTGATATTGACTCATTACAAAAAGGAAAAATTTTATCACTGGAAAAAGTGGGCTTGTCTATATTAATCATATTAAATAAATGCTCAATTTGCTTTCTACCTTGCCCAACAAACAGTGTCTTTTACTTGCATAAGAGGTACCAATAGTGTTCTTACATTCTGTTCACAGCAATTATAATTAAATATTTCT
>NW_012140524.1:11300752-11302117 GCF_000956105.1 Propithecus coquereli | reverse complement strand
GTGAATGGATAAACAAACTGATATATGAAGACAATGGAATATTATTCAGTGCTAAAAAGAAATGAATTATCAAGCCATAAAAAGACACGAAGGAAACTTAAGCGCATATTACTATGTGAAAAAAGCCAATCTGAAAGGCTATATACTATATGATTCAACAATATGACACTCTGGAAAAGTCAAAACTACAAAGACCTTAAAAATATGAGTGGTTGCCAGAGAGTAGGTGGGAGGGAGGGACGAAGAGGCAGAGCACAAAGAATTTTTAGGGTGGTGAAACTACTCTGTGTGATACAGAGTAACATATGATGACGATTTGATAATGGTGGATACATGTCATTATACATTTGTCCAAACCCATAGAATTTACACCTCCAAAAGTGAACCCTAGTGAAAACTGTGGACTTTGGGTGATAATGTATCAATGTAGGTTCATCAATTGTAAAAAATTTACCACTCTGTTGGGAGATGTTGATGACAGGTGAGCCTATTCATCTGCGGGGGTGAGAGGTAAGAGGTAAATCTCTATAGCTTCCTCTCGATCTTGCTGTGAATCTAAAACTGCTCTAAAACCTTCCTCTCAATCTTGCTGTGAATCTAAAACTGCTCTAAAAAATAAAGTCTATTACACACACCTACACACACAGAACTGACATAGTTTTGCACATTCTAGTGATACCTCGAACCGGGGTTGCTACTACTGCTAAATCCACAGATGAATCCTCTATCAAAGTGCTGAAATCCAATGGGAGGAAAATACTCTAAAAGACGTTAGAGGGTTGTAAAAGATATTAATTCATTTTTTATGGCTGAATAGTACTCCATGGTATATATATACTACATTTTGTTAAGCCACTAATGAAAGTAAAACTCGGTGGAAATCAAACAAGTGGGAGGTGGGAGGAGGGGATGGGTGAAATCATACCTAATGGGTACAATGTACACTATCTGGGTGACGGGCACACTTGTAACTTTGATTCAAGCAGTACGAAAGCAATCCATGTAACCAAAATATTTGTACCCCTGTAATATTCTGAAATTTAAAAAATGGATGTTTGGAAATACAAAAAAAGAAGTTACAGGGTGGAAGAAAAAACAAACATCACATATAATACAATGGCAATAATTCTAGCAAAATCCTTATCAGGAGGACAAACTGGAAGACCAATTATCGGGGAAATGGAAATTAAAACCACAATGAGATATCACCGTACCCCAGTTAGAATGGCTTTTATGAAAAAGTCCAAAAACAATAGATGCTGGCATGGATGCACAGAGAAAGGAACACCCATACACTGTTGGTGAGACTGAAAACTAGTGCAACTTCTATGGAAAATAGTATGGAGATACTTCAAAGAACTAAAC
>NW_012140524.1:11294334-11295267 GCF_000956105.1 Propithecus coquereli | reverse complement strand
TTTTACAGCAAACCTCCTCCCATGACATTGCATTTAGATTATGTGGAAAGAAACAACTCAGTAGAACCAACAGAGATAGATACTATTTTTCAAGTCACACTATAAAAAGTACCAATTAAACTTTTTTTTTTTTACCTGCAACATTTTATACGAAACTCTAAAACAAAGAAATGAAGAGCATTGATTTTCCCCGTGTTTTCTCCCCATGAAGTTTGGCTTTAATAGAAAGAAGTAATTCCATATACACTTCAAAGGTGATTTCAATTTTATAGACTAATCTACATTTTTTCCATGAACTGATAGACTACATTATATGAGAAAAAGGAATATTTGAATTTTTCTGTTTTCTCCTTACCTCCAGCCTCTGAAAATTTGCTCTTGAGAAAACAGTTTGCACACAGGTGGCATAGTATATAATGTGCAATAATAGAGTTAAAGAGACCAAAAAGAAACATTTTTCCCCCCAACACTTCTCAGACCAACTATAATGTATAGTAACTAGCTAGAATTCTACTAATATCTTAGACTCTTAAAAGATTAAGCAGGCTTTTCAACAGAGCTATATTTGCTTTTTCTCTTTCCTTCTCTCTAATGTCTCTGACTATGATGTACCCTAGTAGTCATCAATCATCCTAAATTATGAATCTTGTATATTATGAGGGGAGTGTCTATAGTAACCTATCAGAAAGAAAGCCCATGGGATTGGCGCTTAAGACTGAATGAAAAACGGCAACCAATTGATTCCTCGCTTCCATGAATACTAGAATTTGCTAGAGAAACAAACATTCAATCTATGAATCCTCCTGGAGCTACCACCTAAGGAGCTTCCTACCAAAAGGAAGGAACATCAACAAAGGATATTTACATACTATTATCAGACTTCTCCAAGGCCTATATACTATTGTGCATTTCTATAAAATAGTCACATTTGCT
>NW_012140524.1:11293150-11294284 GCF_000956105.1 Propithecus coquereli | reverse complement strand
AATATCTAATGGGAGAAATTGGTCATTGTCTGTCCAAAACATACACCACATCCTGTAAGATGGTATCCCGACCTCCCAAGACACTGTCCCTCAGGTGGTCCTTAAATTGAGTCTCTGGTGGGGAACGCCAACTATGTGTAAGGCAGCCACTTTTAGATCAGTGTTTCTCAAAGTTTTTTCATTATCCCACACTCTCTCTCCCAAGGAAACTTTTAAGATCGTTTTTTCTTAACCATTTAAAAAAATTTTTCCTAACCATTTTTCTCTGCCTCCTAGAACCAATTTTTTGCCTTTTTGGGGAGCAACGTCACTCCTATTGAGACTATAGATGATGTGGAAAAGAGTAATACTAGCTACTTCCATAGGCCTGAGCTCCTTGTTACACTTTTTTTTGCCATAAAATGTGTGTCCCTTGGTCAGAAGGATATTGTACATCATATATGATAACAATATGGTAAATGAGTCGTTCTGTGAGTGCATACATAGATGATGCTACTGGCAGGAGCATTGAGGACAAAAAAGGCAAATCCAGAATAAATGTCTATTTCAGTTAGAACCAATTGCTGCATGGGGTCCAGCATGGAACACGTTGACGATCACTCAAGAAATCAACTTCACTATCTTAGTTTTAGCTTTTATAAAAGGTCCAGGCAAAACGATATGTTGAGTGGATGTCAGCTGGTCTCTTTTCTCAATTAACCCACTATTTTCTCAATGGGCAGAATGTATGGCTTCTTTACCCTATGGTTTTGGTAGCAGGTAAGGAGGTTATACACAGATTCAATAACAGGGACTAATGCTAATCTGGCTTCTACCATTGCCAAGCACCCAACCAACAATAGCAAAGGCCCCTGTCAAACCCTTGGTAGAGAACTATTTTCTCAGAGGTCAGTAATCCACCTGGTAGGAGGTTGATTACAGTGGCCCCACCCAATGACCATTTGTACTCTATTCCTACTGTCTCCCTTTGCCCTACATAAAACAATTGGATCTTATTGATTGATGTCTATCTTGAAACCAATAAACTCATTTTTTTTTTCAGACACAGGATCTTGCTCTCTGCCCAGGCTGGAATGTAGTGGCACAATCATGGCTCACTGCAACTTTGAACTCCTGGGCTCAATTGATCCTCCT
>NW_012140524.1:11285469-11288770 GCF_000956105.1 Propithecus coquereli | reverse complement strand
AAAAAAAAAAAAAAAAATCCATCTGAATCAGGGAAAAACTTCACTTTTCATAATCACCAGCAGGGCCATAACTAGGTCAGGGTGACTCTGCCACAGGACACCTACATTTAGAGAGCACATGTTTAAGCAAAAACAAAACAAACCAATTTAAGGCAGTGTGAAATTTTGAGCTTCTCAGCAAATTTCCACACCACCTCTCCAGTCACAATGCTACTAGCTCAACCCTATAGCCAAGTCAGCTCCCCTGGGGGAGGAAAGAGATAGGTGGTCAAGGGTATAAACCTCTCTGACCTTTTCTATTATACTGGGAACCTGGGAAAAGGGTCATCTCCTCCTTTCTATTTGCCCCACCCTCTCCCTAGCACACAGAGGAATGAGGTTGTCAACATTGCTAGCTACGTTTACTTCTGACTATTAGAGGCCTAGATTGCAGGGGCCTAGGAACTGTCAACCCACTTCCACTCCTGATGTTTGCCCACCCAAAGTCATATAATCTGAGAACTGACCTGTATACAAGGAAGATAAAGGAACAAAAGCATAGTGTTACTCTCAGTCCTCAAGTTCACACAAAAGTCCTTACAGTTCTTGATCTTTGGAATTCTACAAACACAGAGCAGATATTATTACCTGGTTCAGGTGGGAAAGTATTTATACAACACAATAATCATTTCCTAAAGTTTTCCATGGACTGGTGACATTTTTCTTCTTAGATCCTTTCTAACGAGGATTTGTCAGTTAAAATGTTTACAAATTTTCAAATTTCAAATGTTCAATATTTTTCAGACATAGAAATTAAAACTTTAGATGGCTGACTTTCCCAACAAAGAAACAGGAGGTTGTATCCAATAAAGTTATAAAACTGCAATAGCTGCCGACAAGAATAAACATTATCGATACTATTTCCATTTTGGATCATCTATAACACTTCTGTGTAAAGCTCGAATTTTGACTAATCTAAGAATATTTTTAGTAAATTTAAAATCCAAGGATTTCTTCAGTTATTTTCCATTTTAAGTCACATTGTCCAGATTGCTTCAGGTACAAGTTATATTTAGCCTAAACAAATTTTTAGCCACAAGAAGGGCATGAGACATCACAAAGCCAAACATGGTATTGTCTGAACATCTGCCATTTTGGGTAATTTACTTTCTACATTTGTTAAGATAGCTAAAAGTGAACTGCACAGAAACAAAATCCAGTGAGCACTTCCTTAACTTTTTGTGTGAGATTTGTTCAGTTTAGCTGAACAATGCTGTATAAACTTTTGATAAAATACTCTATTTAAAGCATATGTATGTAGGAGTTCTCTTCCACATAAAAATTTTTCATATAACACACTATTTTTCTTTCTTATGGAATGACTTCATCCTTCAGCAATCTTAATTTTCCTGAGGTGTGATTAAAATTAAACAGAGGTCACCCTTATTCATGATCTTTAGAATCAATGCAATTCTCAAGGTGGGGCTAATAAAAATTAGAAGTCCTATCAAGATGCTCATTTTCAGTCTCTCCATCTTTCCTTTTGCCCCCAAGGAGCAACCTAATTTTTGTCACTGAAAAACAATTTTAAAAATTAGTCTGATGGTAGAAAGTGATGCTCTCTTTTGGCAGATGAACTAAAAGTGATTAAATATTTTCTTATTGAATGTGTCTATCACAACCTGAATGTCTTCTGAGCTGAACCTTAAGTGTCAGTAATATTAAAATGTCATTGGCCAAATTTGGCAAAGTACCAAGCCCAATTTTGAAGGTCTTAATTTCAGATAAACAAGATAACATTATGGGAGTTTAGAATTCAATCTCTTAATAATAATACAGAATTCCAGAGTACTCTGCAGGAGAGCCCTAGAGAAGTCCTTACTTAGGAACACATAGTAATAAGGATAGAGATGTATAACATCATGCTATACACACACACACACACACACACACACACACACACACACACTTCTTGTTTAGAAACATCTATCTAACCAACCATAGAAAAAAGCCTATGTAGGGCATACTTATGAGTTGTCACTATTAAGTAATGCCAAGCTGTACTCTACCCTATGAAACATTTTCATTAAATCATAGTCATACTTTGAATGGTGTGAACACGTGTGTGTATCTTTAAGTGAAGACAATGTGGAACAATCGAAATTCCCCATTGGTCTAATCCGGGGTTTTCCAACCTTGGCACTAGTGACGTTTTAGATTAGGTAATTATTTGTTGGGCCTAGGACCTTGGCAGTCTCAAGGCTCCACCCTTTCCTTCCCCTCTCCAAGAGGTGGTTTCCTGGGTGTTGGAGCCGAGCCAGGTGAAGAAAACACTCCCATTTTCATATCCCTCTTTCACCTGCACTTTGGCACACACTCCCAAAATAAGAGAGGCTGACCTGTGCATTGTAGGATGATTTGCAGCATCCTCTACTCATTACACGCCAATAGCACCCTTGAGCTGGGAAAATGAAAAATGTCTCCAGATACTGGCAAATGACACCAGAGAAGGCAGAGGAATCGCCCTAGTTGAGAAGCACAGGTCTAATCGAACATTACCAGTATCAGCCATTTCTGTTGTGCTTTTCAGAAGCCACATAGGATAGTTTTACAAATTTATAGACTAAACATTATGAAGATGTCCATTGCATAAATCTATCCCAGAAAACATAACAAGATGCAAAATTTCCAGATAGTATTTTCAATGGAACTGTGATGTATGGGCTTTATGGAGCTCATGAATTACATTTTAATAATTTTAGCAATCAAAGCTCTAGTCTGAGTGACACATATTTTGCTCACTTTTGCATGTGTTTTTTGTTAGCCCTTTTACATTTTAACTGTATACTGGTAAAAATGTATTCCTGTATTAGGTAACTACTAAATAATAACAATAGCTCAAAAGAGGAAATATATTCAGGGTTGCACATCAAGTGAATATTTAACACAGCTCACCCATAGGACATTCTCATTTCCTTTTTATTGTCATACAGGATCAAAATAGCAAACCAGTTCTTCACAGAATTGATATTCTCAAATTCTTAACTTTCTAAGTATCGGTATAATCTGCATTATGTCAACCAGTCATATTTTAACTGCTAACTTCTCTAATAGCCTCAATATTCAATTGCATTTACAAATTGTCTACTCTAATGATATAGAATTTTTCTAAGGGCTTTGTTATCTTGATGTCATGTAAGTTTACCCACCAAAAAATGCCACCTGTCTTAATTTATATGTTATACTAAGTTTCTCCCTTTAAAATTGAAGTAGAACTTTTTGGGACAGTTTAGCGACATTTTGGTGACATTTAAAAGAATAA
>NW_012140524.1:11283580-11285419 GCF_000956105.1 Propithecus coquereli | reverse complement strand
GAAGGAACATCAACAAAGGATATTTACATACTATTATCAGACTTCTCCAAGGCCTATATACTATTGTGCATTTCTATAAAATAGTCACATTTGCTGCATTTATAAGAGTTCTTGCTGATGATAAAGACACAACTTGAAACCGACATGGTTACATCTCTAAAGTGACAGAGGTGCATGACAGAAACACATAAATAAGTGGGGGACAGGCCAGAAAAAGTTAAGGCATCCTCTGTCACTCACCACCCCCACCCAATCCACCATCTTGCTCTTTTCCACTGGCATAAATAATGTAATGTGTGTGTATGTGTGTGTGTGTGTGTGTGTGTGTGTGTGTGTGTGTGTGTATACACTAGAACATACGGGAGAAAATGCATCTACACCTACCTGAGTAATAACGGATACAAAAGCCTCTTACTGAAGTAATTGTAGGAACAGGGGACTATAGCTTTCTAACTATGGCTATGTGTAGATGTGGTGACCATGTTGCAAAGGTGACACGTTCTTCTGTCACTGCATCATCATGACAGGAGATCTAAATAATACTCTTATTTTGGGAATGTGTGCCAAAGTGCAGGTGAAAGAGGGATATGAAAATGGGAGTATTTGCTTCACCTGGCTCCAACACCCAGGAAACCACCTCTTGGGGAGGGGAAGGAAAGAGTGGGGCCTTGAGATCATCAAGGTCCAAGTGGATAAACAGGTGCCACTCTTCTATTCTCTTCCTAAGTGTCTCGCCATCTGGCTCTCACACTGCTTCCTCTAGCATCTTTTCATCATTAACCCTAACAACTGGATGACTAGGTATTTCCTTTAAAATATTTTGAAAAAGTTCCATTCTTGGGACTGCACTCAAGATCAATAGCCTCTTCCTTGCTCTCTGCTGAACTGCCTTCTGAGATCATTTCCCATGGTCCCTTCAAATGAAAACCAGGATTTTATCTCTTTTTGTCATTTTGGTTAAACCTTTTTTTATTACAATTTTTGGTTTCTCTTACTGTGCAGAGAAAAAATAGACATTATCTGATTCCTGGTTTTCTCTGCCTTGGATTAAATTACATCTCTTAGATGCTTATTGGTATTGTGTGAAGCATACGGTTTTAGAATGAATATCTAAAGAAAGTCTGATTACATAGAGGCAGAAAAAAGACAGGATCAATATATTTGGATGTTATTCTATAAAGGTTCCAGACAGGTTTGCATCATTGATTATATCCCACAGCTTTAACAGGAAAACAAAGTCAGAAAGGATCTTAGCACAATATAGACATCAATAGGAACACAGACGAGTGACCATACAATATAATTCCTCTTTTGAGCTTTAAAAAGTTATAGTGATGGGCTTTGGCTACCATGCAAATGTTGACAGGTCTCATCAGTCAATTTATAACATTATATTTGTTCCTTATGTGTTAGAGAGACAGGTCTCATCAGTCAATTTATAACATTATATTTGTTCCTTATGTGTTAGAGAAGAAATCAGAAATGCTGGCACTACAAAGAAGAAAATTAGAGGAAGGAAACAGAAGCATGTATTTTTTCCTTATTGAAATGATGAGCAGAGGTTGTGTTATGTTTGAATAAGCTTTCCATTGATGCACTTGTTTTAATCTCTCACCTCTAGATGTATGTAAAAAATTCAAAAGACAAGCCTAGGCAGAGGGTAAAGCAGATGGTATCCATTTTTTTTTTTTTTTATGATAGGAAGAAAAAAAGCTACAGCAATTATAGATTCAAGTCTCCTCCCACTTACAAAATAGACATTTTATAGTGCTCATCCTAAATATTGTGGCCTCATATTTAGGAGTTTATATACAGACACTGGGCTTCAGAATTCCTGTG
>NW_012140524.1:11270745-11272050 GCF_000956105.1 Propithecus coquereli | reverse complement strand
GAATTGATCCCTATTTCTGTAGGGGACTACATACTAGTGGAGAATCACAGACACCCTCAATAAAATCAGGACAAGTGATTTTGGGTTCCCTGTCTTAAAGCTCTCTGATTATTCCCTCTTTGAGTTTTAACTGAAAAAGGACACACATCTTGAATTTACTATAGCCTTAATTTTACTGACACTGTTAAAGAACCAACCTATAGATTATACTTTATGATGTTTACCTACCGCATTTTTCAACAAATGATATTATTTAAGAACTCAATTCAATAACTGGTATGGCATACTTAATATATTTAATATTACCCTGATTAAGAGTTTAATGGGGTGAACATGGAATTTTACTAAATTATTACAAAATTCAACTAGAATTATAAAAGAGTGGTGCTCCAGCTCATCTCTCCAGCCTCATACTCAGATACTCCCCATGCCCTCACCCTGTGCTCTAGCCATGACTGTATGTGCAACTTTCCACATAGTTTTTGCATGTATGGATTTATTTTCACTCATTCATTCATTGCCCTGGTGAAGTTCTGCCTGTAACTCAAGACCTCACTTAAGCTTTTCTTTATTAAGCTATTCCTTCCTTCCAACTAAGCTTTCAAAAGATTCTTCTTTGAATTCCCAAATATGAATTGCTCATACCCTTCAAGACTACATACCCTTTGAAGACAAGGGATGAGTCTTATTCATCTTTTAATTTTTATAATCTAGCTCAGAATAGTGTACTGTATGAACAGAAAACTATAAGTAATAACTGAAAAAGGAAAAATGCAGCCTGATAAGCCTATGAATTAAAAAGAAAAATTAAATCAGATCAGCCTATGAATTATTAAAAAGAAATGATTAACATATAATGAATATGGGCATAAAGAAAAACCGTAATAGAGTGGAAAGCAAAGAAATATAGCACATTTTACAAATGAATTGAGTAGGTGATAATGGAGATAAAACCAATAACATTTTTTAAATTATTTAATAAACAATATTGAGATAGCTAGCTAATAATTTGGAGACTTGGAATAGATTCATACATTACAAAAAATTACAAAATAATCTCAAGAGAAGTAAGATAAATATTTAAAATCTACATTACAAAAAAACTAAAGAAAACAATTGTGAACTTATCAGACATTTGTAAAACATCTTTCAGTAAAAGAAAATATTGACAAAATTGATTATGTCAAGATGTAAAATTTCATTACCATGAAAAATAAGATACCTAAAATAAAAAGGGAATTACTCTGAAAAATATTTACAGAAAATATGACAAACAGAAGATTAATATTAATGAAACTACAGAGT
>NW_012140524.1:11268195-11270695 GCF_000956105.1 Propithecus coquereli | reverse complement strand
ACCTAACAAAAATACCCTGGCTCGGTCCTTTCTTCTTCCACTGTCCCTAGGAAGTGGGCTGGAGTCAGGTGTCCTCACATGGATCTAGCTGCATTCTCAGGGCACCGATTTTATGAAGATACCAGAGTTGGAGAAATTCCTCGGGCATGGCATGGAAGCCAGAAAAGGGTAAGACGTTGTCATAGTAGTGGTGGCTGATGGGCTGCTCACGCATATTGACGGAAAAGGGCCAGAAGCCATAGATGGCCACCTCTTCACAGAGGCCCAGAGCTGCACTCACCAGAAAAAGTCCCGTGGACAGGCGCTTGGCATGGATTCCCCTACTTTTCCAGAACTTTCCAATGCTACGCAGAAAGTTGGGGTTGGCAAAGAGCACTGTTTGATTGGCACCGACATCTGACAGTGTGTAATACACCCGCAGGGATGGCTCTGTTCCTGTCTTCATAGAAAAGGCAGGCATGTAGATGTAACTGTGATTATAGACTTTCATGTTGTCCACAAATGTCTTTCTGGACCACAGTAGGTTCTGAAACCTATTAAAGAGAAAAAGAGGCTCCATTAAACCTGGAGAAAAAGAAACTCATCAAAACCCATTCTATTGTCTTCTGATAGCCCTAATACCTCAAACCATCTCAGCAAAACACATGAAAAACACCTCACTTGCATTTAAAATCCTCCTTGAACTTACCAATTCTCTCACATCAAGTACTCTGGCTTTCCGTGACCCCAACACCTTAAATTCAGGTTAACGTTCCTTAATAGGGTTGCCTCAGAACTAAAATGCATTGTACATTTTGTTCTCTTCCATAATGTAGTTGCCTGGAATGTAAAATGGTTTAATTCTCATGAATACATAAAGATTGTTGGCTGGGATTTTTATAAAAGCTACTTGTGTGGTCTGTAAGTACAGGACTGGTTTTCTCATCTGCAAATCAAAGGAAGATACCTATTGCAAGATACCTATTTCCACTAAAATTCTGTGATTTTTATAAGTATTTAGATTGGGCAATGCTGTATTATAATTATAATATTACGTGGAGAAAGAAAAACTCATTACTATTATAAAATGATGCAGAGAGTTATCATATGGCTTGCTCCAAAGAACTCTATTTTCCTATGCTCTTTCAGTTTGGATAACATAAAGAGAGGGTCTCTGGTTTAAATGTATTCAACTAAAATTTATGGTATACATCCTAGGTGTCAGGCATTGGGCAGTTAAAAAATTAATGACCCAATTTTTGGTCTCAAGAAGTTCAAGTCCAGTTGTGGAAACAAAAATACAAATGAGTACAATATAATGTTCTACATGTGATGTTGATATTTGCATAAAGCATTATGGAATACAGATGAAAAAGATAATTCTGCTTTGAAAGTGGGAGTGGGGTCTGGGAAAGCTACAGAAAGGGGATAACATTTAAATACGCTTCGTTAGGCAAACAACAGAAAGAGCAGCAGCTAAACTCAAAGGGCCACTTTGGTCACAGGCAAGAGTATACAGTGCACCGAAACAATGATGAGGATTTGTGTCCCTGGAATGTGGGAGGTGGGAATGGTGGGGGCAGTGGTTGAAGATAAGGCATGTTGAGAAAAAACCTTTCCATGTCTCTTATTTGTTTGGATGTCATTCTGTCCTGTACAGCAGTGACCACTTATAACACTTTTTACAGTTGTCAGTCTGTGTCAATAAAAAGGTACTCTAGTCGTATGGAAGACAATCTGGGAAGAAAGAGGGTGGCAGCCTGGAGATCACTACAGAGGATGCTGATAGACTCAAGTAAACAAAAAAAAAAAAGAAAGGACAGTGAACTAGACTAGGGCCTTGCAACTTTTGACTTCTCTCACACAAGGGGAGCTGCCTGTCTCTGGTCATGTGTAGGAACAGCAGCAGCATCAAAGAATGGAACTGAACTACAACTAGCAGAGGGATGTCTGGCCTGATATGCCGGTAGGTTCATCATAAATATCTGAAATTAAAATTCTGAACACACAAATCCACAGGATTGTATGTAGCAAGCAGTGTTATTTACTCTGCATGTTTAGAAAAGTGTGTTTCTCAAGCCCAGAAGGAAGAGAAATCTCTCAAGTTTTCTTAATGTCCTTGATCCAGCAGCCTGCTTTAGCAATTTTCTCTGAGCCCTGACAAATACAGAAGTGATAATAGGGTCTTTAGGCAGAATCACTTTACCCTAGAAGAAGTCATGGCAGCATATTACGACCATAGGCTGGAGCTGGCCCAGCCTCTCCAACACATTTCCTGCTTCCCAACTTCAAAATGGGCTCTGCTCAGCAATTCTTTTCTTGCCTCCATTGCCCATCCATATCTCCTGCTGTCTTCCTAAAACACTGATACTTTCCCAGTCATGTAGACACGCCATACAGATAACTCCCTATTCCATTTGAGCTTTGGTTCTCACACTTTAGTTAGAATAATGGGGAGAGTTCACTAATATCACAGCTTCCAGAATTCTGATGAGAGTGATCCAGGGCACTGGATTTTTAT
>NW_012140524.1:11266828-11268145 GCF_000956105.1 Propithecus coquereli | reverse complement strand
TCAATATTCAATTGCATTTGCAAATTGTCTACTCTAATGATATAGAATTTTTCTAAGGGCTTTGTTATCTTGATGTCATGTAAGTTCACCCACCAAAAAATGCCACCTGTCTTAATTTATATGTTATACTAAGTTTCTCCCTTTAAAATTGAAGTAGAACTTTTTTGGGACAGTTTAGCCACATTTTGGTGACATTTAAAAGAATAAAGATAGTGAGGTCTAGTGTCTCCTTTTAGCTTAAGACATCCCAAAGTACAAAGACAACAAGAAGCTTTGTCTACTTTTCTCTGATATGCAAACACATTTGGCTGCTTCTGTCTATAGAGTCCTCTTACTGTGTGTCTAAGCCAGTGTAACAAGATGTCTAAGCAGTCCTAACTGCTACCAAGGAAATAAATAGGTACGAATTCATATGTCCTTACTTGTACAAACCATGCCTTTTGTGACCATGTTCAACCCTGGGCCCATTCATGAGATTTTGGGAAAAGTCAGAATCAGTAAAACAATTCTGCTCATTCTGACCTATCATTGGGGATAAGACTTGCATCTCATGCTTGTATGGGCATCATGCGCAGTAGCCAAGAAATTGGCTTACCTTATATCAACATGTAGTGGACCAGACATAACACATTTGCAGCTCACCAACATTCATCAAACTTTTACCGTACCAGGTCATGTGAGTTCAGCTTTCATAGTTGCACAGGAATGAGTTTGTTTAACTTTGTGTGTGTGTGTAAGTGTGTGTGTATGTGTACATGTATATATGCATTCTTGCATGTGTGCATACATACGCTTTATCTTGGAGTGAATATACCATGATAGATAGAAAAGGGCTTTACCTTCTGGTCTGTCTTCCACGGAGACTAAGCTTTTCATCATTGTGCTTTACTTCATTTCTGAACATTAAATTATGAAGACAATTATGCCAATTTACAAATAAATAATACACTCCCATTCGTAGTCTTTTTGCACTAAAATAATAATGACAATGCAAACAGGCTTACATAATGCAGACCTAAAATTGGGTTTATGTCCTAAATTCTGAGACGGAAAGTGGCTCATGTTATCCAGACTATGAATCAACACAGTCTAAATTCAACAATGCTTCACATTGTCTAAGTAGACTCGACAAAAGAGGAAGAAGCAATTCTTATTTAAAATTTAAAAAATAGAGGGAAACTATAGTTAACATAGACATGGTTCAACAAATCACAATAATCAGCTGTAGCATTACTCAGTAAGAGATTTTTTTAAATCTACCCCATCACCCACCCACTGCCCCTAAATAGGGCAAAAATAAATAATAATTTTTTAAAA
>NW_012140524.1:11252672-11253218 GCF_000956105.1 Propithecus coquereli | reverse complement strand
ACCAATATATTAAAACAATTATCACCATATAGGCCATACTGTCTGATCAAAAATTTAATAAAATTATACATTGCACATACATTGCACCCCAAAATTTTTAAAAACATATTTCAAGTATGTTTATAAGGAAAAATCTGGCAGTATCTGTAGGTGATGTAATTAACTATCTACAAAATACAAGAAAGTGAACTGAAAAATTATTTATTGGAGCCAGCAGAGACTTAGGCAAGATCAGCTTTTTAGCTTCACTACACAGCAGCAATCATATATTAGAAAAATATAATGAAACAAATATTTCATTTGGAATAGCAACAAAGCCCCCAAACATCTTGAAATAAACCTAAAAATAAATATATACCATTTTTATGGAGACAATAATGAATCTAGAAAGATGTCTCCCCAAATAAATTTGTAGGTTCAATGCAATCGCAACAAAAATCCCAATATTATTTTAAAGTAAAATTTGATAAGATGATTCTAAACTTCACATGGAAGGTATAAATTAGTATGCATATTCAAGACAATTTTGGACAAAAGAATAACAAA
>NW_012140524.1:11126195-11251872 GCF_000956105.1 Propithecus coquereli | reverse complement strand
ATAAAAAATTAATAACAAACATACAAATAACACAATAGAAAAATGGACACTAATGTAGAACTGTGAAGGGCCAATATAATTATTAAAACATGTACAATCTCACTAGCATTTAAGTTATAACAAACCTACAGCAAAATAACAGTTTTCTACATAACTGACTTGTAAAAATTAAGGAACTTGACAATAACAAGTGTTAGAGTGTGAGAAACAGGTACTTTCATGCTTCAAATGGGAGTATGAATTGTTCCAGACAGTTTGGAATGGGATTTGGCATTTCAAATACGCACACCTCCTGACCCCGCACTTCCATTTATCAGCCGGTGCCTTGATATTTGCAGAGCACCATCCATCACTTCTCTTAGGTCTGGGCTCAGATGAAAGCTCCTCAGAGAAGCCTTTCCTGACCAGCTCATTTTTATACTTATTGTATTTCTTTGTATATTCTTTACAACATCTTTGTTGCATTTCTTTGTATTTTCTTTCAGCTATTGGGAAGCTCCTTTTGGGTTTTTATGGAAGCTTCACTACACAGGCATGATTGGTTAAGCCATTGGCCATTAGTGATCAACTCAATCATCAACACCTCTCCCCTCCTTGAAGGCTGGAGGTGAGGCTCAAAGTCCCAATCCCCTAACCCTGCCTTGGTCTTTCCAATGATCACCTCCCACCCCACCGTGAAGCTACCTGGGGGCTGCCAACCACCAGTCAACTCATTAGTATACAAAAAGGCATCACCTTGTGGAGATTCTAAGTATTTTAGGAGTTGTATGTCAGGAAACAGGTTGAAGATTAAATATATATTTCACAGTATTACAGGATCAAAGGAAACTGTAGCCTTAACTGTAATATTTTTGATTGTTTAAAGGTGAATATATTTATGTGTTACTTGTGTTATTAAATATTTTTTTGAAAGGTCAGGCTTCTCAGTAATCACATAAATGCAAAGAAACAATTCTGAGTTTCTGTCTACTCTTTTTAGCACAACAATAAATTAGGATTATGGTGTACTTTTATTCCTTTTAAATGTTTAACATTATTATAAGGTTGTCTGCAGTATAAAACACATTTATAAAAAATAAGTCACATAAATGTTCAAGTTAATTTTTCTCCTAAGCATACTGCATTTTAAAAGTCTACTTCATTTACACAGAATATTTGTCCTAATATTTTTCTGTATAATAACTTTAACACTTTCCTTATTATTTACTTCCTGTTCAAATGCTTCAGCAATATTCCAGTGGGCTAACTCATTTCCTCATGTTGTTTACTTGCTTTTCTAATATTTTGGGACTATTTGCCACATTCACGGCTCCTCACTGTCATTTTTCTGTCTCTTTGAGCAGCTGTTTGTTTACCCAGCTGTTGCTTCCTTTCCTTCTGTCAATGAGTGTTAACTTTACATTGATTTAGATACTTTCCTCTTCTGTATCTTCTCATTCTATGGGTGGGTCTCCTCCACAGGAAAATATCTTAACAGATTGCAAAGAACATTCCATATACCAAGCTGTTCAGTTGATAGATAAGACATAATAAAAATATGCCCTAAGAATGCAAACTTTAAAAATATTTGCAGCATGGGAGTTTCAAAACTAGAATGAGAATATTGGTAAGAGGGACAAAATTTAGGACAGGGCTTTCAGATGCACAAATACCGGAAATGAATTTTGAAGAACAAGTAAAAAAAAGGTAGCTATATGAATGGAGTTGAAGAAGAGCATTCTTGGCTGAAAGAGTGGCGTGGCATGGGCATGGGGTGGGAGGGGGTGGTGTAAATGCAAACAATTTAATATGGTAAAGCTTAGAGCCTTTGCAGTAGCTAGAAATGAAGCCAGCTTGGTGCACAGGAGAGAATAAAAGAAGGACCTACTGCCATTCAAAGCTGAGGCTTTACCTAGAAGGAAAAATGGAGACTCACTAGCATCACGGCGACATGATGAGGGTCTTACCAATAGGGGCTGTAAGAAAGGAAGGAACTGGCTTTAGTGACTGGGCGGAGAAGGGCTGATCTTCGGCTGGGAAGCAACGGTGAGGTGTACAAGGCAGTGACTTGTTTGATTTAGTGCCTGTCCTGTGCTAGCTGTTAAATATTTATCACTCTTTGTTGTGAGAGAGCTTTCAGTTTGTGGAATTGGGTGGCTTGGATTTCCTGTGACTCCTTTCCTTTCATCATGATATACAACACAACAGAAGAAGGTGGTTTGGAGGGAAAGTCTATTATCTAATTTTGTACATACTGAGCCACAGACACGAGCCACCCAGAAGAACAGTCAGATAAAAAGCAAAACACTGACAAATTATAGCATTGAAATGATGGGCAAAGGAGGCAGAGCTGTAGCAAAGGGTAGATGGAAAGGGTAGGTGAGAGGAAATCAGGAGAATGCTCAGAGGGAGAAAGAGTTTCAGAAGTTTATCAACAGTGGCAAATGCGGAGGAGAGATCAAGTGAAATACAGAAAATGCTCTTTGGAGATTTAGCAACATGCCAGTTATTAGTGGTATTAGCTATTCCAGTAGAAATCAATCTAGATCATAGGTTGTCTACAGTGGCCAAGTAGGTTAGGAAAATACATGAAAGGACCAGGCATAAGACAAGATGGAGTAGATTTGGAAAGGAAACGAGCATGTCCCATCTAAAGGATTTCAAGGAAAAAAAAAAGTTACAGGCAAGTAAAACAATTCTATAGGCCAGATTTGGCCTGCTGGCAACAAGTTGGATGTTAACCCTCAAAGCATATTTGAAATTCCAAATGACAATGAGATCATGAGTCACATTTCTTCTGGAGCAGATGAAACAACAACAACAAAAAGATATACTAGATATGGTTTCCTGTTTGTTTATAACACTAGTGATAATCTGGGATAAAAATTAAAAACACCTATAATTAAATTACAGAAATAATCAACAAATTCCACTGTAAGATTCTTGCTTGATGTACGCTAGTTAAGCCTTTGAGGAAGGCATTATCGTTTTTCTGCTGTTGATAAAATTGAGGACAGAGCAGTTAAATACTCTTAACGAAGTTTCATTACAGGAATGTGGTAGACTCCAGCTTCTAACTCAGCTCAGCCTGACTCTGGATTCAATGCTCTTTCAGTTGTTCTGTGGAGCTTCTCCTTGAGTGGCAGACACATCCCTCCTGTCCTGTATGAGTTCAATCAATCACCTGTAGTTTGGGCTCTACTC
Organism: Propithecus coquereli; assembly: GCF_000956105.1. Taxonomy (NCBI): domain Eukaryota; kingdom Metazoa; phylum Chordata; class Mammalia; order Primates; family Indriidae; genus Propithecus; species Propithecus coquereli. The sequence continues at coordinate 11,248,689 of NW_012140524.1, read as the reverse complement.
CTTTCCATGTATCTTTAACCACTCCCTTTCCTGGGCCCTTTCCCCCCACATGGGCTCTGGTCCAAGTCTCCCCCAACTGAAAACAATCTAACAATCAACAAAAATTTCCTCAAAAGTACACCCTTCTCTAGTTACATTCTTTCTAGTTACATCTAGTTACTTTTCTCTAGTAACATCTCTTTCCTTCTCTCCATGGCGTATTTCTCATCTCATGTCACCCATACTTCCCGGAAGATTTCATTCACTTTCAAGACCTAAAGTACAACTTGTGTACTAGGAATGGGGTGGAAAATATTATTCTGACAACAGACACCATATTTCCTTGTGGAAGGAAAATTCTCATTGCTTAGGTGTGGAGAATGCTTTGGGTGTTGAAAGTGAAATCCTAAGAGCATGTCCTGGGAGCAGAAAGGAAAATAAGTTAAATTTCTGTTAACTGCATAAGTAGTTAACAGGAAATCGGGGGCAGGGGAGTCAAAGGGCAAGAGGAGGGGAGAAAGAGAGAAAAGAATGAGAGGAAACAACATCACAGGAGGCAAGAAACCGATATAACATAACAAGTGGGACATTCTCATTGACGGGATGGTCAAAATACTTTTAAGAAAAGAGATGTCTGATGTTCAAGTTTTACGTTCTTTACTTAATAATTTTGTAGTGTCTCCCCTCCCTCACCTCAAACCTTCTATAAAATCTGCTGAATACACGTAATGCCTGTGGGAATGGTATTCTGGAGAACTAAGGAAAAGAAGCTTTGGTCCATGGCTGCATTGTTGTGGAACGGAGAGAGAAGAGCAAGACTGGAGGTGAGATGAGATGGAGACTAAAGTAAACAGGTAGCTGGAATAAACAAAGACCATGTAAACACAAGCTTATGAAAATGCCTGAACTATTGGAGAGAGCTGTGAACTCACTGCAGACACAGGATAGGAGTTCCAAATCAATCTGAAGAAACCTCAAGGTCCAATGTGACTTCTACTCACATCCACCAATGACTTCCTAATCTCTGCCTTCACTCCTGGCTCCAGAGCATCCCAAAATTATATGGCAGAATAGTCTAATGGTTAAGAGTGTGAACTCTGAAGCCCGAACACCTAGATGTGAACCTTACCTCTAATACTTATGTTGTGATTTGGTCAAGTTTATTAAGCTGTAAGTATTTCAGTTTCCTAATTCATAAAATGGAGATATTAGTTGTATCTAGCTCATAGGGATGCTTTATTGCATGAATTGATACTTGCAAAGTGTTTAGAACAGTATCTGTCCCATAGTAAGCACATAATAAATATTAGCACTTAATATGACAGCCAATAGACCACTGGCCATTTCCATCTGGATTCATCCACACACGTAACAATTACTTATTGAGTACCTATCATGTAGCAGGTGCTGTTCTGTGCACCAAGGGATGTAGCAATGAACAATACAGACAAAGTCTCCGCCCTCATGGAACTTTCATTCAAGTGAGAAGAGACAAGCAATAACCAAAAAAAAATCAACAATACATGGGAAGTGCTATGAAGCAAATAAAGTGGGTTAATAGGAAAAGAGAGGGCGGTGGTGTTGCTATTTTATTTAGGGTGATGTTTTAGCAGAAGTTTGAAGAAAGTGAGGGAGTGAGTCCCGTGGGAAACACCACAAACTCAACATCTTCCCTCCAAAATCTATCGCAACAACCATATTCCTTACATGAATGGATTGCACTACCACCCGCCAGTGACTCAACTGAAATAAAAACATACATTCTCCCCGTTCCTGCAGCTTCTACACGCAGTTGGTCACTAAATTCCACTTTTATAACATCTCTTGAGTTTACCTTCCCATCTCTCTATACCTAGTACAGAACTTACAGGCTGAGCCGCATGAAATGGCTGTTCTGCAGGTCAAAGACAGCTGTTTCCTCTGTCAGCAACAACAGAACAGTCCGTCAAGGATCCTAAGGCCCTAGGGGAATAGCGGAACCTCTGGATGGAAGAATATTGGGTACATAAATGACAGTGTGGAGCAGAACCCATCCTCTTCCCTGTGCACACTCAAACTGTATGTGGGTGAGAACAAATACTTTATTATATTAAGCCATGAAGGTTTGCGGTAGTTGGTCACAGCAGTTGGCCCACACTAACTAACACACATCTTCAGTGCTACAGTTTAATGTCAGGTTATGTCTGATCAGTTGTCCTCTGTATCATTTCAAAAGCATCCAGATGGATCCCTCAGTCTCCAATACATACTTCTCCACGCTCCCCAAGTAACTGTCCCAGGCCCCAATCTGAACCATGTCACTCCCGGTCAAGGGGGAGTTCTTCAATGGCTTTTCCTCATCTTCAGATAAAGTCCAAGCAATCTGGATATTCAAAGTCTTTGGCGATCTAACCCCTGCCTACATCTCCAGCGTCTCTTCTTGCCACTGCTCGTCAGCACTCTGTACTCTTGTCCTGCCAATTACTTCAAAGAGTCCTGCTCACTCATGCCTCTAAGCTGTTGCACATGTTACTCATTCTGTCTAAAGTGAATGCCCCCTTTATCCTGCTCATTCCTACTCATCGTTCAGGGCTCAACTCATGACATCTGCTACAGAAAGTGTTCCATGACCCCGAGCCTGGATTAGGTACCTATCTTGGTGCTGTCTTAGCACTTTGTTTTTCTCAAGGTTCATATCACCTTGTCATGTAATTATCTCTTTAATTTTTATGTCTCCTTTAATAAATTCCCTCAGAAAAGGCTAATGTCCTTTATCTTTGTGTATCCTAAGCCTAATACTATGCCTGACATAGTATAGGCATCTAATAAGTGTTTGTTGAATGAATAAATGCATAAAGGAACGAGTAAATTTCTAAGCATTTTTGCATCTTCATCACAAAATACATTTAATTCTTTCTAAAATATGCTATGGGAAAAGCAAAAAATGCTTTTCATTTTTTAAGGAATACTAAGACAATATAAGAGATACTTTTGATTGCCTTCACATTTTATCATGCAATATTTTCTATCACTGGTTTTTACGTAAACTGTTCCCTTGCCTGAAACCAGAAAAGGGGTAATTAAGACCTGAATAGCATCCTTAAATACAAATCTCTCATTTGGCACTAGTTCATTGCTTGTAAACAGAATATGGTAATTTCTGATAAACATCAAACTTTCCAAGAATCATACAACCATTTTTAATTTCAGGAATCAGAAAAATATCATTTTTTCCATGATGAATAAAATTGCACTTTGTTTTTTTGACCATAGGTGTTCTTCTCTTATGGTTTCTTCCTTTTGAAGTCCTCAGAATAGCAATTATACTTATTTTTCTCTGTATCCACATGAAATTGAAGCCACATCAACTTTTGAAACAGATACTGATTTATTTTGAGACCTATAAAATTAAGTGAGCCACATTCTAATCTGTGGAATATCACCATTTCAGCAAAAAAATATGACCATGTCGGCATAGAGCAACAATCTTATATTTTAAAAAGCAGATTGCATTTTAGAAGCCCATTGGTTTTGTCATTTTTGTATCTTTGTTTCTAATATGAATGATGGCCTCAAATGTAATTGCCAATTATAGTGAAGGTACTTTGGGAAGACTGCATGTTTAACCTCTTTCACAGGCAAGCTGTAACCTTAAGCAAGTTACTTCATCTCTTTATGGTTCAATTTTATCATCTGAAAAAAATGAAGAGGATAATAGCACCTAGTTCATAGGGCTGCTGTGAGGATTAGGTGAGCTCAGATGTATGATGCACTTAGAATCCTGCCTGGCCCATAATAAGTCTTATAATTCCTAGCTTTAGTCATCACCATCATCATCATCATCATCATCATCACCATTCTTCCTCTCCTCTTTGCAAGATCAAATGATGAGAATTTGAATCTTAAAGAACTCTTCTAGAGAAATAAACATCATTTCCAAAGAAGCAAGATATAAATTAACATCAAAACCACTTCCTAGGCTGGTTATGGCTACACATGTGTTTATACAGGCATTACTGGAATACTGAAATCCATGTAAATAAATGTTCATTTCTTATTCTTCATTATTTTGGAAAACAAAACTTAAACATGTGACTGATATTCCAAAATGTCAGTAAATGCATAGAAATAACAAGGAAGAATGATTGTGGGGGTCAGTGAAAACGGTGACTCTCATAGAATTTGTCAGAGATTTATTTAGAGCAGAAATGGAAAATCGAAGACTCTCTTTTCTATAATCAAATAGAAAAAAGTGAAATATAAGCAAAGTTTTATAAGAGAATGAAATCTCTCCAGAGTAGTATAAAATGCATCATCTCTATTTTATCACAGAGAACTTAACTATGTCCTCCATACTCGAATTTAAAGCAACTAATGGAATTATTTGCATTGATGTTGAGTATTTTTAATATACTGCACATTTATTCTGGGTATCACCTTTATTGATTAATTATGCATTTCATTATTCAATTACTATTTAATTGAAAGGTTTTGCCAACAAAACATATCACAAATCTAAATTACATAGTGTTTTAATTTTATTATGTTTCTATAATTATACAGAAATATTATGTCTCTATAGTCTCTTTGATTATTTCCTAATTTAAAAGCTAGAAAATAATTTGAATTTCTCTTTTGTGATATAAACTCAAACTGAAGATATGGGAAGAGTGTAAAGACAGAGACCCTTCCCCCCTTGGAATCTAGGGGTGGAAGGAGGGTGCCAGCTGCACTTAAGAGCCAGGACAGAGCTGAGGACAAGGGCACTTGATACGACTGCCCAGTCCTCTGACTAAATCTGAAAAAACAAAACAAGACTTAATACCGCCCACCTTGCCTTTGGCTAGGTGACTTGATGGGTTGATTGCTGGCTATTACAAGCCACAGGATAACTAATTTAGGGAGTCTCCTTGATGAGAAATTTTAAAAGTGAAATCATCATGAACTAATCATTTACAGGATCCTTAAAGCTACTGGAGAGTGTATCTGCTAGTTGTGGAAATGTCTCACTAGCACGTGCCACCTATACCTTGAGAAGACTACTTTTGGAGACACGCCAGAGTGTCCACGACCCATCTGCAAAGAATTTCCATCATATCTGATGTGATAAAAAATTTGTCCCGTATAGAGAAATCATTATTTTAAAAACCAGAATCAACTACCAGACTTGACTTTGACTTTCATATGAACATTTCTAATCCATTTTGGGTATGATCACTTGAGTACTAGAGGATCATGCCACTCTGCAAACTTGCTCTACTTCTGAAGATCGAAACAGAAGGCTGGTTTGTGTGTAACAGAGTTTAAAATTGTGAATGAAAAGGTTTTCAGGGGAATTAAGCTCTTTATAAACTCTATAAAATGATTTCTGAAAAGCTTGGAATTTATATTTAACTAGCCTCAAAAGCTTATACTCAGGAACAGAAGAGTCAACTCCAAGGCCTGGTTTACAGCTCATGTAGTGGAACATGTACCATTCAAATACCACAATGAATGAATTGCATAGATTTATTTTTAAATAAATAATCTAAATAATTTAATTATTTCCTCCTCTTTGTAAAAGGAAAACAGTGATTGTTTAATTTTAGACAAATTAGGAAATAAAGATAAGCACAAAGATGTATCTTTGGCATGTAGTAAATGTTTAATAAATATATGTTGAATGACAGAGAGAGATGGAAGGAAAATAAACAATAACCACCCAGAAATTTCACCGTTCAGAATTGACCTCCCTTAACATACTAACTTCTTTCGTACACACACCCCTAATAGCAGGATTGAAAATTTATACACAACTCACATGTGAAAAAGTCTAACTTTTTCTGTCCCCTATAATTGGCTTCATCTTGGTCTGATGTTCCCATTCTCACTGATGGCAGGGGGATAAAAAACACCTCAGATTTGCCAATTAAACGCAATTCAGTGTCTTTCAAAGTAAAACAGTGTTTGGGGGTAAATATTCCATGCATTTAAAACACAAAACTCCTCCAGAACTGGTTCCTCCCTCTCCGGAGATCTTTCCTCCTCTTCTCCCTTCCAGATCCTCACAGAAATGGTGGGCCTTGATGCTGTCTCCAATGGGGTGAAGTTGATCTGGGCTCATCATGGGACCCAGCATTGGTGTCTGCTGAGGTGTGGCTGGTACCTCTAGTTCTTCTGGACACCAAACTAGCAACCACCACTCAAGTCTACTGTTGTCCCAGTAATCCATGCCTGCCTTCTCTCCACCTCGGGCCCATTTTGCTCCATCAGTACTTTCAGTGTTTTTCTATCTACTGAAAGTGTGGAAATGTCATGATTCTCAAAATACCACATGCAGGCCATGGAGAACTAGAGGAAGCCTCTGAAGCCCATCCCTGGGCACACCCTTTAGCCATTTTTCATTCACTCCCAGCACCAAGATGGCTCACACCTGGGCTGCCAGTCTTCTAGAGAGGCATGCGGTTCTTTCAGACACCCACCCTGCTCAGCAACACTACTCCTCCTCCTATAACTCTTTAATTTATACCACAAGCTGGAAAAAAAACAGAGGAGTGAGGACAGATAGGGAGGAAAAGGAAAAGGGACACAGGATAGAAAAATAGGAAACAAAGTGACAAGAGGAAGAGAGGTAAATAAAAAAAATTGCCAAAAAGCAACTGGAAAGATAAAATGAAGCAATCAAAAACTTGTGTGATAAAGAGTTTCAGATGCAAGAGTGAAAAGGAAAATACATCACTTCCCTTCCTATCATTGATCCTATTATTTATCTGCTACATTGAACAAAGATGAAGAGGGAAAGAGCAAAGTGAAGAAAATAACAAAGAAGCGGAGGGACAAGGATGTGGCTCACCTGCTCTCTCCAACTTCAAGGACCAATTATACACTCATTTCATCTCACATTCAATTCTTTAAATTACATACTGCAAACAGCCCCAAACAAACCTCAGCAGACTGCAAAATAGTTGATTCAGCGGCTAAGTAAAAACAGAGCCAAAAAGTTAATTATATTACAGTTGTCGAAAACAGGACATCTATTTTCATTCATGTTGTGATTCAAGTGTTAGGGGATTACATCAGCTTTCAAAGCAAACCTTTTCCCCTGCTTACACCTATATTCGATGTAGGGCAGACAGCAATTTCTTCCATTTCTATGTGTCCTCGGTTACTATCTGCCTAAGCTAAAAAGTATTTTGAGTAACAAATTTTATATGTTATATATAGACAGCAGTGATTCCTCTCCAAAATACAGCTAATACCACCATTCTTCACCCCCTATTCAAAAATGGAAAAGAAAATTAAAAAAGAAAAATAATACAGTGTATACATTGGAATTTTCTTAATAGCAGGTCCTATAATTGCAATGTATTATAGGATAAGAAACCAAATATGTTTGTATTGAGGGTGAATTTGAAAAGAAAATTTGTTCGCTTATAACATTATTGGGTTAATTTTACTTTGACATATTAGTCCACACCTTTTACCATCCCCCTGAAGGGGTTTCTTGTAATGAGGTGGGGCTGTTAAATCATCCCTCAGAATCTCCAACGAAATTCTTGTGCCAGATCATACACTAAGTTGGAAAGTCTGGTTCAGACAGATGTTCAGCAAGAGAAGCTGCCTCACAAGGGAGAATTGTAGGAAAAAACTTTTTGCTGTACTTGAGTATTTTTATTCCAGTAATAGATTCACATTAGAAAATCTCTTATCTTCCAGAAAGAAAATCTCTAATATCTAAGGAAGAGAGAGAAAAGACATTGAAGAACTTATACTTTTTATCATAGTTGATAAATAGTAAAAATTATTCATTCAAAACACCAAAGGAATTTTAATTAAAAGTAGCAGTTTATGTGAAAGAAAAGTAAATAATCTTATTCCTAGTTAACTAGGAAAAGATCCTGTAATGTATGCTGTATTTCCAGGTTTTAGTTTTCTTTGCAAGCAATCAGTATATTCATTGATTTATTTATGATTGATAAATGAAATTGGTTTCTTAACATAAATATTATATAAACACATATACATATACACTTACGTATTACCTGAGACAAACACATAAATACACATGCATCCCTAAATTCAAATATAAATGGCTAAACTCTGCTACCTATACTATTAATATTTTATCAGCAGCCACAACTCATTGTGAAAAAGCCAAGTTCAGACAGAAATTAACAAGTCTTTTTTATTTCTTCTTCTTTTTTTACCTGGAGTCCTTTGTAACTTTGGGCAGTCCTCTTTCCAATGTCCTTCCTCTTTGCAGAAAGCACACTGTACCCCCACCCTGGCATGGCCCTTCCTGCCCTTTGTTTTTGACTGTCTCAAAGGACCTTTGCTTGGCGCAGCTAGCAGAACACACATGGGTTTCTGTTTCTGTTCTTCCCTTGCGTTACATACTTCAAAGGCAATATCAACCATTTGTGAGGGATTCATGCCAATTACTCCTTCCACATACTACAACCTTTTCCTTATATCTGGGTGCTCTGATCTATAAAAGTCATAGTAACTATGCCTATGTTTTCAAGGGCTTCTGGATCCACTTCTGTATGTTTCTGATATGCCTGATAGATGCATTCCAAAAATTCAGAGGGAACTCTCAGACCCTGTTTAAACTCCTTTGCTGGGGCTAGAAATGAGGTGTAAGTCTAATAATACCAAGTAGGCTGCCCTTGCACATTCAAGCCTCCTATGGGATACTGGTACTGTCGCAATGGAAATTGCCCTGCCCCGACTACAGGCGCCCTATGGCCAAATTCAGTTCCCTAATGGGTGAGGAGAGACCATTCCCAACCTCGGGTCATAATCTAATCGGACCAGGATTGAAGAATTAGTTCAGGTGGTGCTCTCCCTGGCCCCTCCCCAGGTGCCAAGATGGCAGCAGTGTCAGGTGTTCCTTCCCCTTGCTGCACGCCACTGGGTGCAAGTCCTCTTCCTGCTGGGTCTGCCCCCTGAGCTGTGGCCCCCGGGCGCCTTTCCCTGACCACCTGCGGGGTTCCAGCAGGAGCGGGAGGACCTCATATATCAAGAATTACATTATACAAACAGATCATTTTGTATATCATAAACGATGAGTTTATTTCAAGCAGAGAGTCTGAGACTCAACATTTCATAATGGCAGGTTGACCATTTGAGCTCCGAATTTTAAAAAAACCAACAGCTCTGAATAAACCACAGAACATCAACTACCCCTTTTCCTCACACTCTGTACAAGCAGTACCAACCACCACTTTTCCTCACACTCCAGACAAGTGACATCACAATAATCTTTAGACGCAGGTATAAAAACTCACCAGACAAAACTCACAAACAATAAAACACAAAAAATACAGGGAATTCCCAACACAAAAAATCTAAAATGCCATGGCCTATCAATCAAATGAGCATTTTCGTTTAACAGCCATTTCTCCTCACGCTCCAGCATGTACACTGGATTGTAATAACACCATTCTCTTTACACACAGGTCTGTAGCTGTAGTTAACCAGTCAGCCAAAGTTTTCCCCAAGGGACTTTGAGATGGAGCTTCCTTATGTTGCAACGAACTCAACAAATGACAAACAGACAATACAGGGGATACAAAAACGCCAGGGCCTATCAAACAAATGGGAATCCAAAGGGGACAAACACCACCCCAAATGGCTGAAAGGTTCAAAACCCTCCCCAAATGGGTGACCTAATCCCCCCATTTCCTGGGAAACTTGCCCCAAATGGTGGCCAAGACCCCCTTTTCCCTGGGAACTGCAAATGAGCTCCAAATTCAAAGCAGTTTCTCCAGTTCCACTCAACCTGGTAACTTCCACCTCCAAAAGGTGCCTCAAAACAAATGCACTGCTACAGGGCCAGAGGGTTCAAAACCCTCCACAAATGGTTGGAATCAGAGTCTCAGTGTGCACGCCAGGGAACTTATCAAATGGCCGAGGCTGTCTGGATATTTCTAGTTCCATTTCCTTCTCCTCAACTGAGTTCAGGTTGTGGGGAGCTGTGTCTACTTCAAGGAGACAGAGACAGGAGTTCCCCGGAGCTAAAAGAGGCTCTGGCAGCTGCTGGGGCTATCCCTTCCTCTCTCACTTCAAAAAGAAATTGCTCCTACCTCCAAAGAGCCATGGTGTTGACATGGGGCCACTCCCTGACTCTTCCAGCAGCCGAGTGGTGCCATTCCACTAGGGCACTGATGGGCAGCCCACCCGCGGACACAAATTCTGTTAACGAAAGTTTGGCACTTGTCCCCGAGGATGCATCAGAAGAATGAGGACAAATGGTTTGAGGAGAAGGAAAGAGAGGTTTATTAATTTGCCAGCCAATGAGCAGGTTGGCAGATTCCCAACTCAAAGTACCAATGTCCTTAATAAGTCTTTTTTAAATACCTCCAAACCAAAACAGCAAAAGAAATAGCCATGGATGTATTTATTTTCTTTTCATTCATGTCCTCATTAATTCCTGCATTTATTTAACAAACATCTGTTTTCTTATTTGCATGGTATCATGTCGGTGCAAAAGTAATTGTGGTTTCAGACTGTTAATTTTAAATCATAACTAGGATCGAACATATCTTTATTAATCAAAATAGGAACCACTACCATCAAAACATTTTTGCCAATGAGAAATAAGTTTGTTTATTCCTGTAGTGTACAAATCCGTGCTTCAGGATTCGACGAACTCTTGGAAAGCATTTTCTGCATCCTGCTGGTTGTGGAAGCAGAACTTTTCCCTGCAAAAAGTTGTCGAGGTGCTTGAAGAAGTGATAGTCGGTTGGCGAGAGGTCAGGTGAGTACGGTGGAAAAGGCAAAACTTCATAGCCCAATTCATTCAACTTTTGAAGCATTGGTTGTGCAACGTGCAGTCAGGCGTTGTCGTGGAGGAGAATTGGGCCCTTTCTGTTGACCAATTCTGGCTACAGGTGTTGCAGTTTTCAGTGCATCTCATCGGTTTGCTGAGCATACTTCTCAGATGTAATGGTTTCACCAGGATTCAGAAAGCTGTAGTAGATGAGGCTGGCAGCAGACCACCAAACAGTGACCATGACCTTTTTTGGTGCAAGTTTGGCTTTGGGACGTGCTTTGGAGCTTCTTCTTGGTCCAACAACTGAGCTGGTCATCGCCGGTTGTCGCAGAAAATCCACTTTTCCTTGCACATCATAATCCAATTGAGGAATGGTTTGTTGTTATTACATACGATAAGAGAAGATGATACTTCAAAACAATGATTTGTGTGATTTGCAGTCAGCTCATGAGGCACCCACTTATTAAGCTTTTTCACCTTTCCACTTTGCTTCAAATGCCCAACAACTATAGAATGGTTGATGTTGAGTTCTTTGGCAACTCCTCGCATGGTTGTAAGAGGATCAGCTTCGATGATTGCTCTAAATTGGTCGTTGTCAACTTCTGATGGCCGGCCACTGTACTCCTCATCTTCAAGCCTCTCGTCTCCTTTGCAAAACTTCTGGAACCACCACTGCACTGTACGTCCCTTAGCAGTTCCTGGGCCAAAGGTGTTGTTGATGTTGTGAGTTGTCTCCACTGCTTTACAACCCATTTTGAACTTGAATAAGAAAATTGCATGAATTAGCTTTTTGTCTAACATCATTTCCGTAATCTAAAATAAATATAAAGTAAAGAGCAAGTAATAAATCATTAGAAAAAAACATAAAGCGAGAAATGTACATTAAAATTATATATAACATAACCACGTTTATTTAAGAATGTATTCCAATAGCAAACAGCAAATGTCAACAATGCTAAAACCGCGATTACTTTTGCACCAACCTAATAAATGAGGATCATCAAATTAATTTATACTCATTTTAGAAAAGAGAAAAGATGTAGTCAAGGAAAAGAAAATCTCCCATAGTTTTATGCAAGTGTTTAATGCATTGGCATATTTCTTGAGAGTGTTTTGTTTCCTGTATATTTTGTACATAGATAAGATCATATATTACGTGTACTTCTATTTCATGATTTTTTAAAAAAATTGACTCAAAAATGATTCCGAGTCATTTAAAGCCATTGAATGCATTTCTTATCATTTGGGTGTTTAGGGTATGGTAAATATATATGGACTGGATCACACAATATTCATTCCGGTCTCCTTCTGTGTCTTCTTGTAGTCCAAAGTGGGAAAGCTGAGAACTGCCTTTCTCAGTCTTCCTTATAGTTAGGGTTTGAGCTCTGATGCAGGCCCAGCCAATGTGATGTACTTGTGTGAGCCTTGAATTCTGAACTAAGTTAAATGAGGAAAGAGATGAGACTCATTTTTAAAGTCAGATTCTGACTAAAGCAGCATGAGGCCGGAGCTAGCAGCTGGAGATGTGGCTTCCCATGTGGCAGGTGGCTTTCTGATTCTTCAGTCTACTGATTGCCAAAATTGTTCCGTAGTGTGGCTTTCAGCGTTGTTTCCCATGCCCTCAGTTGAGATCTATTTCTTCACCTTCCCAACAACTGTAAAATCCCTTTAAATAGAGCTCAATGGATTATTTCCTCTGTAATATCCTCCACAATAGAGTGTTTCTAATTGTTCAAGATAATACTTAATTCTGTAAGATCTTCTTTTGCTTTCAACTTCTCTATGCTTTATACATTCCCAGAGTATTACTTTAGAATTGACTTTTTTAGAAGCGCTATAACTAATTCAAAAGGTAGGAACATTTTCAAGATTCTTGATACATGTCAATTCTTTTGTTTTTCTAGAAAAAAAGAGTATACTAATTTAATCTCCCATTAGCAACGCATGAGAACATACAGCAACATTGTTCTTTTCTTTATTTTTACTACTTTGCTCGTTAAAAATAGATAATGTGTTGTTATCTTAATGTAAATGTATTTAATAATGAATATGATTGAATACTTATTAATTTTATGAGCCTTTATGACTATTTTGTGACTTTTCTACCTCTCTATCCAATTATCTCCTGAAACTGCAATATTTTTCATACCTATTTACATATCATCTTCATATATAGGAAAGATATTTATATTTTAACTTGTTATATCTAAAGCAATTTTCTTTCCCAAATGATTGCTGGTTTTTCAATTATGTTCATGTTTTTGACAAGAATAGATTTGAAATTTTTGGAGTCAAGTGTATAAATAATTTTTCTGTGGTTTCTGCCAGCAGAAAGTACTCTATTCTCAAGACAAATAAGTATTTGCATTAATGCTTTTTATTTTTGTGGTTTGTCTCTTACACTTGATGTGTTAATCCTTGTACTGGTTGAATCCTTGTCCATATCCCTCCCAAAAGTGAACAAGAGTTCACTCAGAACCTCAGAATGTGACCTTATTTAGAAACAAGGTCTTTGCAGATGTAATAGGTTAAAATGAGGTCACAGCAGATTAGAGCCCTAGTCCAATGACTGGAAGAACGTCATGTGACAACAGAGGCAGAGATGGACTGCTGAATCCATAAGCCACAGAAAGCTGAGGATTGTTGGCCACTAGCAGAAGGTAGAAAGATGCAAGGAAGGATCCTCCCTTAGAGCCCCAGAGACTTCAGAGAGAGCCTAACCATGTTGACACTTTGATTTTAAACCTCTAGGCTCTAAAATTTTGAGAGAATAAATTTCTGTTTTAACCTACTCAGTTTGCGGTAATGTGTTATAGCAGCCCTTAACTAAGAAAATGATTATAGGCCAGGCGCGGTGGCTCACGCCTGTAATCCTAGCACTCTGGGAGGCCGAGGCGGGCGGATTGTTTGAGCTCAGGAGTTCGAGACCAGCCTGAGCAAGAGCGAGACCCCGTCTCTACCAAAAATAGAAAGAAATTATCTGAACAACTAAAAATATATGGAAAAAATTAGCCGGGCATGGTGGCACATGCCTGTAGTCCCAGCTACTCAGGAGGCTGAGGCAGAAGGATCGCTTGAGCCCAGGAGTGTGAGGTTGCTGTGAGCTAGGCTAATGCCATGGCACTCTAGCCCGGGCAACAGAGTGAGACTCTCTCTCAAAAAAGAAAAAGAAAATGATTATACAGTTAATTTTGGTATATGGCCTGAGATAAGGATTTAATTTTTTTTTTCTCAGTGAACCAATTGGTCCATCTAGCTGGATCCTAAAGGCATGTGAGGGCTAATTATCCACATTTCTCCTGTTAAAGTAAATTAACAGGCTTGATGAATCCCTGAGCAGACAAAGCCAGTAAGAGCTCACAAGTGATCTTGCTCGATTTGCAAACATAAGTGAAACTTAAACTTGAGCTATTTCTTGTAAAATCTTATATTGAAAAAAAAAAAACGAAACTTAAGATCCACCAAGCAGAAGCCACCAACTAAGTTATAATAAGTTAAATAACTAGGCACATTCTTTCAGAATAGACCAAATAAGGCTGTGTAACTGTAACCAGTCAAATGTATTCTTTGCTTTACTTTCACATTCAGCCTATAAAAAACTGTTCCCTTGGGTTCCCCCTACAAACTTTCAGTCTGATGCTTCCTGAATCAAGAATCACTGTTTGCTCAAATAAAGTCTTTAAAAATTTTATTGTTCCTCAGTTTACCTTTTATCACTCCCAACTCCGCATTAACGCCACACTGCTAGCTTGAAATTGGCCATGGGGATCATTTTGTGAGAGAGAAGCCAAGATGGTGGACTGAGACACAAGTTGCCAGATTGTCTCAGAAAAAAGGAAAAGTTTTAGATGAAATAGAAAAAACAAACATAGATTGGGTGTAATTTGAGATAAATGTGCTAGAACCTACCAGACATTCCACAGGAAGAAGTTGCGGAGCAAAACAAGAAGGAGCAAGATGTCAGCAGAGATCAACTACCGAGAGGCTTGGAGTCCAGCGAAAAGGTAGGTGAAGCAGCTTGTTTCTCCCTCCCCCAAATCTCTGGCAGTCAGTGGGTTCCCGAGCTGCTGGAGAGCCTTTCTGCCCTCACAAAGCCAAAAGTTGCTGCTACCAGTGAACTGGAAGCTTCTTGAGGACAAAGTACGAAGCTGCCAGCCCCCTTGGGTGCCTCCCATCACCGCATAGCCAAGCTGAGATGGCAGGCACCATATTGCTTCTCTACCACTGTGTGTCTTTGTCCTCCCCACAGGGCTTCAGCCCGTCAATTTTCATCTTGCTCATTTCCACACAAACATTTCCCAACTCTGACCCAGACTGTGGGAGACACAGGGGTCAGTGGGTCCTGAGGGATCTGCATGACCCCAGAGCCTGGACATTCCAGGTGGGCTGTCTTCTGGAGAGAGGAACAGAAACGACAAGAATGCCAGCTTTCCTCCATTCAGACTCTCTTCCTCTCCTTCCCCTACCCTGCCTGTGACTGCCGAGAGAGAACATTGAGCCAGAGATCACAGGAACTACTCCTCCCCTCTGTTGCTGTATCCACCACACTGGGGCTTCTACAGAGAGTGGGAGTCAACCTTTCCTCTTAAAGACCTGCAGTGGACTAAGGGGTGCTTGGACTGTGAGCTCCCTGCTCACTGGCCCTTCCTGGTGCTGCTTGCCCAGCTGCTCCATCAGAGCAGGACACACCCCGAAACAGAAGGACATCAAACCACCTTGAATGCTCCATGGGCAACTCGGGACCAGCATGCTTCTCCCCAGGATAGTCAGGGATTCATCTTCAGGAACCTGGGGACAGGCCTGCAGGCCAGATTCTATACCCCCAGGACTCGACTTGCTTGGGGACATGGAGGGGAGATTTGTGAATTAATCTCAGGAGGCAAAGGAGCCTGCATGAGCAGAACCAAAAACAGAGCACACTGTGGGTTTCAGCCGCAGTGCACTTGTGGAGGAGCTCAGCTAGTTTGAGCCCCTGCCTGCTGGCAGATGCCGGAGGGAGATCACGGAGTGGGGAAAGGGGGAGAGGAGTGTAACCTGTCCCTGACAGCTAGATTATGAATCTCAGGTGGCCCCTCCCCCACAAGCAGACTTTCTGGCTGAGTGGGGCCACTTCAGCACCTCCCTGGTGGCTTTCCCCAAAAGCTGAGAGCAGACCTTTGACCCCTGCTGAAACAGCTACCTTATCAGTTTTTGTGGAGTATGAGGGCAGGCTCATCTGACCCAGCCCCACCCAGCCTTAGTTCCCTACCGGCCTCTGCGATGGTGGACAAAAAGGACTCATATGGAAGTTCCAGGGCCCCCATCACCACCTGGGGCATTCAAGTGCTTCTCCTAAGGGACTAGAGCTGGTCACGGGTCCCACAAACAACACAGCAGTTTGTTCATTCCACAAGCATCAACCACTGTCTCAGAGATTAAAATGGGCATGCCAATACAACTCACATTGCTAAGAAGACCACGGGGCTGGGGAAAGAGAAAGGATTTCAAAGACCTCTATCCTCCCTCATCAAAGAGAGACAGGGAATCTGACCATACATATAGCTCACCCCTGCTACAGCCTATAAACAACTAGCAACTAAGAAAACCACCACATTAAAAATATATATAACCAAGGAATCCATCTAGAACCTAGATTTGTTTCAAAGCACCCATAAGCAAAGCCAAAGGTTCTTATACAATATATTCTATAGACATACCCTTGCGAGTCAGGTGGGGAGGAAGCCCCATCTAAACAAAAGAAAATCCCAAAATAAGAAGAGACAGCTGCTCCAGATGAGAAGGAATCAGCAAAAGAAGACCAGAAGTATGAAAAATCAGAGTAAAAGGACACCCTGAGAAGGGACAACTAGCTCTCTAGCAATGGATACCAACCAAAATGAAAATATTTAAATGAAAAATAAAGAATTCCAAATACAGATTGTAAGGAAGCTCAATGAAATCAAAGAGAAAATGGAAAACCAACTCAAAGAAACAAGAAAAATTATTCAGGAAATGAATGAAAAATTCACTAAAGAGATTGGCATATTAAAAAAAACAGAACTTCTGGAAATGAAAAGTTCATTTAAGGAAATACAAAACACAGTGGAAAGTTTTAAGAATAAACTAGATCAGGCAGAAGAAAGAATCTCAGAGCTTGAAGACAACTCTTTCAAATTAACATAGTCAGTCAAAAATAAACAACAAAGAATTAATAGGAATGAACAAAGCCTACAAAAAATATGGAATTATGTAAAATGGCCAAATATAAGAATCATAGGCATCCCTGAGAGTGAAGAAGAAAACACACAAAGGCTGAAAAACCTATTAGGGAGAATAACTGAGGAAAACTTTCCTGGTCTTGCTAGAAATTCAGACAAGCAGGTAAAAGAAGCTCAACAAACATGCGGGAGATTCATTGCAAAGAGGCAATCACCAAGACACAGTCATCAGACTGGTCAAAGTCAACACAAAGAAGGAATTTCTGTGAACCATGAAGTGAAAACATCAAATAACTTACAAAGGAAAACCCATGAGGCTAACTGTAGATTTCTCAACTGAGACCTTACAAGCCAGAAGGGATGGGGGCCCAATCTTCAGTCTTCTTAAACAGAACACCTGATAGGCTACAACTTTGTATCCTGCAAAAGTAAGTTTCACATATGAAGGAGAAATAAAGACTTTTCCAGACAAGGAAACACTGAGGGAATTTGTCAAGACCAGACCTGTCCTGCAAGAAATACACAGAACTGCATCATACATGGATCAGCACAATAGACACCCACAAGTATAAAACCACCCAAAAGCTAAAGCTCAGAGATCATATAAAACAATAGCACAAGAGGGAAAACAAAGCAATAAGGTAGTACCCAACAGGATGAACAGAATAGCATCCCACATATCAATTCTAACAATCAATGTGAATAGTCTGAATGCCCCACTCAAGAGACAGAGGCTGGCTGAATGGATGGAAAAATACAAGCCAAGTATCTGCTGTCTTCAGGAAACACATCTAACCCACAAGGACTCATACAGACTCATGGTTAAGGGATGGAAAAAATATTCCATGCAAACGGAAACCAAAAGAAAGCAGGTATAGCCATACTCATATCAGATAAAATTGACTTTAACTCAACAATAGTAAAGAAAGATAAAGATGGTCATTATAAAAATGGTAAAGGGAGAAATTCAACAAGAATACATAACAATCCTCAATATTTATTCCCCCAACACAGGAGCTCCCAGATTCATAAAGCAAACCCTGCTAGATCTAAGCAAAGAGATAAACAGCAGCATCATAATTACCTGGGACTTCAATACCCGACTAACAGAACTGGATAGATCCACCAAGCACAAAATAAATAAATAAACACTGGACTTAAATGGGACTCTAGAACTAATGAGCCTAACAGACATCTACAGAATATTTTACACAAAAACTACTGAACAGACATTCGTCTCATCAGCACATGGAATATTTTCCAAGATAGACCATATCTTAGGCCACAAACATGTCTCAATAAATTAAAAAAAAATAGAAATCAACCATATATCCTTTCATACCACAGTGGAATAAAACTAGAAATCAACTCCAAGAGAAACAATCAATTCTACACAAAGTCATGGAAATTAAACAACCTGCTGCTGAATGATTATTGGGTCAATAATGAAGTTAGGATGGAAATCAAAAGATTCCTAAAACTGAACGACAAAGGGGACACAAAGTATCATAATCTATGGGATTGAGCAAAAGCAGTTCTAAGGGAAAAAGTCAGAGCCTTAAATTCCTACATCAAAAAGACAGAAAAATCACAAATTAACAATCTTATGACATGTCTCAAGGAACTACAAAAAGAAGAATAAACCAATCCCAAAGCCAACAGAAGAAAAGAAGTAACTAAGGTCAGAGCAGAACCACACGAAATGGAAAACAAAAACAATACAAAAGATCAATGAAGTAAAAATTTGGTTCTTTTAAAAGATAAACAAAATTGATAGGCCTCTTGCTAGATTGACCAGGAATAGAGGAAAAAGGACCCAAATAAGCTCAATCAGAAATTAAAAAGAAGAAATTACAACTGACACTACATAAATACAAAATATCATCTGTGAATACTATGGTAATCTCTATGCACATAAACTCAAAGACATAGAGGAAATAGACAAATTCCTAGAAATGCACAACCTCCCAAACTCAATCAGGAAGAAACAGAAGTCCTTAACAGACCAATAATGAGCAGTGAGATCAAAACAGTCATAAAAAGTCTTCCAGCAAAAAAGAGTCCCAGCCCAGATGGATTCACAGCCGAATTCTACCAGATCTACAAAGATGAACTGGTACTTATACTACAGAAATTCGTCTATAACATAGAGAAAGAGGGAATCCTTCCCGAATCATTCTATGAAGCCAGTATCACCTTGATACTAAAGCCAGGAAAGGACAAAACCAAGAAATCAAACTGCAGACCAATATCCCTTCTGAATGTAGATGCAAAAATCTCAATAAAATACTAGCAAACCAATTCAATAGCATGTCAAAAAAATAATCGACCGTGTCCAAGTGGACTTCATGCCAGGGATGCAAGGATGGTTCAAAATATGTAAATCAATAAATGTGATTCACCACATAAACACAAGCAAAGACAAAGACCATATGATCATCTCAATAGATGCAGAAAGAACATTTGACAAAATTCAGTACCCTTTCATGATTAAAAACTCTTAAGAAATTAGGCATAGAAGGAACATATCTCAAGAGAATTAAAGTCATATATGACAAACCCATAGCCAACATCATACTGAATGAGGAAAATCTGAAAGCATTTCCACTAAGAACTGGAACAATCCAAGGGTGCCCACTGTCATCACTTCTAGTCAATATAATGCTGGAAGTCCCAGCCAGAACAATCAGGCAAGAGAAAGAAATAAAGAGTATCCAAATTTGGAAAGAAGAGGTCAAATGTGGGGAATTAGCTACTTTCCCAGCAAAAAATCGGGTCCCTTAGGCAGAAGTCATCACAAAGATAAGGAAATAATAGAAAGTGGAAATAATAGAAATAAAAGAATACACAGAGACGAAGGTATAGTTTTATAGATTTATAAAGATAAAAGGCAAAGCAGGGGTACTCAAGGGTCCTTATGATATCCCTCTCAATTGTAAGGCCACGAGTGAATACATGGACATTTATAGGTACAGAGACCGGTTGCCAGGAGTAACAGATTTACATAATAACAGGTAGTTCGTTTTAGGTTAAAAATATTTCAAAAGGCTTCTATAGATCCCTTAACTAACTCTATCTAAGTGAACAAATGGTTACAAAATCTTTCAAGGACAAACTTCTAAGTTCTAAGATAAAGCTACCACTTAACAGAAGGTTTAAACAGAGATACAGTGGCTTCATATTTCTTTATCTAGTTATTGCAGATAGAGACAGGTCATCAGAAGTCAAGCAGGAACTGTCCCTTGGGCTAATTGTTTTTAGCCACAGGTATCCGTCTCTCTGTCTCTCAGGTGGACATTCTTTGATCAGCTCTCATCCCGTGGTTCCATGCAGACCTTACTTTGTCCTTCAAAGCAGGCGAGAACCACAGGGTTGAGACTGCAGCGTCACCTTGGAAAGCAGCTGCTACTGACCTTTGAGATGCCCTCCTGAGGTGGAGCAGCTTTTGATACGCAAACTAACATGTTCATATATTCTTTCAGGGCAGAGCCCTGCAAAACTCCTGAGACCATTTCTGTCTCTAATATAGTAATATTAATTTATGGAGCGACAGTCAAACTATCGCTCTTTGCTGTTGATATGATCTTACATCTAGAAAACACCAAAGACTTCACCAAGACACTCCTGGAATTGATAAATAAATTCAAGAAAGTCTCGGGTTACAAAATCAACGTACACTACTCAGTAACATTCCTATACACCAGTAACAGTCAAGCTGAGAGTCAAATCAAAGATTCAATACCATTTACAATAGCTACAAAGAAAATAAAATACCTAGGAATATACTTAACCAAGGGGGTAAAAGATCTCAGCAAAGAGAAGTACAAAACACTGAGGGAAGAAATTGCAGATGACACAAACAGATGGAAAAACATATGTGCATGGCTCGGTATAATCAACATTGTTAAAATGTCCATACTACCCAAAATGATTTACAGATTCAATACAATCCTCATCAAAATACCAACGTCATATTTCACAGATCTAGAAAAAAATAATTCTATGCTTCATTTGGAACCAGAAAAGAGCTCAAATAGGCAAAGTAATCTTAAGCAAAAGAACAAATCTGGAGGCATCACATTACCAGGCTTCAAACTATACTAAAAGGCTATAATTGACGAAAACAGCACGGTATTGGCACAAAAAGAGAGACATAGACCAATGGAACAGAAAAGAGAACCCACATATAAAACCATCCACATATAGCCAACTGATCTTTAAAAAAGCATATAGCAATATACACTGGGGACAAGAAACTGCATTCAATAAATGGTACTAGGAAAATTGGATAGCCACATGCAGAAGAATGAAACAGGATCCATATCTCTCACCACTCACAAAAATTAATTCAAAGTGGATAAAAGACTTAAATGTTAAGGCATGAAACCATAAGAAGAGCAATCACATCAACAACTAAAATAAATAAATGGGACTTGATTAAATTAAAAAACTTCTACACAGCCAAAGAAACAATCAACAGAGTGAATAGACAATCTACAGAAGGAGAGAAAATATTTGGATGCTATACATCCGATAAAGGGCTAATAACCAGAATCTACAAAGAACTCAAGCAAATCAGCAGGAAACAAACAAACTACCCATGAAAAAATGGGCCAAAGACATAAACAGAAACTTTTCAAAAGAAGATAGACAAATGGCCAATAAACATATGAAAAATGCTCAACATCACTATTTATCAGGAAAATGCAAAGTAAAACCACAATGAGATATCACCCTAGCCCAGTTAAAATGGCTTTTATTAAAAAGTCCAAATGCAATAGATGCTTGTGTGGATGCAGAGAGAAAGGAATGCTCATACACTGTTGGTGGGACTGCAAATTAGTACGACCTCTGTGTAAAACAGTATGGAAATCCCTCAAAGAACTAAAAGTAGACCTACCATCCAGTAATCCCACTACTGGGTATTTACCCAAAGGAAAAGATGTCATTTTATCAAGAAGACACCTACAAGTGAATGTTTATTGCAGCACAATTCACAATTGAAAAGGTGTGGAATCAACCCAAGTGCCCATCAACTTATGACTGGATTAACACAATGTGATATATGTATACTAAGGAGTACCACACAGCCATGAAGAAGGATGAATTAAGGTCTTTTGAAACAATTTGGATGGAACTGGAGATAACTATCCTAAGTGAAGTATCTATGGGAAGGAAAAACAAACATCACATGTATTTGCTATTAAATTGGAACTAACTGATGAGCACACATGTGCACAGAGGGAAGTAAAATCCAGTGGAAATGAAGCAGGGGTGGTGGGGGGCGGGAGGTATGGGCAAAAACCTACCTAACAGGTACAATGAACACTGTCTGGGTGATGGGCACACTTGTAACCCTGACTCAGGCATAACGAAATCAATACATGTAACCAAAAATATTTGTACCCCGTAATATTTTGAAATTCAAAAAATGCTGTGTTGAAAAAAAAACTGGCCATGTGGACAGTACTTATACCATGGAAATCAGCAAACATTACAAATCAAGGCTTTCCTCCCTAACCCCAGAGCTGGTTTTTATACATTTAGCAGCACATCACTGTTTCAGTCTTTACATTTTTAATTGCTTGTGAATTCTACTACCAATATCTTATATTGCAAATTTATTATGTTTGAGTATTTGGCTCACAGCTGTAGTATATATTGAAAATACATATATACATAGTGTATATTTTATATTCAAATAATCCAAGGGTATTCGAGAAATAATCTTTCTGAGCCCTTATATTATATATAAATGACAAGGTGACTAGATAAAGAATCATGACCTTCAAATCTCTGTCCCTACTGTGGCATTTGTCCTGAAATTTAGTGATATGGAGAAATATGAAGCTATCCTGATTCTTACTCCTTTATAGGTAAATCATGCTTTTCTGACTGGATGCTTGTAGAGTTTTCCCCTTTATCCTTGAGATGTAAAAATTTGTCAAAATATGTCTAAATATGGGTCTTTTCTCATTAATTTTACCTGGAATGTGATAAGTATTTCTGTCTGTGGACTCAGTCCTATTTCAGCTCTGGAAAGTTTTTTAGTTCTTAAAACATTTTTGTTTCTTATTAGGTCTGATGATTACTTATTTTTTTTATTCCCTCTTGATTCTTTTTCAGAAAACCTGTCTTCTATAGGATGGATCTCCTTTTCTTTCTTTCATCTTTTTACTCACTATGTTCATCTCTTTGAATTTGTTTCTCTACATTCCTAAAGTTGAACTATTATGGACTTCACTTTCTGCACTGAAGCTTTGCTCTCTGCAGCATCCGATGTGGAATTTATTGCTTCCTTTGCAATTTTGACTGCACTCACACATCTCTCTTTTCTTCTCTACTTTCAGGTCTTCATCCATTCTCCTAAACAGTCCTTGCACCTAATAGGTCAATTCTTAAGTCATCAAGCTAAGGCTTTGAAATTTCTTCTATTCCCTCTGAAAAAACATTTTTATTTGTGTTTTCCTCTGAGTCTTTAAGTCACTTTCCCTTGTGTTGCAGAATGCTTTGGGGGTGCTTTATGCCAATTATATTTTCTATTATTATTCTTAAATAGCAGGAAAAAACAATTAAGAATAATAACAACAAAAAAGCAAATAACTTGTTCCAGAACACTATTTGCCTTCCGAATGGTGTACATAGTATCCTTTTATTTGCAGTTACTAATCATTTAGGTATTTGTACATTTTCTTTCTTAGATCTAGACTTATAAAGAATGCTGAAGTGCCAAGTCCTGAGCCTGCTTTCTTGTGTCTTGCAAATATTCATCTAAAATTTCTGCTAAACCAAGGGAGGACCTACTCCAACTGGCAGGTGTCTGATGGCTATAGAGCCTTATGCAGAATTCAAGTCTTCATTCAGTGACAGAGACAAAAATTGCACCTTACTGGCACTGTCTTAAGGGGCTCCTCTTCCCATCTTTGCTTCTTGAATGTTTTCCTGAAGTTGTTACACATCTCATCCTGCAAAGTGCTACTGCCTCTGCGTTTCACTCTCCACCCGTGGCAGCACTGTGTACTGTGAAGTATGGTTTTCAAGTGGATGAAGAAAGAGAAGAATTGAGGAGGAGAGGAAAAGGCATGGCCCTACCCAGCTAAGAAAAGAATTCACATGGCTTTGGGAATTTTTGTGTTTCTTTGCCAGTGTATAGAGTGGGGTTGAGTCACAGTTTTTTCCTATCTTCTTCCCAGATTTCTGTGCTATTCTGGTTCAGCAGGCTTAGTTTAGGATTATGACTCTCAACCCAACCTCCTCCTTGCTGCAGTTAGTGGAAATTCCCTGCAGATTTTCGCACTTTTTCTCTCATCCTTGTTTTTCAGTTCTCCTGAAGATTCTTTTGTCTATATATTTATTTATAATGATGTCATTTAAAAGTTGGAATTATACAACTTTTATTCGCCAGAATTATACATACTAAGCCAGATACTGAAGACTCACTCTGTGTCAAACACTCTGCTAGACACTGAAAATAAAAAGAGGAAAAATACAAAGTCATTGCCTTTGGAGAGCTGAGCCTTGTAAGGGACAATACGGAGAAGGACTCTCTAGGTGGAGGGAGCTGCATGTGTGCAGAGCTACCTGCAAGCTCGGTCCTCAGGGAGTGAACAGTGACGCTGGAGTTTGAGGCAAACAGGAGCGGGTGTTGAGGGATGATGACCCGAGATTCCATGCAAAAGGTGATGGGGAACCAATGAAGAACATTAATTTTAGATTTTAAAAGACAAATCTACACTGTTTTTACAAAAAGGGATTAAAGGAATATCTTAGGACACTATTTCTGGCAAGGGAGTAGTATAGTCCGCACAAAGGCAATGCTATTAAAAATAAAGAGAGTAACAGAGTTAATGGATAATATCAAAGCAAGATTAACAGGGTTTTGCAGGTGAGTAGATATGGATGATCACAGCAAGGAGGTACAAGAATGACTTAAAGGTTATGCACCTCAGTAGCGGGATGGATGGTGCTAATGACTGTGATGGGGACCACATGAGCAAGGGTGGTTTGGCAGGAGAGATAACTGATTCACGCTGGGGACATACTGAATGTGAGGTACCCGTGGGATTTCTAAACGGAGCTGGCCAGCAGACACATAGCTGCCTGATGCACAGGACAGAGTCAAGGCCTGAGACGGAGCTGCACTAGTGGATGTTATGGTCAAGGGTAAAGGCCATGGATGTCTTCCCCACGGGATGGCAAAAAAGTGAGAAAAAAAGAGAGCTGAGAGGCAACACTGGGGACATTAATATTAAGGTGGCAGATGAAGGAGAAACCAGCAAAGAAGGCTAACCAGAAGCAGGAAAGAGAGGTGCATTAAGACATAAGGAGAAAAGAATTTCAAAGATGCAGAAACAACTGTGGTAAGTGCAGCAGAGGTTAAGTGATGTTAAGCACTAACAACCACTCGCTTCAATTTTCCATAGTTTTAAATCTCAGTTTCAAAATATTTATTTAATAATAACTGCTCAAGCAAATAACAACTACAAGCTCTTACACAATAATACTCTTATACAAATATTCTCATCAGAAAACTTTTTTATCTAATGACATTTTGTGTTATGAAACCTCTCCCTTCTGGGATTTCAGTGATGTCAGGCACAGGTTATTAAATATGATTAGATATCGAGCAAATATTTGAGAAATGAAATCTCTTTGTTTTATAGAATTTGTTGGTGTGAGATATCACCCATGAAAAAGACAAGTTTATGAGAGCCTCTGGTCTTAGAACATAGCAGTAGACTGTGTGGATCCTGCCCTCTATGAGGCTTTGTAATCCAGAAAAGTAGAGTCTGTTTCCCATTAGCTCTCTAAAAGTCATCATTAATCTTGTAGCAGCAGGGTCAGCTCTAGGAATAACTATCTGTATAAAGCGTGTGATGTAAAAAACATGAAAGATTACTTTCCAACCCCCACCCCCAGGACAGTCAAGGTGTCTGCAATTCCTCCAGTTAAAGAATTACTCTATTTTGTTAAAACACCTAGTTTCGTCTAGATGGTTCCAGTTAAAATGTAAAAACACAGAGAGGAGTAAAACATGAACCAATTCTCAACCATTAATATGTCAACAAAGATCTGTTTATCAAATGAGTTTATCATCTTGAAAAGGGCAGAAAGGAGACACTGTGTTGAGAAGATCTGAGTCACAGGGCATTGCCTAGGGGACAGGGCTCGTGTAACCAAGGAACATGATGTCCCTGGGAATGGGGGGATGGATACCAAAACGAGGGAAGGGTTAATGTAAAGCAGGGTTTGTCAGACTGTGTTTTAACCCAAATTCATACTTAATAAACAGTGAGATATCATGAGCCACTGCTTCTCCTGATTCTGATGCACTTCCCAAGGAAAGTGTGACTTCCCCTAAAAATCACAAATCCACATATCCCAAACAACCAAAAATATGTTGGTGCGCTTGACTTTTTGTAACTTGAGTTGTGAAAATAATAGGGAAATTTCTTTAAATGTCAAATTATAATACCACACGTAATTTTCCAAAGACCCATGCCCTGCTGGACATCCTGACCTGACGTTCCAACTGCTCCACCTGCACCACCCTGTAACACCTTCACTCCAAGACAGGTAAGAGGCCAGTGATTTTATCAAATTAATTAGTATAGGTCTGTCTTTTTTCCTGAGGTGAAGAGCATCACAGATGTTCTGTTTTTCTATTTGGTCATAGGCTGAAACAAAAATTCAAAGCAGAAAAACCAGCCCATGTGGGAAGAAAATGCCTGGAAAGAGTAATGAAGTGTAAGAGCTTGGGATGGCCAAGGATAGACTAATTCTTCTACTCTGTGCTAATGCAGCAGGCTTTATTCTCACCCTGGGTTATTGTGGTTTTACAAATGCCAAAGTGTTGAAAAACAAGAATAAGAATCTCTTAAGTATGTATTGACTGGTTTAAAGTGTTGGAAAAAGCTGCCAATTGAGTTTAGCTACTGCTATGGAAAGGAACAGTGGCTAGGGTGGTGCTCATAGGAACCACAAGGAGACAGGAAACATAGGATGCCGCCAGGAAAGAGCAAACCCCGTCCTCCCCCTCCAGCCTCCCACAGTCTCTTTCTAGTGCCGCCAATTGGAAACCAGCTGGCAAAGGAGAAATGTGACTTACGGATTCCTGGTTCCAGTGTCACAACACAGAGTAGAGGAAAATGGGTTTGTAGCTGAGAAGCAATAAGCTACTAAATGGCATGGTGGTAAGGCTGGAAGTGTAAAAACTAGTTGGGAGACTATTGCAATAATTCAGGAGACAGATGACGGTGGCTTGGACTGAGGTAGTGACAGTGGAGAAGGTGAAAAACAATAAATGATGGGTGAAAGGTCCAGCATAATTTGACAGTGGATTTAATCAAAGAAGCCAAGGAGGACTCCAGTTCAAGGTTTTTGAATTGAGCAACTGAAAAATGGACTTGCCATTTTTGGAGATGGGGAAGACTTCAAAATACACAGGTTTTGGGGGGAAGAGGAGGTGAGGAGTTCTGTGTTGGTTATTTTAAGTTTGATATTCATATTAGATATCCTAATAGATCAGCCAAACTTGGAGTTGGATGTATGAGTCTGGAGATAAAAGAAGAGGTCTCAGATACAGTAAAATTTAGGAGTCACCAGAATATATATGTATTTAAAGCCATGAGACTGGATGATATCCTGTAGAAAGTGAATAAATAGATAAAAGGAAAAATTAGAGAGCAGATTCGTGGACTACTCCAATGTTTATAGGTTTAGCAGATGACAAGAAACTAGCAAAAGCTGTTAAGAAATAGTGGCTTTTGAAATAGCAAGAGAATCAAAAGAGAGTGCTGATATGGAAGCTAAGGGAAGAAAGTGATTTAGGAAGGAGAGGAGAATCAAATGTGCCAGGTGTTGCTGATCGGTCAAAAAGATGAGAACTGACAACCCACCACTGCAATTGGCAATGTAGAATTAAAGACGTAACTCAAGAAAAATGTCCAAAATGGGAGGACATAAGCTTGAAGATGAAAAATGTCCACTGAGTGCCAGCACGATGCATCATTGTGAAATTTCAAAACACAGAAGGTGAGGTCAGTGGAGTTGACCAGACTGCAATGCAGGGAGAAGTAGAAATCCAAGTCATAAGATCAGGAATCAGAATGACATCAGTTTTCTCAGAAACAACACCGAATCTAGGAAACATTGGAGGAATGTCTTCAAAATGCTAAAAGGACTTCCAAACTAGAAATAAAATCCTAGCAAAATTATAAATCAAGTATAAGAAAGAATACAAATAATTTCAGGTCTCAAAATCTTTACTTCCCTCGTACCTTTTCTCAAGAAGCTATTGGAGAATGTGCATTGCCAAAGTGAAAAAATAATCCAAGAAAAATGAGGATACAAATTGCAGAAATTAGGATGATGATGAAGGAAGATTTCAGGATGACAACCGGAATCAGGGAGAGATCAGAACAAGTAAGATGATTTCAAGACTCATTCCTTTAAAAGGCTGAAACTGATTGTTGATATTGCCGAATGCCATTAAAGCCATTCAAACAACCAGCTAAGATTTGGGAAGTTGTATTAGAAATAGGTACATTAAAAAAAGAAACAAAAGAAGAAGTAAAACATGTATTAACTCCAGGCTGGAAGAACTGGGATCCTGGGTGCACAGTGATTTAAGAATATGGTCACAGATAGAGGTAATTTGGTTGATATGAGGGTGCAAGCATAAATGTTTTCTTCGTATCATATCTATGTTCTCAGGGAAGTAGGAAGCAAGATTATTACCTGGAAGGAGGAAAAGGAAGAAAAGGAGGAAGAGGAGGAAGAAGAGGAGGAGGAGGAGGAGTTGGATATTTGAGAGATGAAAACGTATGGTAGAGTCATCTAGAAAGTGAGAGAATGAATGAACCTGAGAAATGCTGTAGGACTGCCTACCAATTCTTAGTGGCATATGAAAGAGCTCACCAACTATTACATATCATCTCTTTGGATTGTTGAACATAGCTATTCCAATATTAGGAGCTATTCCTTTTATTTGGAGTTGCACTAATTTTTTTTGTCTCCTAAACTTGTGTCCTTTAAAAGCTGAAAGAGCCATATTGTTAGATACGGAGGCATGAATTAGCAGTTCTTGCATACTTTCTCAGTAAATAAGGAGTTTTAAGCTTCTATTGTTAGACTCCCAATCCAATGTCTTGTTTAAACTATATTTACAGTACAGTAAGGGGATAAAAAGGCACCAAGCAGAGAATGTAGCTCAGACGCTTCTGTAGTCACTACAAAGGACAGTAGAGGTCAACTCCAGTGGGGCTGGCCGGAGTCGGGTGGAGGAGAGGAGACCCAGTGGAAGAGCATTGCTACAAAGCACATCGGGGAAGCGGCTTGAAATAGAAGATGATGCCTCAGCCTTATTCAAAAGAAAGTAATTTCAAGAATTTAAAGAAGAAGGCCTCAAGAAGTCAAAATATCAGAAGGTAATTTGGCAGTGAGAATTGCCTGTACAAAGATGGATGATAAAAATAGAAGCAGAGAACCTGGTAACGAGAGGAATCACAATTTATCCCGGAAATAAGTAATCACTGTTTATCCAGATGGGAAATGGGTAGGGTTTAGTTTAAAGCTACCACTGCAAGCAATTATTGTGTGATGGAATGCTTACACACAGCTTTAAAAAGCAACTGGCGGTAGGAGATATAGTAAATTACACTTTAATAAAAAGTTTCCCTGTATTAACTTGTAGGAGCCTGCGGTCTTTTCCCGGCTGGTTCGTCATGTGAAAGTAGCAATCTTGTGGCTTACTGTGGTGTTTTGTTAACATTTGTTGAGCATGTATTCTTTTACCCTTTCATATCTTCCGTTACTGTCAGAGTCTCTGAAATAGAGAGTAGAAAGTCATAAATCACCCTTTTTTTTCTTTGCCTCCCCAGGAGTTTCACCTAATTATCTCAAGTCAATGAATCCTCCCTCTCCCTTTTAAATGGTAAATGCATTACTGACCTCTGGGACTTTCCTCTTCTCTCCCAGTGAAACATGGCTGAGCAATAAACCCCCACATGGTATCTGTCCGGCTACTTCCAAGAAAAGAAAAGACAGTCCAAAGACCGTTCTCAATCTGCCACTTACTACCAGATTGAAGCAAATCACTTAACTTGTCTGCCACAAATGTTTTCACTGAAAAATCAGGATGACGCTCATACCTGCATTACTCACCTCTCCGTGTGCCAGTTCTGCATAACTCATGGTTATGCAGTGCTTAGTGTTTTCTTTCTTTTAAGCATCCTAACAGTCCCTGTTTTATTTTCTATCTAATCATTTTTATTTCAGAGGAACTGATAGATATTGTTTACTTAGAAGAAATTAGATTTCGTCTAATCTAAGATGCTATCATATTTACCGATAATAAAGAAACAAATAACACTGCCAATTAAACTATGACTCAATGTTTTTATAAAAGTGCTATGGATAGTCCTGCCCTAGTCTCTTCTTGTTTTGGCAACTCTTTCATTCATTCCAAGGAACTGATGAATTTTTCCTGCCTTCATTTGCATTGTTTAGCATGTGATACAGAGACAATCATTTTGCACACATCTTAGTAACCACTTATAATAAACCATCATCTCATCACCTACTCGTGGCTATTTTCTTCTTCTTCTTTTTATTTATGCTACTTTACAAGACAATACAAAATTGCTTCCATTATTTCTCTCAATTTCTCTCATTGCTTATAAATGAAATTTACATCCTACTGCTCTGTTTCCATCTTTCTTTATATACAATAAATATTCTATCTTTTTGGAGATATTTTAAATGCTAATCAAACTCAACATGTGCAGTGCCAACAACGCACGTGACAATTGAGATGACAGCACAGGAGCAGCGATGACCAAGGAGACCCTTCCTTGCTCTTGCAGCGTCAGCTACGCCTCAGCTCCCAACTGGTTGACAGAGGATGTAAGAGGCAGCTGTTTCACAGATGATAAAATAAGAAAAATTGTGCAGCTCGTAATCAATAAGTTATGGTAATTTTATCTTTTGGACATCCCTTCCTTTCTTCTGCCTTTCCTTTCATTAGTACTTGCAGTAATATTTATCAAATATGATATCCGGCTCACCAATTTGCATTCTGCCCTTGTCAATAATTTACATTGTGATTCTGATTTCTAAGATGCTTCTCCTCCTTTGCTGCTGTTGTCGTGTGTGTGCAGGTGTGTGTCCTCCAGAGATCCAGACATGAAAGCTAACAGTGGAAACTTAAGTTAAAAATGCATATCATGATTTATAGATCCAATGAATACTAAAGCTCCGATTTTAAAAAACATCTATTAAACAAATTAAAGCAACTTAATAATAGAAACTTATAGAGACGTGTGCTTATCATAATTCAAGTTGGAGAGCCAACATTTTTTGGATAAGAATATTGTTTTGACCAATATATAATCAAATACGATACCATTAGCAATTTCTGAGAGTATAATCTATTTCGTCTACATAGTTTGTATTCACCAGGAAAAGTAATTATAAATATAAACCTAACAATAAAGTAATTTTCACATGGACAA
Organism: Propithecus coquereli; assembly: GCF_000956105.1. Taxonomy (NCBI): domain Eukaryota; kingdom Metazoa; phylum Chordata; class Mammalia; order Primates; family Indriidae; genus Propithecus; species Propithecus coquereli. The sequence goes on along the minus strand of NW_012140524.1, from coordinate 11,217,265 downwards.
CTGAAATAGCAACCTACATACTAATAATTATTACTGTCTTATCTTTTTTCATGAGGATAATGAGGAAATTTCATTAATAGCTGAACGATCTGAAATCACTGAATACATAATCAACTCTGTGCAATGGAATTGTTCACAGATGGACCCCCACCATCTTGCTCAAAGAAGCTCTGGGCACATATGGAGTTTGTAAGATAATTAGCCAGCTTCACACTTTACACTTAAGCTTTCCTCCCACATTTAAGCTGGGGCAAAAATGCCTTGGCTGTAACAAAATATCTTTGTGAAGCAAAAGGGTGTCTTTACATTCCGAAAGGGGCATGTAGTCCAGTATGATACAAAAGTAGCATTTCCCAGGATTTCAATCTGAAAATACATTTTCAAGGTCCTCTTTTGTCCCCTCTGCTCAATTATCCAGAGAACAACCATGTTGATCGCAGACGGATGAAACACAGTCCTGTCCATTTACACACACACACACACACACACACACACACACACACACACCGCGCACACACACATACTGATATTATATACAAAAATGCATAGATATATTAGAAATATGAAGAGCCAAAAAAGGTGAGAGAGGGTTAAGGGGAAATAATTATAGGACACATACTTTCTGGAAAACAATTTACAATTGATTTTAGACATTTCAGTTTGTTTCTAGCCAATCTGCCTAAGGTTCCCGAAGATTTCTCTCCAGCTCCTTCACTCCTTCTCCCTTCTTTAGACCTTCTCCCTTCCTCATCACCTCTCTTTGGGCTCATCCCAACAATTCCACACTCTTGTATTACTAAGATCCAACTTTGGAACAAACACCAGGCCCTTGAGTCTCCCCCTGCTCCATCCAACGAGAGTAAGAAATAGTTCCATACACAGTCAGTACACTTTCAAAACAGAATTTGATGTCGATTGTCTACAAATATTTTCCTACCACGTTACATGCAGAGAGTGGTTAAGCAACTTATCTTAGATCACACAGCCAATGCTGTCCTATTGGCTTCCAGAAATCGCTCTGCACATTTTTTCTTCTGTTGAAATTGAAACTCAGTGACATCCTATGGTCAGGAAAAATGTACAACTGAACAAACATTAAAAAGAAGGCCGAGGGGGAGTGGATAGGAGAAAGCTGGTATGAGTTATTGGCCCAGTGGTCTTAATATATTGCATATCAGTAACAATCCTGGGTAAAGATTCTCAACCTGGTTCCCTTGCTGGATCCTCCCCAGTGTTTCTTCACTAGGGTGCAGCCCACTCTCAGTGGGCCTGCAGGAAAGAACCATGAGAACTTAGGCTATTCTAATATTTATTCACCAGTTATGTACTAATCATGCTTTTAGAGTAACATTTGATCCAATCTGCTATTTAATACTGAGGATTAGAGCTTCAGGGAGGGAAAGAAAAAGGAAGGAAACAAATGAACATTTATCCAGTAACTACTGTGTCAGGTGCTAGGTTCTTGATGTCATGCTCACCTCTGTTGCTCCCAGGACAATGCTATCGGACAGATGCAGAGAACGTTCTGACTCTGAATTCAGTACATAAAATTTGGGGTTCAAGCTAATCTCACTTAGATTTGGAAGGGCAGGAACACACACACATAAAATAGGGGCTTCATTCATACCGTTCGCGCCAGCTGCTCACAGGGCTGCTGTATGGTCAATGCGTTAAAACTAGGAGAAATTATAAAATAACAAGGCCTGCTTTTCTAATGATTTTTTCCCATTAAAAAATTTTGCAGCAACTTTGGAAAATGATTGATTTCCTTAGAGATTTTTCTATATGTATAATTTTATATATTGGAGCATAGGCATTCATTTATTTTTCACTTAATATTAGAACATGAGCATTTACATGTATTAAAACTATTTATCAATATTATTCTATAAAATCATTGTAGAATGTTCCATCAATCTGGACATATTATAAGTTAAAAAATCACTGATGTATTTTTATGTTTACAGAGTGTCATTTTTTTCAAATTATCCATATGTGTGTGTGTATGTGTGTGTGTATATACACATATGTATATACTAGAGTTTTTTGTATATGCTAGAGTTTTTTCTTGGCTTTTAGAATGGATTAGTAAAAAAATAATGAAGTCTACTTTTAAATAATTTATTTATCAACTTCACTAATGGTTGTTAATTGTATTATATTTTTCAAAGTATCAACTTTGGCTTTTTGGATCCTCTCTGTTGTATTTTTGTTTTTATTTATTTATTTTTTCCTTTCTAGTTTTTGTTGTTCCTTCTTTCAACTTTTTGGAGATCCTAAGATTTTAAATTATGCTATAATTGGATAAGTCTTGGGGGCCTTCAGGAAGGAACTGAGTTTACTTTGGATATGTGAGGGGTATAAATCTTTGTGAACTAAGGGCAGACAGCGGCAGATTATATTTTCCCAAGATGGCCACAAAAAACCTTCTATCATCCTTACTCTTCTAACAAAGTGACTCTGAAACTCCTCCCAACAAGAGGTGGATCTATGCTAAAACTCTTCCCGCTTGTACCAGGGTGGGACTTTTGTGACTGCTACAACCAGGAGAGTATGATGAAAATGACACCAGGTCACTTCCTATGTGAAGTTATCAAAATGCCATGTTCTTCCAATTATTCTCTGTGGATGCTAACTTCAGGGGAAAGCCAGCTACCATGTAAACAGTCCAACTGCCCCGAGGCTGTCACGCTGCCTGGAAGCCCACACTGAGACAGGAAACTGGCAGGTTCTGCTTTGAGCCTTACTGCACATTGCCTGAGTCAGGAAGTCTCAAAACAAAGTTTCAAATTACCCTGATCAAAACAGGATGGAGGCAGGGCAAGTTCCAGCTGGTTAGAACCAAGATGGTAAAACACTGCCCCTACCATGAATATTCCTCCCCTTATTTAGCCTATAATTAAGCCGTTGCTAAAATGGAAGAGCAACAGGAACCAAGGGACCGGTTCTCTTTTGCAAGGAGAACTTGCCTTTGCTCTATCTGTGGAGTAGACTTTCTATAGTTTCTGAATAAATCTTGATTTCACTTTATACTGTCAACTCGTTCCTTAATCATTTCTTTCAGGAAGCCAAGGACCCACTTAGACTTCCAGTGGCTCCCAGCATTGGGAGTTCTTTTCCTGTGTCAACCCTAGCCCACCAGAAGAGACCACATGGAAATCCCTGAGCCTACATGAAGGAAAGAGATGCCCGGCCAGCCCCAGCTGCTCTGACCCTTGGCCATGCCAACTCCAGCCACCCCCTGAGAGATGATGAGTCAGATCTGTTCAGCCTAGTGCTTCCTGAATTCCTGACCCACAGAAACAGTGAAAGATACTAAAATTGTTGTTGGTGTTTAAGCCACAAAGGATGATTTATCACAGAGCAATAAACTAAAACAAGAGCTTTAAAACACTTTAATTTCCCCCTTCTAACTTATGCAATGTAATTTTTCAGTATTTTAGCTATATTTTGACTTTTGTTTTCACCATACAATTCATAGGTCAGTCTCGTATAATAATGTATAATAATTATTATTATTAGATTAGATTATTAGACAGATGAAGTTTGTTTAGATTTATATATATGCTTAGCAATTTCTTTGCATCCCAGATTTTCTTTCTGAAATAACATACTTTTTTCCTGAGATACATTCTTGAGATGTTCTCTGAGTGAAGGTCTATCGGTGGTAAATAATCTCTCATGTTTTTATTGAAACAACTATTGAAAAATAGTTTGCTGTGTACACATTTCTATGTTTCCAGTTTCTTCTCAGCACTTAGAAGATATTTTTCACTGCATTCTGACTTCCATTTTTACTGTTAGAGGAAGTCTATTTTTAGTATAATTATCATTCTTTTGCAGGTGATCTTTCTTTTCTTTCTGGCTGCTTTTAAAAGTTTTTTATTATCTTAGTTCAGTTTCACTAAAATTGTCCAGGTTCGCATTTTTTAAAATTTAATTGAACATGTTTGATACTTCGTATTTCTTATATTTATGGATTACGCTATTCATGAGTTCTGAAAAAGTCTCAACCCTTCTCTCTATTGCATAGTCCCACAATTCCAAATTAATGTAGTTCTTCTCATTCTATCCTTGCTTCTTTGTCTTGCTTTCAGATTTTTTATACCCTCCTATCTGGAAAATTATTTGTTCTTTCAGTTCACCAATTCTCTCTTCAGTTATGTCTAATCTGATCTCTGTCCATTTCAACAATTATATTTTTCATTTCTAAAAGTTCAATTTGGTTCTTTTTCAAGTCTACTTAGTTAATTTTGATATTCTCTTATTGGCTTCTCGCTTTTTTTTCCCAATAAAGATTTCATATTTAGATATACACACACACACACACACACACACACACACACACACACATGCTTTTTGTCTCAGAGGTCTCTCACTATTGATGGTGTGTGTGCATTTTGAATGTTTTCTTATGAGCTTACATTTGTTTAAACATAATATATGGAGATTCTAAGAATTTTCCTCCAGAAGAAATTTGTGTTTACTTCTGTTGGAAACCAGGGGCTACTACTGACCTGGGACCACATTAGGTTCCTTCTCAGGGCTTAATATGAGACACACACTTACATGGTGAGTCCAGGGCTTGATCTCCTATTCTAAGTTTTGGTATCTGAATTTTATAGTTCACAATGCTTGGCCTGGTTTTAGTTCCCTGATTTTGTGTTTTGCATTTTGTGTTTTTTATTGGGGAGATATGCAGATACCCTTGGAGATTTCCCTAAATTTGATGAGTCCAAAAATGCATTTAAAAATATGTTTTGCCCAAGAACAAAATGTATTGCAACAGGAGAGTCCTCCTGAGTAGCTATTTCGGATATGAATCAGAATAGCTTCTACCGGATGCAGTTACATTATCTTATTTGTAAATGTCTCTCGACAACCCTCAAAGTAAATAATTTTATTCCCAATTGATAGATGGGAGGTTAAGTAACTAAAGTTACATAGCTAGTAAGTAGAAGAACCTACTGGCACTGGAATTTGAAAACAAATCTGTTCAAAGCCCAAACCCGAGTTCTTCACCAGTACGTAATACCGCCCTCAGACACAAACTCCACAGATTCACATCCTTTTAAGGGGTATCTCTTTTCTGTCTCTTATTTGCTATCTTAGTTCCACTTTTAGCATCTGCCTCTAATTCCCTTATATTGATGCAGATGTTAGAATGAATGGCTATCAATGACTGTTAAGCCTTGACGCAAACACTGATAAGCTGCTCTCAGTTTCGAAAAAGCCAGGCAGACGGCAGGAGAGATGTGGAAGTTTTAGCAACACATGTTGAGACATGAGTCATACACAATTTTAAAGAGAAATCGCTATAACCTTTTTGAACCATTATCTTCCTCAAAGCTCAAATTATTCTTTAAAAAAAAAAAGCACATAAATAACATAAACAATTGTTCTCCCTGCTATTACCTCTACATTCCCAATTTCCTCTCATAAAATTAGAGGCAATAACCATTGGATAAAATCTCTTCCACCTGTATAAGAAGAGATTACTCAGGTTATACTCAATATTGGGAACCTCAAATGAATACTGGGGTCTCATATCAAATCCTCCTAGTGAATTAACCTTTTAAAATTAACAAATTTTAACTCCACCATGATTTTCACTCCATTTGTTCTAAAAGCTTTTGTTTCCCAATTCATGTCAACTTTTTAGAAAAGAGTAACTGAAGTTTTCCCAGCTAAGCAAGCATTCCATTAATACCATTTTAAAATATTTGTTATTAAATAACTCATCTCATCTCTTAGCTCAAATGTGTAAGAACATTTTAATTGACTCCCCCCAAATCATTAAATTTCCTTTTAATAGACAATTTAAACCAGAAATTCAATTTGGGGAAGATTTTTAGATATTTTTTCATTTATTCATTCATTCCATAACATTTACTGTGCATGTCCTGTGTGCCAAACAACATGCTGGGTCTCGAGAGCACAAATAAAAGAGTCTTGACCTCAAGCTGCTCACATCTATGCTATTTCCTCTATTATCCCTAAACGCAAACACACAATGCTGCTGCTCGTTTTTAAGTAGCTAGAAATAGTAATCGTTTCCCAAGCTGGTTAGCCTCAAAGTTAAAAAAGCAATTCCTAATGTCATAATAGGACAATCAATTAAGTTTCAGTTTTTATCTTTCAATAATCATTTGCCGAAATACATATTGTCCCTGGGAATATCATGAGCTCCTGTTATGGGCAAAATGGCTTGTTGAGTTATCAACTCTATTGAAAAATTGAGAAACAAGCTTTGAGAACTCTGCTTTACATTATGTTGCCATAGAATGACACAGTTTAATCCAGTACATTTTAAACCTTTTGTGAGTAATGGATCCCTTGGAAAATCTGATGAAAAACGTAGACATGCATACACATGAAATTTTTTAATAAACTTTGGAAGGGTTCCCTGAAATTTATAAAAGCCCTTCCATGGATGCCAAGACCATGGGTATGTCTGCTGACTCTGAGCAACTTCAGAGTCCCATCTCATTCAACTTTGTATTTCCTGTCCCAGAGTAGATTTCAGGAAATATTTGTTGGCTCCCATTTTAATCTTCCTCCTCCTCATGAATTTCCGGATCTGCAACTTCCATATGTACACTTTTCTAAAATTTATTTGCTCAAGACTAATATGACAGTCTAAAGAACTCTCTCTTCCCGAACTCTACTTTCACAATTTTTATTTTTCCACTTCATAAAAGAAAGTCATACCTCCTATTATCCCAAATATCATAATGATGCATTTCCCTAGAGGGTAAAAACTGCCAGGCCACCAAACAAAGAAACATTTCCAAAATACATAGCTTCTAAGGGAATACCCTCTGATAAAAAGAAAAAATATCTTTAGAGTAAATAGAAAGGGGCTGTGCCTTACTTTATCCAGGGGACAAACTCTTGGCAATTCCCCATACTTTATGTATATGGTGAATAATTAGATTTCAGAAGTAAGATGATTATATTAGGTTACATCATAACACTTCTTTGAATTAAAAAGGTAGTCCATCTTTTCCGATAGAAAGTTAACTTAATAAATAAATTTGACAAAGAGAAACTGCCTTTGCCATGAGGACATGTACCCTCAAAAGAGCTAAATCCACACTTCTGAGATTTTGACAATATATATTTAAAGCAAATACATAATATATAATGTCCTGCAAATCCATACTTGGCAACAACTTAACCTATGCCAAAAAATTAGATAAATTAAAAATAACCAAGGAAATGATGGGTTTTTAAAAATTCTTTCAAAAGGCATTTGAACAAAAATGTTTGAAGAATAATGAGTTAGAGATGGTATGTTGATGAAGGGTAACCCCATGTAGAGACCCTGTCTGCCTTCCACTTATAAAACCCAGCAAAGAAAGAAAAAGAACAGTAACAAGGAGTTTAAAGATCCAACAGACCCTGCTGCCATATTAAAACAACGTCTCTTCTCCTTGCCCACAAAAATACATTCAGAGGATGAAAGTGATGGCAAAGCCCTTTTAAATCTTATGTCCCAGGAACCCTGATTAATCTTTTTATTCTGGGTGCTGTCAAGAAGAATGCACTCTAAATAAAATATCCAAACACAGGCTCCTTGGGATACAGCAAAGCTCCTGCTTACTGAGAATATCTTTCAGATACAACAATAAATATTACCTTCTCTAACTTTATTTTTGTTATCATAATTATGTGTGCTTCTCATATATACCTACATTTAATTTTTCGCAAACCTGTTTTATGCTGTCACTGATATTTTCTGAGAGAATTTTATAATGAAAACTCATAGTGCTTATAACTCTCAATAGAATATTTTTATGAAAATCAAGGTTTTGGAGGACAGCTATGAAAATGGGTAGTACTTAGCATTTTTACTGCACATCTTTGCCCAGTGAATTTAATTTTTAGTCACATGGCGTGCAAGATAACTGCTGATGTGTTGGGTTTGCACAGCTTTGAGAGAAGGCTATAAGATATGAATAAAACATCTCTAATATAAATGAGATAACCTTCTACTATAGAAATACATACTGCCTTTCCCATTTCAATTTTATTTCTTCCATTTTAGTGTGCCATTCTAGAATAATACTATCATCTATATTTTAATTTTCACATATAAGTGTTTGCACTATTTAAACCACCCTGATTGCGTATCCTGCTAGCCACTTGGGAGAAGAGGCTATGAATGTAGTATAAGCTATATTTAACCAAAAGCTTCCAGCACTTGATATCTGTTTGATCCCTTCTATAAAATTAAAAGTTGATAATACTTGGGTGAAAACATTGTCTATGTTCCAATTTTAAGACAGAACTTTACATCACTTATAGTGGTGCTGATAAAGTTTTAACTGTATTTCTATTCAAGTCTTTTTATCAATCCTCATGTTCAAGACACTGAGATCCCTTTTATATAGAATGTATATTCTAGTATATGTCTTTGGAACTCAATTTGGTTAAAAAAGACAACGGAGAACCTCTAATGTTAAGTATAAGTTTTATAGTCATCCATTGCTTAGAATACTTTTTCTTACTTTGTTGTAAAATATGTATACAGAAGAGTGCATCTAACAAATAATTACGAAGTGTATATCCATGTTACACCAGCCAGGTCGAGATAAAGATCACATCCAGCAATCTAGATGTCCCCATTATTCCACACCTGAACGCAACGCTCTTCCCACCTTGAGAAGTGACCATTTGCTGTTCTTTAGTTTTACTTACTATGTAAATGTCCCTAAACCATATTGTTAATTGGTCTTATTTTTAACTTTATATGGAATATAACTGTGTTTTTTTGACTCACTTCTTTTTCTCAACACTAAGTTGGCAAAATTCATCCATTTTCTTGTGTGTATACTTCTTTGCTATAAAGCATTCCATCATGAACATATCCCAATTTATTAATATTTATTCATTCTACCACTGATGCACTTTCAAGTATTTTTAGTTTTTAGCTACTATAATTATTATACATTTATCTTTTATAATTAATTCTGTTTTTCTCTAGGATATATACCTAGGAATGGAACTGCTAGAGCATAGGGTATGCGCATCAAAATGCATTTCAAAGTAGTTATAACCATATTTACCCCCAACCAGTATACATGTAATATGATCATTTCTGTTGCACCACAGCCTTACCAATGGTTGGTGGTATTTTTGCCAATCTAGTGGATGCAATGATATATCTCATTAGGGTTTTTTTTTTAATGATGTTAACTTTTATTGGGTTGATCTAAGGGATTAATGAGATGATAGATAAAAACCATTAAAACACTTAGCACACAGAATTCACTTAATTATAGTAGCATGTGCACGACAGTAATTTTTATGTCATTTCTGACATCTGTTGTCTCCACGAATTAGAAGCTGCTAATTATTTTCCAAGTTTTGGAGATTGCTATAGCCTGAAAGTTTGTCCCCGCCAAATTCCTAGGTTGAAATCCTAACCCCCAAGGTGATGGTTTTAGGAGATCAGACCTTCGGGAGGGTAAAGCCATCATGATTGGGATTAGTGTCCTTATAAAAGAGACCTCAGAGTGCTAGCTCTTCCCTTCTGCCATATGAAGACATGGTAAGAAGGTATCTGCTTTGAACCAGGAAGTGGGTCTTCACCAAATACCAAATCTGCCAGTGCCTTGATCTTAGACTTCCCAGTCTTCGAAACTGTCAGAAATAACTTTCTGTTGTTTATAAGCTATTCAATTTATGGTATTTTACTTTATAATAGCTAAAACAAACAAAGACAGAGAATATGATTCAAAGTTCTCTATATTTACAACCATGAAGTTACTGTTTGAAGGAACCCTAGACCCTCATGGATACCATGACCAGCTTATAAGCTGATTTGATAGGCTGTAAGAATTGCCAAGGGGCCGCCTAGAGACAGTCGTGCATCCTGCACTGGTTTTCCTTCTAGTTGCAGTGTAGTATTAATGCAGGATTATGTGCAGGATTATGTGTGTACATTTAAAAATTTACTTGAAAAGTAATCCACGATTTAAACATTATACCGTCGTCTAACGCCTAAAGAATTACCGTTTCCCCCGCATTTGTTCCCACATAATGTAGCTAGACATTTGTATGTTCATCTTTGGCATAAACAAGAATACCACCCACTATTTTATATAACAGTGACAGAGGATTGTGGGAATCCTTGTTAATTAAGTCATTCTTCAAGAAACCTATGCTCCTCGAGAATGCAATAGCTTGGTGATTTAAATGATGCTTCTAAGAAGAAACATGTGGCACTCGTTACCCGCAGTAACCTACCAGCCAATCAATTCTGTGCTTCCAGCGTACCACGTTCAGTTCTAGAAAGTTTGCTGCGCTCACACTTAATGACTGGCTAGTAGAGGCTGACAATGGGTCGCTTTAGGCTGACGTTGTTTCTCTATACATTCCATGTATTATTTGAGGATTTGAACCTAGATTTCGTGGAGAGGCAAGGCGAAAAACAGAAAAATCGTACCTGCTTGGGGGTCGAAGCAGCTGCTGGGGGCTTCGCCCTCTTGCAAGGAGGGTGAAGCGCCCCCACCTGCTTCCACTTCTGAGGGTAGGCAGAGAAGTCCCCAAGTACAGTGGAGAAGTCTCCGGGTACACTTTCGCAGATCCAGTCCACACTGACTTAGCTTGTTGGACTGTCTGGAGCTCTCCATAAGCGCCCCAGCGCTGGCAACTTCCTAGATAAGCTGCTAAGGAATTTCAAATGGACCACTCTTCACCCAGAGCTGGCACTAACACATCCAAAAAGACATAGCAGCTGATACGTCTCTAGATTCCCGTTGTCCTATATGCTTGAATACATTTGATAATGTATCTTACTTAAATAGCTGCTTACATAAGTACTGTTTTCGCTGTATACGGCAGTGGTCAAAAATCACAGCTGAGTGTCCACTATGTAAGCAGCCCTTTGGTTTTATTTTCCACTCTGTGAGGGCAGATGATGACTTCAAGGAGCATGTCCTAAGGGCTTCATATGATGGTTCTGCTGTTCCACATCGCTCCCATACAACCATGACGAGGGAACTCAATGTTTCTGTACCTAGGGGTGCCGCGAACAGAAGAACAACAACTCCACCAGATACTGGAGTTCTATTTGAATTCTTAGGCAATTCAACAAGCGGTAGAGATGTGGCAATTCCTGAGTTACTGAGTCGGTTTGCAATAGCGAGGCCAACTACTGCCCAGGAAATACCTTTGCCGACAGTTGAGGAACAAGCTATTATTAACTTTAGACGAGCTCTCTATCGTGCTGGTGCTCGAGTTATAAGTGTGGAAGAGGGTGGCCGCTATAGGGCAGTTCAGCTGAATTTTTCCATAGAAATCCAGCTTCACTGGGCAGATTAGTGCCCTGGATAAGATGGGAACTTAGAGTTCTTTTAGGAGCTCGTGAATCTTCAGTGGATATCATCCAGCACATCATCATGACTAATGTTACTCACTATGATTCGGAGAGCCAGGCATTTGTGTCTGATTTAAGACCATTTTTACTTAATCTAACTGAGCATTTTGTACATGAATTGATCAGTTTTGCTCAATCTCCTTTGAACATGGCAGATTTTGACCAACGTGCTGATTATGATTACCCTTCGTCTTCCAATGAGGAAGGCAGCTGTTCTGACTCTTCAGTCATAACAATATCTTCAGATGAGTCTGAGACCCAAGAGCTAGATATTGATGTAGCCACTGTTAGTCAGGCACCATGGGATGATCAAACACCGGGACCATCTTACACAAGCTCAGAGTAGGTACATATTGCTATGTCTTCCCTTTTAAATGCTTCTGATGGTTCAGATGAAGAACTGGTCACAGGGGGAGCCATGTCTCAGATACAAGGAGTACAAACCACTGAGACTTAAATAATGACAGTGATTCTTCTTAAGATGATTGTGTCATTGGGTTTGTTAAACCACTAGCTGAGAGAATCCCAGAACTTGTTGAACTGTCTTCTAATTCTGAGGAGTTACGTACTCAGGAGGAAATGGAGACAGTGGAGACCCAGGAACAAGACCAACCTTCCAGTTTTGGTGCTAGTGATCTTCGTAGATGTTCATCTCCGCTCTCTCTCCTTGCAACCGAAGAGGAAATAAATGCAGGTCAATCTGATTCATCAAAGGAGGAAGAGGAACCATCTACACCGTCATGGCCTAGAGTTTTGAGGTCATCTTTGAGCGGAGACAGAGTATATTCTCCATACAGCCACAAATATAGAAAAAGGGCAAGATCAAGAAGTTCAGATTCAAGTTCCCAGAATAGAAGTGAGTATGATAACAATCCTAGAAAGCATCCTGGGAAGAAAAGAATGAAAAGCAAAAGATCCAGAAGTAGGGAAAGTAGCCCTAGAGGGAGAAGAGACAAAAAGAGATCCAGAACTAGAGATATCAGTTTGTCTAGTAGCAGCCAAACTCTATCTCTAAGTAGTGAAAGCACAAACAGATCACAAGCTCAAAGTAGTGATCACGGTAAAAGAAGGTCATGGAGCAGAAGTGGAGATCAATATCGTTTCAGAAATGATGATGGACGCAGATATACATGGGACAGGGATGACTACGAATCATCCTGTAAGATGTTACAGGAGGAGGGCTCTGTCCAGTGCTCATTATTCCAGCCAATCTTCAAGTCCAGCCTTAAGGCCTGAACCAGCACGCTCCTTTACTTTCATTTTAGCTAAGTCAAACTTAACAATCTTTTCTCAATGTTTGGTTTTTGTTTAAGAAATCACAAGGCCTATGTAATCTTCTACAAGTTTACTTGTTTTTCTTTTAAAAGTTAGGTCTTAACCACCTGAAAATATATTTTGGTATAAGTTATGAGGTAGAGGTCTAATTTAACTTTTTCCAATACAGGTACCTAATTAGGTCCCAGTATCATTTCTGAAAAGTTTATCCTTTTCTCACTGATCTACAATATGACATCTATCATATATGTATATATACACATCTATATATGGAATTGTTAATATTTGGGGGCATCCTATTCTGTTTCACCAGTCAGTTGGTTTATCCCTGCACCAGAGCCATATTACCTTAATTATAATAGCTTTATAATATCTTAACATCTGATAAAGCAACCCTTCCAATCATTTTTTCATCAAGAGCTTCTTTGCCATTCTTGACTCTTTGCATTTCTACATAACTTTTAAAATCAACTTATCAAGTTTTACACACACAAACACATGCATGAACTATTAGGGTTTCTATTGGAAGTTCAATGAATCTGTGGATTAGTCTGGGGATATCTAATGCCTTTACAATACTGAGTCTTTCAATCATGGGCATGTTACGTTAATATATCTAACCAGGTTGTCTAAAATGTCTCTCAATAAAATTTCATAATTTTTTTCCATAGAAGACTTGCTTTCTTCTTTAATTATCAAATATATCACATTATTTGCTGCTGATTGCCTTCTTCTACAATGAAATAGAAATTTGAAAAATTTCATTTCTAGTGTAAATAAAATTATTTTTCTTATTTCACAAAATGGAACTGCTGTATGCATGCTGATTTGAACAGAAACTTTGTTACACTGCATACCTTTTTTAAAATGAAGAAACTTTCTTTCACTTTTCCAAAATGATTTATCACCTGTGAAAACTCTACTGTCTCCTTGTGCAATACAAGGATCACCTAGGAAGATCAGAGGGTGTGATGGTGTGATATTGTAGAATATATGTTTGGTCTTGGACCTCTGTTTCCTGGCATATAACTCCTCAACTTTTTAGAAACTCCACAGTGACATCTTTTTGTACACTAATGATTGATTGATGATTGGCAGCCCCTAGGTAACTTCAGGACTGGGGCTGGTCACCAGAAATACCAAGGCAGGATTAGAGGGCTGGGACTTTCAGCCCCAACCCTGCAGCCGCTGGAGAGGAGGAGAAAGGAGCTGAAGGTTAAGCTGATCATCAGTGGCCACTGGCCAATGGTTTCATCAACTCTGCCTACTCACCGAAGCCTCCATAAAAACATGAAAGGATAGGATTTGGGAGCTCCTGGATAGCTGACTATGTGAAGGTTCCTGGAGGGTTATCCATGCCCCTTCCCCCACACCTTGCCCTATGCATCTCTTCATCTGTATCCTTTGTAATATCCTTTATAATAAACCAGTAAATGTGTTTCCCTGAGTTCTATGAGCTGCTCTAGCAACTAATCGGACCTGAAGAGGGGGTCATGGGAACTCCAACTTGCAGCTGAGTGGTCCGAAGTTCCAGGGGCCCAGACTTGCAACTGGTGGGAAGAGAAGGCTGTCTTGTGGAACTGAGTCTGTGGGATCTCCAGGTAGATAGTGTCAGAGTTGAATGAGAGGACACCCAGCTGGTGTCCACCACAGAACTGACTGTTTGCTTGGTGTGTGGGAAGAAACCCCCACACATTTGGTCACACAAGTCATCTGTGTTGATGTTGTTGTGGTGTGAAAGCAAAGGAAAAACACACTTTGAGTAAGTGGTTTTTCCCCCTGACTCACAATTAGTGTCAGTGCAGTGGGATTTGCTAGAGCAGCCCTGGCTCACGGAAACACGTGGTTTGGGAAGAGAAAGAATAAGAGGGTAGGGGATGAGGAACCTTTGGTTCCTGGGTGGCCATGTGGTCACCCATGGTATAAAACTGCAGCTGTGCTGTGTTCAGTCACTAAAGGTAAAAGTTACCAATGGAATTTAGAGATGGGGGCAGACCCTGCTCCTGAGCAGCTGGCTCAGTGGACACGCAAGGAATTCCAACATAATAAGAAACATTCTAAACACAAGATCCCATCGTTATTGCTATATTTAATAGCTAAAATGAAAGTAAAGAAGCGTGCTGGCTCAGGCCTTAAGGCTAGACCAAGCTCAGTTTTTGGTCTGTCTGAGCTCAGACCACTAGCCTCAAAGCCACTCACAAAGGGGAAAATTATGCCTGGACAACAGAAAGTACCTCTGTGAACTTTGGTCACCAAGAAGGCAGTCAATGTGAGGGAAGAGTAAAACCAATAAACTACGAAACTAAAGGCTATGGTGTGGAGGAATTGTCTCATTTTGTGGATTGGTATCACATGAGTTCCCTGAGGAACCTTTGCTAAAATAGATTGTGAGAGTAACTAATGCAGGAGCAGGGTCTTTGGGTTTAAAAGCTGCATAATGGAGGAACATAACTGGGTTGATGCAGGACCCACAGTTCACTACCGAGCAATTGCAGATGGCTATATGTGATCCAGACACACAGTAGGTTATTCCCAAGTGAACAGCCAGCCCGGAGGATTGGATAACAGCCACTGTAAGGTCTGTTTACCCAGAGAAGGGGGACTGCTTAACTCCCCCAGTGAGTGCCAAGTGGAGCACCCCAGATGAAGCAGCTGATCTGCTTCACAGGCAAGCCACGTGAGACTGGCTTTATGATGACCGGGATAGTCACCCACTGCATGTGCCCATTACCCATGTTATGATGATTAAGGGAGACCCTACTTCATGGGTGCCCCATGTGATGTTGCTCCTACAAAATCAAACAGTTCAAGAAGTCTTATCTGACTGCTATCTCAGCTTTCACATATGGTTCTCACTGATATCAAGGACATTAAAGTGATTAAAAAGAAAATGGGGAGAGACAAAGGAGAGAGTCATGGGACTCATCTCAGCAGGGTGGAAATCTTTAGATGGTTATTGAAACATGGGATGAACATGGCAGACATTGATGGGGCTGGTGCAACACTCTGGAAGATTGGGGGGCCAATGGGACCCCTTCGCTAGCCCCCAACCTTAAAAGGTCCACAAAATGAGTGGACTTGGGGGAGCTCCAGCCATGCAGAGATGGGCTGAATTTAGACATGTTCTTTTTGCGCCCTTTGCAGCACAAAATGTCAACAAGAACTGTTCTGTCAACAAGTGAGAGAGAGAGAGAGAGAGAGAGAGAGAGAGAGAGACGGAGAGAGAGACTGCAGATGGTTATGTCGAAGATCCCCAGGGAGGGCCCTGCACATAGCTGGCAAGGGGATTACACTGGACCAACACCAGTAGCCCTGGGGGTCCATAAACGGCTCCTGACAGGAATAGATACTTATTCCAAACTGGGCTTCACATACCTAGTGGTAGAGAACAACACCCAAAACACTACTAAAAGAACAGAGCAGAAGATATTGTACCAATGTGCACCTCCAGATTACATTTCTTCAGACCAAGGGATGCACTTTACAGCCCATAACATCCGACAGTGGACAAAGAAATACCACGTCAAATAGACATATTATATTACATACCATCTTCAGAGAAATGATTTAATAGAAAATTAGAATGGGTAGTTGAAACATCTGCTATCTAAAGCAAGGGAAGATAAAGGCATGAGAGGCTGGCTTACATGCCTTCATGAGTGTGTGCTCACACTCAACACAAGGGGGGCTAAGGGAGGGTCCCCACTGGATAAATTCCTCCACCCTTCTTGGGTATCTGGGGAAGAGGGAGTGGAGGAGGATGCTGGTGCTAGAAGCAGAGATGGTTCCTAAGCAAGAGACTGTAGCTATACCTTTAAACCTCCATGTCAGAATTCCTGAAGAACCGATAATAGGGTGCATTGTGCCTTCATCCCATCTGGCAAAGTTAGGGCTAATAGTACATGCCACTATGTTGTCTGATGGCCGGGACAGCCCACTGGTTGTGTACCTACCTATGTAACTCCACCCTATATGAATAGGAGTGGATCGGGGGAGGCAACTGCTAGACTAGTACTGTTGTCAGCAACCTGGACCAGCACAATGGCTGTGTCTAACGTCCTTTCCAAAGGTAAAAAAGTTTGGGTAAAAGTAAGAAACAAATGGAGAAAAGGAGAAATAAGAGCTGAGGGTAAAGAAATAAGTTGGTTATACAATGAGGGAAATCCAACATTGTATTAACACCTCCAGAGAGGGCAAGAGAATTGTGCTATCTCTTAGCACAATTATACCAGATGCCCAAAGGGGTGAAGTTATATGTTTGCTGAAACAAGTTATAACTTTGCTCCTTTTCGACCCTGACAAGATTGAATGGAAGTCTGCAAACCTGAGTGGTCTCCCTGGGAGATATCCATGCAATATGACGGACTAGACTAATTATTAATGATGAAACGAGATTCTACTAAATGTGGCAGCATCTTTTGAGTTGTATGTCCTAGTGCAAGGGATCCAGGTTCGAAGACTGGTGGTGGACTGTGATATTGTGAAATATCTATTTGTTTTCCACCCGTTTCCTAGTATACAACTCCTAAAATCCTTAGAAACTCCACAGTGACATCTTTTGTATGCCAATGATTGACCAATGGCTGGAAGTCCCAAGGTTGCTCTAGGATGGGGCTGGTCACCAGAAAGACTAAGGAAGGATTAGAGAGTTGGTGCTTTCAGCCCCATCCCTCAGACCTCCAGGAAAGGGAGAGAGGCTGAAGATTGAGTTGATCACCAATGGCCAGTGGTTTTCATGCCTATATAATGAAGCCTCCATAACAACCTGAAAGGATGGGGTTCAAAGAGCTTCCTTCCATATAGCTGAGGTTCCTGGAGGGTCTTGCACCCAGGCAGGGCATGGAAGCTCCACGCCCCTTCCCCATGCATCTCTTCATCTATATCCTTTGTAATATCCTTTATAATAAATCAGTAAATGTTAAGTGTTTCCCTGAGTTCTGTGGGCCTCTCTAGCAAATTAATCGAACCCAAAGAGGGAGTCGTGTGTTCCCCAACTTGAAGCCAGTCAGTCAGAAGTTTCAGTGGCTGTGTGGGAGGGAGGACTATCTTATGGGACTTAGCCCTCACCCTGTGGGATCTGACACTCTCTCCAGGTAGATGTGTCAGAATTGAATTGGGGGACAGCCAGCTGGTGTCCACTGCAGAATCAATTGCTTGCTTGGTGTGTAGCGAGAAATCTATACGTATTTGGTCACAGAAGTCTTCTGTTTCGATTGTTGTTGTGCGAGAGCAGAGGAAAAAATGGTTTGAGTTTTTTCCTTTCCGAGATGGTCACGGGTTAAGAGCACGGGCTTTGGAATAAGAGAGGTCTGGGAAAAGTCCCAGACCACTTATTAGCAGCTGTGAGTATGAGCAGGTTCCGTGACTTACCACATCACAAGTTTCTTCCGTAAAATACATAAATTGAAATAGTTTCTATCTATAGGATTGTTTTGAGGATTAACTGTGGCAATGCATATAAAGTGCACAGAACGTGGCACAGAGAAATGTTAAATAAATGCTTACCAGTATTTATAATAATGATTCTTGCTTGTCCATGAATTTTTCTTTTTAGTGAACATAAGTCTTAACTGATAGGTTCACTTTCCTCTTCAATATTTAATGTTTGACCCTGTCCTTCATCCATTTGTAGTTATATTTTTTTCCTCAAAAACACAATCTCTTTCTCTCTTTTTCCCTTCTTCATTCCCTCTCTCTCTAACATCTTGTTCTCAATCTTGCTCTAAATATTCCTTTTCACATTTCATTTTAAACCTTATACCAACTCTATATATTTGGGTAGAAAAACAGAATCTTCTGCTCCTGGATATAATACACTTAATGTTTCATTCCTCTCCTCAGAAACATGTGTTCCTTCTTAAAAGTTATTTTATTCCCAAATCTATGGTTATGAAAAATGTAACTTTGGGGGGAAACTGGGTAAAGAGTACACAGGACCTTCTTATGTTTTTTTTTTTATTTTTAAAAAGTTTAATTAATCAAAGAAAATATTTCAGTGAGTGTTCTTTTATTTCTTCTTTGTACTTGTCTCTTCTGTTTAATTTCTTATAATGAACATATATTTTTGTTGAAAAACAATAAAATTATTGTTACAAAAATAAAAAATAAATACTTTCACATGGATTACATTTCTTAAATATAAAAATAAATCTATAAATGCACTAGACAAATACAGGATATTTTTTGATGGAGGACGGGCAGGGTAAGGAAGATTACCCAAAGAAAGTTTGTTTTTATAAAAGAAGCCATAAAGGAAAAGACTAACAAATCTCAGTGCAAAAAAATTTTAAACTCCAATAGAATGAAAATTAAAATATATGTGACAGAGTAGAAAAAAATATTTGCTACATATATAGCAAACAAAGACCTAATATCTCTAATATAAACAGTTTCTATAAATCAAGTCAAATATTCTTTAAATGAAAGCAAAAAATAGGCAAAAATATAGAGACAATGCACAGAAGAAATACTAATAATGAATACCCACTCAGCCCTTCTTACATTCAGAAAAATGCATATTAAGTAAAAAATGATGTATAATTTTTCACTCAATATACTCATGAAAACTTAAAAGATTAACAATGAATGCATAATGTTGTTTTTGATATGAAGAAATAGGCAATCTTATCCATTACCAAAGAGAAAGTAAATGGTATATTTTGGGAGGGTAATTTCACAGTATCTCTCAAAATTAAAAATTATTTGATTGCATTTCTAGTTATCTATTTTGTGGGAACACTTTACTTATGAAGCAAAACAAGTAGTGCTGCATTGTGTATAAAGTGACACACACATGCTGTTCACTTGGATAGGACTTAGATGACAAGTGCCTGGACCCAGAACATCTGGATATTTCACTCCTGATTGCTAGGTACAAAGGAGGGTCTAAAGACAACGTTTGATTCCTGCTTCCTCAGAGACTGACTCATTCTCTATAATGAACAGTCTTTGGAGAAACAGCTGATGGCTCACTAATAGGCTTCATTAGCCAGAGACTGACCCCCCCAGAAGCTACCATAGCAGCTTCCAAGATTGAAATTGCTTAGAATTCCAAGGAATTCCAAGATTTCTGGAATTAATACTAAAACAAGAATTTTCCATCTGCTTTCTCATATCTGATTGAATATAACACAGTATAACCACACATTCTTGTACATCCTGACCATATTGCTATTTTAACTCACGTATGTACAGTAGATTGGTCATTTCTTTGTTTTTATTCTTGATATTAATTCAGCTCATAGTTCCCAGTCAATAAATTGAGACTGAAGCCGATAAACCGGAAAGTAGCAGTAATGAGTAAGCAGAATATTGCCCCGTTCTTTGAGCAAAATAATTGGTTCTCATATTATTTCCACCATCTCTAAAGGCAAGAAAAAGAATCCCAGAGGAAACGTAAAATTTTGTTTGGATTCCCGTAATTCTACCTCATTTATTTACAATTCCCCTCCATCCTTCCTGCCAGTCCAGATGGTTTTCCTCTTTCTTTCCCAAACTCAGTTATGCTTACTGCCTTTGAGATGCTAAATACTTCAAAAGCCTTCTTCCTAGTTCCTTACAAGCAGAAGTCATACACTCTTACCTTTGCCGAATTATGCTGGGATTGGCTGTCACTAAATGACTTTTGGATCCAACATCTTTAGTGTATTCACTTGACAAAGGAGGAAGGTTGCATCTAGAGAAGCAAGAACAAACACTTTAGAATTATTTACATACTTTTAAATTGTCAGTTATAATGACACAAATAGGAACTTTAGTCATTCTAGCTCAATTCACAAATAACTGTTTTTACCACCTCTCCCTTTTAATAGATATTAGATGACTAATTAACCACTAGCATCTTCAAAATGCTGTCACAAAAACTTGTGCTGTATCAGAAGAAAGAAAATGTCAGCCTAGAGAGGTCAATGATTTGTGAAAGGAAAGAGACAGTAACTAAAATGTTTTTATTCCTTTGAAATATTTTTGAGATGGTAGGACAGGGAGTATTAGACTTGACATTAGACTCAGCAGAGTGTGGTACACTAGAGGACACAGAGCCTACAGTATTCTCTGCATACCCATAAACCTCAAGAGACAGGGAGGAATTAATACATTTCCTTGTGTTTTTCTTATTTTTCTCCCCAAATCTAAATGATAATAGTACATTCATGGCAATGTATTATTCACCTAAATCAATGTGTGTCTGACTTTTGTGTACATGGCCAAAGCATAGGTTCATTACCCGTGAAGGCATAACGATTCAGTATCCAAAGAAGTGCACTGATTTGCCACTATTCCAGTTTAGCCAAGAGAAAGAGTACAGGTGATGTTTTTCTGAGGGTGGAAATAACCAGCCAATCCCACCTCTAAAACACCACCCTGCTCCAGTTGCTTTCCTTGGCCATAATGTCTTAATGACTGTTTACAATGGAAAATACTGCCATTGCAAATCCAAATCCCATAGCTTTCTGCCTGTGGGACATTAGACAAGTTAATTCATTTGCTTGGCCTCAGTTTACCCATTATACAAAATGAGGATAATGATTTTTTCTCTTTTATTGAATACTGAGGACTAAAAGAAGTAAGTCATGTATAAAAAGTTTGTAACCTTGATGTCTCCTGTATAGTAACACTTCAAAATTATCACAAATCAGAAATATCATACAAGCGTAATTAAATATATATTTATTATCTATGAAAACCCCAATTGAGCCTATAGTTTCCATTAGGTTTCATTACTGTGTCCTAATTTCTCCTTTCCATCCATATCCCTAACTTGGCCCCTACCACATCGGGGCAGCTGTAACTTTTTATTACTTCAGCACACCACAGCATCATTTATTTATAGGTAAAGATAGCTTACAAAAATTGAGTTCTCTGCTAGTTCCCCAACTACTAAATTTTCCCTACAAATTTCCCCCAGGAAATGGAATTATCCATGCGCCCACTCAGCTGATCAGCTCAAGTTCCCCAATTTTGCCTTGAATTTACCCTGTGGCTCTCATCACACCAGGGTATCCTCGGCAGGAATTTGTCTCAGTTGATTTAGAATCTTTCCTCCCTCTGCTCTTTGGTAATGAGATATTGCTTCTTCTGGCAGAGACCCGCAGGTCAGGCACCCAGTCAGTGACTTTTGCTGATCGCCCACTGAGAACAAACACAGTGGGCATTGTGGGGGACTTGGGGGAGCGCCCACGTCACAGAGCCTGCTCCTGAGGCATCTACAGTCTAGCGGTCACCCCAGGCCCATGTGGTTTCCTGAGGATTCTCACGAGGCAGTGTGCTTGTGCATTAACAGTTAGCCTCATCCGGCTATGGTAACTGATTGTGGCCTTGCAATTTAACTGATCTTTGCAAAGATGAAGATGACTTCTTTGAAGATAAAACACAGACTAAAATTGGGACACTTTTCTCTTAAAGAAGCTTTGATCTTGATTGCCCTTGGAAACGTGAGAATCAACTGTGTTATATTAAAATTGTAAACTCTGAATACTGCCGGGGAGTGTTGTCAACCTGTTTTGTCATGATTAAACAAAACAAGTTGGTTTTCATGAGTGAATACTTTGTTTTCTGTGTGTTCCCTGGCCCGTATGTCTGGGTCTCTGCACACTTACTGCCACGGAGTAACAGCACAAGAAAAACTCACAGAAACTGATTATATCTTATAACAGAGAGAAGTGTTTAAAACCATAAAGATAACGTTTTATATGCATTTTATATGAAATAAAGATAATGTTTTATATGCATTTTGATGCATTTCTGGAAAATAATAACAGTACATTTTGGTGTAAATATCTGCCTTAAGTTCTTTTGCATAAACTTTCTTGTCGAGTGCAAATATCTGTGACACTTTCCTGTATCTCTTCTCTCAGCAAAAGCACACCACAATTTTAGCTCCTCAACTAAGGTGATAATTACATAGATTAATATAAAAGGCACATTTCATACAGTCAAATTGTTTCTAATAAGGCATAATTGTGTAAAAGCAGTTCAAACTTTGCATTATCACTTGTGAGCACAATTGACAGATATGAATGGGTAAAGTGTCTTAGTAACTGTGCTCATGAGTCTAAAAGAGACCTGATCACAGAATTGATGAGAAATGAATATTCTTTGAATTGGGGAGTGGAGGTGGGTGGGAAATGGGCTTGGTAGAGAGGAGTATTTAAATTGAAAAAAATCATAAAATTACTTTAAAAATTTTGTGTATATTAGAGTATGTAAAACATGCATTTGAGTATAATTCAAAAAGGCACCAAAATTTTGTTGCCCTCACTTGTATCTTTGAGCCACCCAGTTCCTCTCCAAGATGCAACCACTGTTGATTCTGTTTTGCAGACCTTCCAGATAAATTGAATGCAACAATATTATTTTTTAAAGTGTTGCTTTTGGTTACAGAGCAAATGTTTGCTTCGAAAAATGGGCAACTGATTTTTAGCACTGGAAGACATGTTTGAAAACATCCGAGCAAAGAAAATTATGGAATGGTTATATCCTAGTTCTAGAAGACATTTTGAACTGTAATCTGGTCCCTCACCATGTACAGGCAGGCTATTTTTGGACCTCCTCTCTCACTGTATCTGTCCATGTACCCTACCGTCTAGGATCACACATACCATGTGCCTTCTAATCTACATTTACTCACTAACTGTTTAATTTTGAATACATGATATTATTTCAGTATTCTAAGGGTGCCCCAAAAATGTCTATGGAGCAATCATTTATAAATAGATCTGTAAACGGTCAAATAATTTTAAAATAATCTATCAACATTTATTACTCCCATATTGTAAACCATAAATAAAGCTTTTAAAAATTCAAATATGTTATGAAAATGGCACTATTGTTGAAATTAAACCAAAGGCACATGCATACGTAACTTTAGTTATGATGCTATCTTCTTTGAATTCTTTTCAAACTTCACCTCCCTCATAGTTTGTGAATATTATGCTTAATATTATTCTGGGCACTCCTTAATTCTGAACTTTAACCAGATTGCATATAAGGCCAATTTACTCTTGTTTATTTGTGATAAATGTGGCCCCATGAGATAACCTTCTATGGTGCTTAGGCCTAGTCATCTTCATGTTAAGTTTAAAATATCCATCTTCCTAAATGTAATGACACACATACATACACACTTGGGAATGATATAAAAATACATTTACTGTACTCACTCCTTCTACTCTGCATGAAGACCACTTGAAATCACTGAATGTCTGTGAATCTATGAGTTTGATATTATCTATTCATTTTTTCCCATATGGTTTTTGAGAAAGCAAATAAACTTACACGCAAGAGCAATTTGAAAATTTAAACTAGTGACATAAACTGTTACAACCGTATAGTTTCCTACTATCACAGATGGAATGTGAGTTGCCACAGTGGAAAAGCCTGAGGAATTATCTACTCCCACCTCCTCACACAGCTTAGAAAGCTGAGCCCCAGCCAAGGTCAAACAGCTCGCTGCAGGTGGCAGACCTAGTCAACAGCAAGAGCATGTCCTCCTACCTCTGTGTTCTCTGCTGCTTCCTCAGCCTCACCCAATGCCAAAACATTGGAGTGGGTGCCTGAAAGTGGCCCAGATCTCTTCTCATCTATCCACACTCTGTAGGTGATTTTATCCACTCCTATGCCTTAAATACCTCTCTGGCTCCATCTCAGGCCATTCTCCCCACTGTTCACGACACTGCAGCAGCAGCACTTGCTGTCGTTGCCAATTAGAGCCTTGGACATGTTTCTGTGCCCGAGGTGGGACGGAGAAAGGACTCAGTCCAGAGACCACCTCTCTCGAGAGGCTCCCATGCATCTGAATCCCACCCACTCCCCACCCCCCGTCAGAGCAAGTGCATCTCCAGGATACGAGTCCACGACAGAATCGTTCAACACTCCATTTCCGGACCCAGCTTAAGGCCCAATGTGTGGTAGGTATTCAGTAAACAGATGCTGCATTGACTGGAATTCAGAGAACTACGTTTTTATTCTTTTTTATTTTCCAATTGTTTGTATATATTGCCAAAAAGAAAAAATGCAACGGAGAGGCAAACACTGTCCTACACTGGAAAAACTACACTAGGGCACCTCCAGGAACAAAAGGGCGATACAGCGGGATTTCCCCTCTCTGCTGCAGGCTTCACCAAGTGAGAGAAAAAGTCTATCAAGCAGTCCAGCCCTCATCCTCGGAGAGGGAACTCGGCCCTCCCCCAAGTCCACGGCTTCACCTGAAACCCGCTCACAAAGAGCCTTTACTCTTCCCTAGCCCACTTGCCTCAGGGCTCAGAGGAGGCTTAGTGTTCTCTTGGCTACCTTTGGCACTCCTAGACCAATACTCATTGATCCTTAAAAATAAACACAAATGCAAAATCTCCCTCCCTCCTTTGCTAGTTTTCTGCCCTCTGTGTTGCTGCAGTGTTCTGCCTTTCCAGCCAAGGAACCTTTTGACACCTGGCTCATAGACATTCCCATTTCAGTGAGACTTTAGGGTCCCCCCGAAAGACCCTAGGGTCCCCCGGAGTCTATCTGCAAAGTTCCTTTACTTCCTCAGTAACAAACCTTTTCCTTTTCTACCACATGTCTGTTCATCCCTAGATAAGCTAAACTCAGACTTTTTTTTTTTTTTTTTGAGACATAGTCTCGCTCTGTCACCTGGGCTAGAGTGCTATGGTATCAGCCTAGCTCACAGCAACCTCAAACTCCTGGGCTCAAGCGATCCTCCTGCCTCAGCCTCCCGAGTAGCTGGGACCACAGGCATGTGCCACCGTGCCCGGCTAATTTTTGGTAGCTCAGGCCTGTAATCCTAGCACTCAGGGAGGCCAAGGCGGGAGGATTGCTTGAACTCAGGAGTTCGAGACCAGCTTCAGCAAGAGCAAGACTCTGTCTCTACTAAAAAAAGAAAGAAATTAGCTGGGCAACTAAAATAGGGGAAAAAAAAATTAAACTCTGAAATCTCATCCTCTATGGGCTATTCTTTGACTTTAGCTTCTTCTTATTATTATTATTCCACTTCTCCCTCACTCACAGCCAGCCCCCTGCTGGCTCTGAATGACCCCATCATTTGCCCTCTTCCTCTCACCTTCACGCTTGTCTCAGAGCCCTCTTCCCATCCAGCCCAGACTTCGAGGTGTGTTACTCCGCACTCTCTCTAGCCAGAAGCCTCCATGTTGTCATTCCCTGTCCTCCTTCCCTCTCACCCAGATAATCTCAAACCTACATTCTTCCAATTACTTGCTGCCTTTGCTTCTATACCTGGCTGCTAAGCACGTCTGGTCAAAATCACCCAACAGTGCAGGTTGGTGCCGATACAATCTGATGGTCTCTACCCTTGGCTGGACGTGTCTTGGCAATTCCTTTACATGCCCTGCAGGGACCTCCCGTCTTCACTGTGCACATCACCACTGCACTCAGTCCTTCTACAAGTGTCCTCCTTGTTTGAATTTTACCATCGCTCCTTCTTCCAGTTTTCCTGGTCACGCACAAATCAAATCCCTCTTCAGATCCCACTTGCTACTTACAGATGCTTTTGTGAAAAACTAAGAGGAACGTGGTGCAGAATAAAATGAATAAATTAACATGTTTATTTATACAGTGTTAGCCTTAACAAAAGAACAGTTTGAAAAGTTTTAATCACCTGACTGTATTATCCAAACTAAGATCTGAATTTTTTCACTTTTCCCTGCTGCCTTTATTTGAAGTAGAGTGGGTATCTCTGTGCCAAAGGAGCCTTCTGGGCTTTGTGCTTTCTGGGGGCACATTCCTCTCTCCCCTTACCCCTCTCCTGAACTCCCTTGTATCTGAGCTCAAAGGGAAGCTAAGGAGCGTGCTACAACTGATTAATCACAGTGACTAGCTCTGAAAGGCCCTGGGGCTCGCGGGAGGGGTGGGGAAAGGAGAGAAGGCAGACGCCGCGCTGTGGGTGCTCTCTCTTACCGCATGACAAAATTTGCTTCATCTATTTGACGGCCACAGCCACTCTTCTTCAGAATCCCACCATTTCCCACCACCGCGCATTTCTTCAATGGCAGCTGGAATGGGGTTGCCTAGCAACAGAAAACAAGGCGGGTTTTCACTGCAAAGAACACACAACCGCTCACAAAATCATTGTTTACAGCACGCCCTTTGGAGGAATTTGACTGAAGACTGGGCCGAGCGAAAAAGAGCATGTGAAAAGAAAGATGCCAAGAAGTTTGTGAGGAACACGCTAGCGTGTTCCTTTTAAAACAGCAAAACAAAAAAGCTGCCTGAAGTGTATTTAAATGTAACAACATTTTTTTTTTTCTGTCTCCAATTGGCCATGCACATAGTAGAGGGTGTTTGCTAGGGAAAATAGAAAACTCCAAACTTAAACACAGGATTATTTTTAAAGGCATTAAGCTGGGAACAAACTCAAGCGAATTCTATTTCCCTATGTGAGTGCAATTTCATTCATTCATACAATCAGCCATTCACTCAACAAACGTTTCTGAGCATTTCCTATGCTAGCTGTTGGGAAGAGATACAAAAATGCAGAAGTCACAGGCCTCAGTATTCACAACTTGGAATTTGAGGAGAGAAAGGGGTAAGGAGAGTGTGAACGTAAATACTTACGTAACAAACCCTAATATAATGCTAACATTGCTGCAGAAGAGATACGCACACGTGCTACTGGGAATCTCACTGAGGAACAAAAAAACGTTTCTGCCAAGCCAACAGAGGGAAAGCTTTCTCACTTGAGATGAATCTTAAAGAACAAGTAGGATTTTGCCAGGCAGAGAAAGCAACGTAAACGGAGGCATAGAAGTATTTGCTGAGAGCAAATGCAGTGTTTATGAGCAAATAAACACCCTGGGTGGGTCTGTCTAGA
This sequence comes from Propithecus coquereli, assembly GCF_000956105.1. Taxonomy (NCBI): domain Eukaryota; kingdom Metazoa; phylum Chordata; class Mammalia; order Primates; family Indriidae; genus Propithecus; species Propithecus coquereli. The sequence continues at coordinate 11,189,783 of NW_012140524.1, read as the reverse complement.
ACTTCGACGGCACTAAAGGGCAAGCAACTAGTGTGGAACCAGACAGCATGTGACTTGCTTTCTGCAATCACTGAACCGGAATGGACCGCACAGAAAATGTTCAGTGTACCTGAGTGTGCCCTGAAGTGCTATTTATAGTCCCCGGGAATAGAGAAACCCAGCAGTAGCCACTGAAAGGGAAATGCGTCATTCGGCCACTTCTAGTTGGGTCAGCAAGAAGTGCCAGGTACAGAATTTCCTACTTGCTGAAACAATGCAGCCCAGCTGGAGCTCTCTGGGGGAAGACCCTCCATGCACATAACTTGTGCAGAAAATAACCAGACTGAAAGTAAGTAGGCCACCCTGGATGAATCTCAAGCAAATAATATGGACTATGCCAGAAGAATAAATTGGAATAAATACATAAATATACGCTAGAAGGGCCTCATATGGGCATGAAGTAATTAAACCAGAAAAATAAAATTCCAGGAGTCTCTGTGTTCATTAGTAGCTGAGGTGGGCGCTTCATGCAGCACAGGAACAGGATTTTATTTCCTTGCTTTCCAGTTTGCCAAAGGAACAGCCAGAGCTATAGAAATATCATTGATAAAGATGCATTAAAGTGTAACATCTATTCATTTGCCCGCAGAGAGGTAAGAATCCCCTGCATTAGTCCAAGAGATTCCAGAGAAGACACATAGAGGAGGGACAGGCAAGGAACAGCACCCTCACATGTCCAGGATGATACGTGGCATTTTTCTCAGTCACTCCTGAGAAAAAGGTTTGGGATCAAAACTAGAAAAACATTCCTTAGATCTGTAATTCATCAAATGAAGATTTAAGTATTTATATTCAAGTTAGCTGTTCGTTTATTTCATGAGTATTTACTAAGTACCTCTTACACATCAGGCCTGGTCCTGGGTGACAGGGACATAAGGAAAAAACCCTGTTCCCACGGAGATTATATTCTAGTGGGGGAAAGAGATGATAAACAAAGATAAATGAGTAAAACGAACAGTATGTCAGATGGTGACATGAGCTCAGGAAAGAAATAAAGCATTGGCATGAAAGGATTAGGAGATGCTTTTGGAGAGGGATTGCAATGTAAATAGGGTAATCAGAAAAGGACTCAAAGGGGTCATGTGAGCACATTCTTGCGGGAGAGGAGGTCGTGAGGCATATAGAGCTCGGTGAGAACCACTGGTGCAAAGATCCCAAGGGGGGAACAAAGGAAAGGGAGAGCAAAGGGCCCCTCGTGCCTGGAGATGAAGAAGCAGGGAGAGAGATGGAGGAGAGGAGATTAGAGCTAACTGGTGGGGAGGTCGGGGAATAAATTCTGTAGGACCTGGTAGAGTATTGTAAAGACTGGTTTTTAGCCTAAGATGAGAATCAAGTCAGTGTAGGGTGGGCAAAGGAGTGACATCATGGCATATTTGGGAGCAACTGCTATGTTGCTGTGTGAACAGGCTGTAGGATGTCATGAGCAGAAAGAGAGACCAGATAGGACTCTCCTATAATAACCCAGGCTAGAGGTTTTGGTGACTTAGATCAGGGTGACAGTAGTGGGAGTAGTGAGAAGTAGCCAGATTTTGTTGATATTCAGGAGGAAGAGCTGACCAGACTTGCTGATGCAATGGAAACAGGGTAAGAGAAAAAGAGAAGAACTGAGGATGATGCCAAGAGTTTTGGCGTGAACAACTGTAAAGATGGACTTGCCATTTACTGAGATACGGAATATTACATGTAGGGCAGGTTTGGGGGGAAGAATTTGGAGCTGAACCTTTTGGGTTTTTTTGAGATGGTATCTCACTCTGTCGCCTGGGCTAGAGTGCAGTGGTGTGATCATAGCTCACAGCAACCACAAACTCCTGGGCTCAAGCGATCCTCCTGCCTCAGCCTCCCCAGTAGCTGGGACTACAGACAGGCACATGCCACCACACCCAGCTAATTTTTCTATTTTTTGCAGAGACGGGGTCTTGCTCTTGCACAGGCTGGTCATGAACTCCTGGGCTCAAGCGATCCTCCCACTGCGGCCTCTCAAAATGCTAAGATTACAGGTGTGAGCTGCTGCGCCCAGCCTGGATGTCAATCTTAAATATGTCTTGTGTGTGATGTCCATTAGACCCAGGCTAGAGGTTTTGGTGACTTGGACCAGGATGACAGTAGTGGGAGTAGTAAGAAGTAGACATCCAAGTGGCAATGTCAAGTAAGCAATGGAATATATGAGTATGTAGTCAGGGAGCTGGTCTTTCCCGGAGACAGAAAGTTGAGAGTGATCAGCACAGCTCTTCAAAGTCAGGAGACTAGATGGTGAATGAGTAGAGATAGAAAACAGAAGAGGTCTAAGAATGGTCCAAGTTTAACACATTAACCGTCATGTGAGCTGTATGTAACTCACACTAGTTTTGAGCCCAGGGCCTCATGAAGCGTATGTAACTGCAGTTGGTTGGTGAAAATCTTGCTTGTTGATGTTCTTATTGTTAAAATTAATACTGACAATTTAATTGCATATAATTCACACACAGAAAACAATAAAAAAATATGAATTTTTCATTAAATTAGATAGAATCATTTTGTTTTTGAAGTTTTTATTCTATTTTCATAATAAAACACTGTGGCCCCAAGGAACAAAAAATTTTTTTCTAGTGTGGCAGTCAATGTGTTAAAAAAGAAGTGTCTCAAAAAGGAAGGAAAAAAATTGCATCAAATGCTATTGATAAATTAAGTGAGATAACAGTGAAAACTGCCAATGGACTTAGCAACATGGAGGTCACTGGTGACCTCGACAAAGACAGTTTTGGTTCAGTAGTAAGGACAAAAACCAGAGTTCAGTGAGTTGTACGTGTATATTTGCATATCTATTTGGATATAGTTTATTTGAAAAGTGTGAATTCACTCATCCTCGACTAATATTAATATTTACTTTGCTTTATTTATAGAAGCCAACTTAAAACCCCCTTCTTGTTGTTGTTAAAGAGAGGTTCTTAATTGGACCCGGTGTATTGGCAATTCTAGGCTTTCTGGCAAGAATATGGACCCAAAACAAGCATATCTGGGAGGCAGCAGCAGCAACAACATAGACCTAGATACAAATGTTACCCCCCAGCTTCCCAGTTGTGGAACTATGGGATTGTGGACAGGCTGTCAAACTCCTCTGCACTCTGCTCCCCATCTTTGCAGGAGGATAACATTGCACAGGATTATGTGAGATTATGAGATCACATACTCAAAGCATCTCAGCAAGCCACTGGCATGGTGGTCCATTCGTCTTCCTTCCCTTTTTTCTTTCCTCCTTCCAGCAGAGTTCACTGACTTGTTCAAGCCATGAAATGCTTAGATTTCATGGTTTTTGTGGGACATGGTAAAACAGTGACTTATCTAAGTCTATCTTAATAATTAAGAATAATTTTACTGGCAGAAAATTTAACTATGATATCCATACACTATTAAAATACTCCCCCCAAAAGCCCAAGAATTAAAAACGATGCCATTTTTGACTTTTTTCTAATAACATTTACTTGCTCCTTTTTCATTTTGTCAGCTGCCAGCCCTCAAACAAGCAATTTCATTTCTTTTCAATAAATATTTCTTGAGTGCCTGAGTGCACTCTCTGGGCATTGATAAATACATCAGTGAACAATAACAGCACATCAAAGCTTTACAGAAAAAACACTCAATTGAGAAAATACTATGGATTTTTTAAAGTAATTGAGATAATACTCTCATTATCCTATTTTAGACACGGAATATCTCACCTTGGTAATGGCCAATGCTTTCCAGAATGACACATGAACAAGGTGTTCTCCTTTTTGGATATACTACATAGAAAGAATGTTAGTCATCCCTTGCCACAGGAATATTATGATTTTAACAGAGAGTATTTTTATTAAGGCTTTGCACACTGTCTTTTCAAGTGTATCTCCTTGTACCCATGCAAGAACATATTTATTGATCTGAGAATACAGTACAGTATAAAACTCTTGCTACCTTTAAAGAATCTGCTCCAACTGAAAGGATAGAGTAGACAGATTAACTATAGTGATGAGCTCAAAAATGTTTTTAGCTCTTGCTCAGCCACTAACTCATCCTATGGATCTTTGTCCAAATTTTTTCACCTATAACTGTTCCGTGTGTTAATGGCCATTTTCTTAATGACCATACTATATTAAGCATTTGGATTCAGCTCTGATGTGCCAGGCCCATCAACCTCTCAGGGCCTCACTAGAAATCAGCCATGATCATAAACATCCCACATGTCTCCCAGGACGATCATGACAATTAAAACAAGGTTGAGGCATTGAACATCATTAGGAAACTCTGAAGTCCCACATAAATATATGATGTTAATACATTATTATATACTAGTAAAATTTAATTCCCTAGGGGGAAAATTATCATTATTCTGCTAGACCACTGTAATATGCGGTCTACCTTTATGTGAGATATTTCCAATTTCAAAGGTTTATATAGACTTTGGATAAAATATTTTTGATCGCTGGTCCTTTGAGGACGTATCTACCACTTCTATCAAGTCATGAGTTTTAAAATGTATTAATACATTTTTGTAGGAATCATTACAAGTATGATATCTTTTTTATTTGACACTCTATATCCCTAAGCACAGATTAGATGATCAAAAATTTGTTCTATCAATTATTTATTCAGCAAATTTACATCAAGCATCTAATCTATTCTCAGGAGTGCCTGGACTAAAGGTGGCCTTTCTTATGTTGTAATGGAGATACACACACAGACACACACACATACATATAAATCTCCAACTCTGAAGAACAAATACGACCCATGTCACTCTAAATATGAGTCAGTTAATAAAGCCTTTCAGAATCTTGCTTGCAAGGTACTCCTTATGCTTATCTTCCACAGGCTGCATCGCCTGTTCCTCTTCTTAACAGTTGATACCTAATTTGCCTTTTCATTCAACAGTTATTTGTTGAGCACCCATTATGGGCCAGGAGCTATCATGGAAGCTGGAAGTGGGATGGTGAACAAAACAGACATGGACCCGCTCACGGAGCTTACACTCTAACCAGAAAAACAGAATTGAACAAATGGGATAAGAAAGTGCACAGTGCTATAAAGATAGGGAAAATCTCTCTGAAGAGGTGACATTTAAGCTGACATCTGAAGTTTTTAGGCATAAGAAAAGTAGCTGAGCTTTCTGTTCTATTAGATAATCTTAGGAAGGTTTTAAAAAAGGCAAACAAAATTTGGGGTCTTGATGTTTTATGCCATGAATGAGGGTAAAAAGATAGGTTACAGGCTGGAAGACTTTTTCAAAAACAAACCATGATGCCAATTGTGAAAATATTCCCAGCTGACAATATGACTTCTGGAAGAATGCTATGAAAATCTAAAGAAATTCAACCCTGTTTTTCATGCCATATGTAAATAGTACCAGAGCATCCCCAAATGGTTTTTATAATTAAATGAAAAAAGCTTATTTACTAGAGTCATTTGCAAAACCAGAAGCCTCACAGCTTCCTCCCCTTCAGTGTCATCCACAGGATGGGACAAAGCCACTGAGCTGGGACTCCACCCCTACCTGGAACAGCAGCACCAGCACTGACCTTGACCACTGGCACAAGGAGACCTGGTACCTATTCATCTTCCAGCCCACAGACATAACCAGATGTCTCGAATGATAATTACTTTACCTCTATAAGCACCTGAGTTACCCACCATAAACCATTGATTGTAGCATTTGAGCTGGTCTTGGAGGGAGGGGAGAAAGTAGTAAGTACAAGGAGGAAAAGAAAAACGTAAGACACTTAATAGGTAGAGAACTGGATTAAACAGTGCTATGATAATTATTTTCACAGAAATACACAGTATTTTATTAAGAGTGCCTCTGAGCTGGGCCCCGTGGCCCATGTCTGTATGTACTCCCAGCACTTTGGGAGGAGGAGGAGGAAGGGTTGCTTGAGGCCAGAGTCTGAGGCTGCAGTGAGCTATGAGTGCGCCACTGCACTCCAGCCTGGCTGATAGAGTGAGACTTTGTCTCAAAAAAAAAAAAAAAAAAAACACTTCTGATTACAAATTAAGTTACAACAATTTTGTAAAGAGGCCACTTGGCCACCTTTGAAGCATCTCTCTAATTGAAAATATCAGTCAGCATGATGTATTGATGTAAAATCAGAATCTAAGAATAAAAAATGTTCTGTAGAACCAGTTAAGGGCAGGACCAAAGATTGGGGGCAGGCTGTGATGTCCCTACATCCACGTTATAAAAAATAACCTTAAATCTAGGTTTCTTGAATTCTTTTTGGATCCTTTTTTAATCTCAAAAGTTCCTAATCCCTGCAGCAATCCACCAGGACTGTTTCGACAGTGGAGCTGTGTCTGAGCTGACACGCCCTGAACTGAATTAAGGAGGCCCTGAGGCTCCAGGGTCTAAGAGAACCGAGTGTTAGACCGAATCAGATTAATCAGACTGGTAGCCAATTAAATATCTCTAATTGCAACAATGAAGCAATAAACCAATATTTTAAATGCTCTCTTGCTTTTGAAGATGGCAAAAGAAGACTCCATGTTTTAAATTTAATACAGGATGTACTGGATTATTATTATAACTCCTAACATCCTTCACGGCTTCCATAGAAGTCTTTCAGATGCACTGAATAATTTTTCACCTACCTTGCCCTTGATTATTCTTCCTCTAGCTCTCTTCTACCACTCCCTAGCTCCTCTTTTATCTGCGGCCTACATTTGCTTCTTTGTTGCTTTTGTATGTTGGGAGAATGCCAAAATTATTTATGAGTAAATATTGTTTTCGAACTTTAAAATAATTAGGCTACCATAACTAAGTTTTGTGTTTTTGTTACACATGCAAGTTTATGTAATATTCTTTTAACTAAAAGTGGTGCTCATCTTCATACTTGATAATACAAAGAAAAATGAGTTTTTTGTGAGTTTTTTTTGGTGGTGGTGGTGATAGCGGGGTTTTGTGTTTGTTGTTTGTTTGTTTGTTTGTTTGCCCTAGTAATCTTTTCCAAAGTCTTTTCTCTTTGATAGGAAGAGGGAGCACGTTTTCTTTGTCTTACAATGGGGTTTTAAATCTATAAAAATCATCTAGCCACTCAGTATTTAGAACAGCGACAAGTACCACAATTAAGAATCAACATCAGTGTTAGATGTCGGTCTCAATCATATTGGAAAAGCAGATTTTGCTTTGCAAGTCTTCAGAGTGGTCTGAAAGGCTGTCACTTCATGCCACCTGCTATTAGTCACTATATCAAAACACATTTGCCCTTTTTGATGAAAATCTCAAGTTTTTGTCCATAAGAACATCAACTCACACATCTAATTGCTCTCCAACCCATTCATTTCTATGTACCCTCACCCACATACCCACATGGACTCCCACACATAATTGTGTTTCACCCACACACATAATTTAATTTCTTGCCCATATGTTAATTATATCCTCAACTTTGGCATCTAAATACACACCCCTGCCTTGCATCTAATTATAGCCCCCCTCTTACGAATGTAATTACATCATTCAGCCACCCACCTAATTATGCCCTCCTTGACATATTTAATTGCACTGCCCTGCTCAAGGACCTAATTACATTCTAACCAGTGCACCAATTAAGCCCCCAACCCTCCGACAATACTCCTCAGATGCACATCTCTTTATCCCTGTACCCCAGTTGCTTCATGACTTCAGCCAAGGAATTGGCAACTTCCTACATGTGAATTCCTAGCAAACATGGTGCCCAGCTAAACAAGCAAAATGATGACAAGATGCAGCTGAATCAAATGCAGCTTTGGTCCTTTCCAGTAAGTAAGCTAACATGCATTTGCTTTTTCAGTCATTTAACTAGCCCCTTGGAAGTTCAAATTAAAATTTCAGCTGTTTTCTTACTTTGCGTGCATGAGCATTTTTACGATGAAACTATCTGGTAATTAGTTCATTTATTTCGGAGGAAAAAAAAATGCTTCTCATTACAGATATTTAATTCTTGAACCCTTAAGAAAACATTACCCAAAACTTTCCCTGGGGATGTATATGTATAAGTACTAATTACGGAATATTTGCAGATCCCTACCATTCAAGGATATTTAACTGTTCTTCAATTATATGAAAACAAATTTCCAGAAAGCTGCTGCTAAGATTTATATTCCCCATTCTACTAATAACATTAGTATTATTATGCTTTCTACACAAGATGTCTCTTTGGAAATTGACCGATGTGAATATATTGGGTACTATTTGCCTATTATATTTTCTTATTCAACCCATTATAAAAATAACACTTAAGCATCCCAAGGAATATTTAGTATGTGTCCCATATGCTCTGTATTCTGGATACAATCCCATATAGCATCAGTTCATGTGACCATCCAGCATACATATTAAGTACTTCACAGTCAATTTCCAATTAATTGATATTTGTTACCGGTGTTGTTTCTGACCCATGAATGCCAAAGCAGTGACAAAGGCTGTGCCTATACTTTAGGCCACACGTTGGCCACATTTCAAAAGTCCTCAACACTGTTGGGTTTTATTCTTTTTTCATGGTGGAATGGAAAGGAAATATGAGGAGCATGTATTAATGCAACATTTCACAGGTAGTGGCCAACCAGGAGTGGAGCAGAAAACGGAAGCAGCAGCAGCAGGAACTCAGCTTCATGCCAGTGCTAGACCCTGTGTTTGCAATTCCCTCCTTGGAAATACCATTGAAGGATTCTTTTTCTCTAAATACAGAAAGCACATCTTCCTGTGCATCTTGTATCCTGCCCGCCTGCATCTGACCCCTCGTTTTAATGTTTCCCCTGTGACCATGGTAAAGTTATTTAACTCTAGTGCCTTGGTCTTCTCATTTGTAATAATGGTACCCACTTTGTACAGTTGTGAGGATTACATGAGTTACATCTGGCACAAGGTAAATGATCAATAACTGTTATTTTTATTTTTAGTAGACCAGCATTTTCTCAGCAACACAAGCGAGGAAATCTTAGAGTCATTCTTGCTTCCCTCTCTCTCTTCAAATCACCCTAACACCTACCTCTGTGGAGTCTCTTCTATTCTCCTCTTAACGTAAATATTTTTTTAATGACTTATTACTATAAATTGGCTTCTAGTTCTCACCCATCATCAGTCCTTCACTCTCATATCCTAATGCTTCTAAAACAAAGGCTGGTACAAATCACTTCCTACTAAAAAATGTACCATGTTTCCCCTTACCCGCAGACAAAAATGTTTGGCATCTTCATTAAGGCACCCACCTAGGACCCACCCAACACCCCAAACTTCCTGTTCATTCTTCTCTGCTACCACATTATCTTTGCATGCATCCAGTACTCCCTCCACACCATTTTACTCATCTGTGTTTCCTCAAACACAGCCTGAATTTCTCTCCCTACCTTTGTCAAAGCTGCTAGAATGTCTCTGCTTCCTCCTACTTTCCCTATTCTGTTACCTACCTACCAAACTATTTTTCAACCTTAAGATCGGTGAAGTGTCTGTAGGCACAGTGTCCAATAAGATACCCTACAAGTGCAAAGAATGCTCAAAAACTCAGGTAGACAAGAGCTCATTTATGTTCGGCAAGGCATGAGAATGATATATTAAAGCTACGCACAGTGGCTGGTAAACATGTGGAATTGAATCAAATCATTTCTTGAATACTTCAGAGACTTCCAAAGTTTTACTGTTGTTATGTTATTTTTTTATTTCAAAATGGAAGCTTCTGTTGTTTCTCAAACAAGGTCATATGCAGAAAACCTCCATTTGAAAATAAAATATAGAAAAACTAAAGAGAAGATAATGTTTGAAGTAGAGGTGGGTGCCCCTCCCCCATTTTTTCTTGGTCTCTCTCTTATTTCTGGAGTGACACTTAGACACCCCCTAAGGAATGTGATGATATAGAAAACCACTAATCTAACCAAACAATTTTTTCAGAAACGAAGAACCACAAACATCAAGCAAATTTCAGTTAAGGACATTGGACAAGTATTCACTGAGTACCAACCAACCACATAGTAGTCACTATACAAGTTGCTTGAGTACCAACCAACCATATACTAGTTACTATACAAGCTGCTGAGTCAAAAACCCTTCACTTCAGTTCAGTATTTGTTCCACTAAAAGGTGCTGTGAATGAGGACGTCCACTTGTGTTCAGCTATAAATAGTGTGCAATTACTCACTAATGCAACAGATTGCTAAACTGTTAATCCAATTTAACTGATTAGGCACCTGAACTAGCAGAACCAGAATCAATTGTCTGCTAATTAACTATTATGTGCATTTTTTAAAAAAAGCATGCCCATCATTGATTGTCTCATATATAACTATTCTATTAATATTCCTTTGAAAGATGAAGAAATCAAGCAGGGAATATTCTTTTGGGGAACAACTTGCTGCTGCTGCTGCTGCTGCTGCTGCTGCTGCTGCTTTATTTCCCCAACTTTCTAAAGTAGTATCTGTCATACTTTCTTGCTGATAAAAACAAAGGAAATAATTTCCAGAACATCCCTTTCTTCTTAGTATTCCTCCCTTTATAATCTCCCAGGACTCCCTCACACAAGTGCCAATCAGTTGAATTTTGTAGCCTCTAAATTTCCCACCCACGCTTCTACCTCTACTTATTTCAGCCGACCTGCTTGGGTTATGTTGTACCCTTTCTCCACAGTGCGGCCCACATATAGCAGAATCACATGGAACGTGCATTAAAAATGCACATGCTTGGTCCCACTTCAGCCCTCTTGAAATAGAATCTCAGGTAGCGCCGTAGAAATCTGAAGTTCCCTTATACGGTTCACACACACAATATAGTTTGTGACCCACCAGGTCCTGCCAACTCTCAGATACAACCTAAGGTATTCCTTCCCAGAACTTTCCTTGACCAACGTCATCTTCTGGAATTGGCATCCGCATCCTGCCTACTCCCACAGAAACACCTACAGCACTTACTGTCGGTCCTGTTAACCAGACACTCTAGGCACTTGTTATTTGGAACCACTTTACTAGCTACTGTGTTGTATACTCACAAATGGAGACTAAGCCCCACAGGGGTATAAACAATGTCTCGTAACTCTTAGGGTCCTCAAAGCCTACGATAGTGGGCACATAGATGTTTCCTTTGATTGATTTAATCCATACCCAGGCCATCTAGAGAAATGCCAAGAATCTAAGCAAATGGAGCAAATTTGTTCACTTTTTCAGACCACTGATATAAAGGTTAAGGAAATTGCTAAATGATATACAGATAAACTTTTTAGATTCTTTTAGAGTCTAGCGCACAGGAGTTGCAAAATCAAACGCCTATACCATTCAGGCAGGTAACATAAATGAGCGGAAGGAAGGCAATAAGGAGTGCTGTAGACTGTGGCAAACAAAGGACGCATGACCAAATCAACAGAATCAGGAACTGTTCATACCCTATGGATTGGCATGGGAGCCAGGGGTGCCAGATAGTCTGATTTTTCTTCCCTAAGTGACACTAAAAAATCCAGATTTTAATGTGAAATCTCCTAGTTTTTAAATGTTGGCATATACTTCAAATGACTTTTTTACACAATAAAGGCCAAAATCTGAAGGCCATATTTGGCTTGCTAGTAGCCAGTTTTCATATCCTATCTAGACCAGACAGGGCTCTAGCAGACTTACATTTATACAAAGAGTAGGCAGTTAGAGATGAGTGTAAATTTTAAAGTATTCAGAAAGATGCAGGAAAATATGTTTTAGGGAACTTTAATCCAAAGATCGGGAGCGAGTCCCTTCTCCTTGCTAGGCTCAAATGAAATAAGAGGTTTTTTTATAAGGCAGTTGGTGAAAAATTCAGGATTCTAAGTGACAAAGAGAAGTCCAAAGGATTTTTGAAAAGTCTCCATAATTTCTTTTCAAAATAACATTAAGTAATATTCAGATATTACCCACAGTGGTTTCTCAGCTTCTCATCCTAAACAGTTGTTTACTAATCAAAATGGGATCATCTTATCCATACCTTTGTAACATGTGTGTTTATTTAACAAGACATTATGGATATCTTTCCATCAGAATTTTAATATCAGCATCGTATTTGACTGTATACCAGGCTCACTTCTTAGCCAATTCTGTAATGTTGAAGATTTTAGGTTGTTCCCCATTTTTCACTATGATAAGCAACATTGTTATACTCATCTTTGAACTGTGGCAGATCCCAGAGGGTAGCTGGGCAAGGTGGGGACAGCACACTCTATTCTCTCCTTTGACGTGGACAATAAAGGCTGCTTAATTTTATGGTAAGCACCGTAAAAGAGCTCCTTCAAGACGCCCTTGTAATACAATTGTTAGGTAGATAGTGAGGGATTCTGGGTCTCCTAGGGACGAAAGTGGGTGCTGTTGCCCCCATCTTGGTCCTGCCCAACTCTGATTCTCCATACCTGGGGAAGGAGGGAATACCCTACAAATCTGCCAATCAAAACTGGAGTGCCAGCTGTAAAAGAATGCAGAGAACTCTTTAGCACATGGGCCAAGCCACATGGGTACCATAAAGTCCAGAAAGTGACCTAGAACCCACATGCATAGTTAAGGCTCAGGTCATGTGACTCCCGACTGTCTTATCAAAGTGGTTCCATGGTGACCTCTGAACCACAAGGGAGGTCCCTATCTGGACACTATAAAATAAGACGCAGACCATAGCCACTCTCTCTTTTGCCCCGTTCCTTTGGCTCTCCCTTTGCTGTGACAATGGGTCCGGTCGTCATCTGTGGCATATGTACCATGCTCCGTAAACCTATATCTTGCTCTTGCCCTATAAACCTATCTTTCTCTCCCCAATAAACCTCATTTTCGTGCTTGCCTAACTTTGGAGTGTCTGGTCATTCTTCCGCCATAAGCGGGCCAAGAACCAACAGTTTCAGACTAAAACCTGACACAATCACTGTCTATCACTAACCCATTCCACATAGAATTCCTCCTGCTGTTACTGAGCTGATACACATAACTTTGAGCACTTGTCCAATTACTTCCTTAAGATAAATCCTTATATGTGGAATTGCTGGATCATATGATAAGCACATATGTAAGGCTTTTGATACACTTAATACTGTTTAATTACTCACCAGAGAAACTGTACCAGGCTCATTGGCACCAGTGTGCCTGAGAGCACCTATGTCTCCACTTCCTCATTTGGCTTCCTTGAAACAATCTGGATCATATCAATGGAAATTAGCAACCGAGTGGCATTCATTTCCATAAGAAAAACACAATGGGAATCTCCTTATATACTATTACAGATATTTCAGGCATGCCAGAGGAGAGACTTCATTGTATTGTAATCATTTTATGATGTATTACTTAATCTGAGAGGAAAAGGTCAGTGCAGTTTAAATGGTTAAATTTGCAGACTTTGACTTCCGCAATTTTAATCATGACTTGAAATCACAGCCTGGAAACCAGACTCTGGCTGAGAAATCCTCAGCAGGTCACTTAATATCCTTTAGTCTCCGTTTCTACATGTTAAATGGAGACAATAATATGAGCATCATATGTTGGGATTATCAGATACTGAATGCAAAACATTTAGCAAAGAGCCTAGCATATAGTCAGTTCTCAACAAACTACCGTTGTAGAGTGTATCCACAAAATCTAATCAAACTACAGAAACATAATCAATCCACTCTTTGGTAGGTTTTCTCTAACATGTTAGATTCTTATTAATATTTCCTAGACATTTTACCTAAAATGTTACATTTGGGGGAATTGAGTTAATTTATCCAAATGAACTTATCTGGTATTTCTAATTTAAAATAAAAACAGTGAATTAAGGTAAAAATACGTTCAATATAATTTTTCCTCTAAACAGATATGCTTCAGTTAAGAAACTTTTGTAGGAGTTACAAGCTTTATTTATGGCTTTATTTGCACACATGGCCATAGAGTCATAATTAGTAAATGAAAACACTTGAAACTTCATTAAAATATGTCTTTTTTTCCCCTATTTACTTGGCCATATTCACTTGCATCCACTCTTCATTGCTATCCCATCTCTCTTGCAATTGTGGCAGCTTTTCACATGAGGGAGGGTAGTTTCTTTATTTCTGCATTTCCCATAGGTACATGGATTTCCTTTTTCTGTCCAATAGGAGCCTCACGAAAATGAGGCTTTGATTGTTTCGTCGGCAGTAGCTCTCATGAACCTTTTGGCTCACATATCCCTTAACTGACTCAATGAGGAAAAAAACCTGCACTAACAGGATGATTTTTTGAGGCTGGAATGATTTTCTTTCAAGTGTACTAAACATAATGCCAAGCCCACAAGAAACACTGGCAACAGAAAGTTCGAGGTTGGCTAATTGAATCCTTAACACTTCTCAAGTACACCTTAATTGAAAAAAACTTCACAGAGATGGAACAATAACATATATAAATTGTATTTATACATGTAAAATATCTAAATTATTCCTCAGTCATCTTCTCAGTGCCCATGTCATAGAAATGACACCCAAGTCACAAATGGTTATTCACACGAATTATAGTATCAGAGTTTTCTGCCACTTACTAGGCGACTTTGAGATGGATATTGAACCTTTCCCAGCCTCGGCTTCCTCATCTACGAAATGGAGTGAGGGGGAAATATAAGAAACTACCTCCATAGAGTCATTGAAAGAATTAAATAAAATGATAATTATGAAAAGTGCCACGTCTGGAACTTCGAAGTCACTCAGTAAATGTTAGCTTTGAATATCTTTAAACTATGAAAGCTCCAAGAATCACACTGCTCTAGTGTCTTCCCTGTTTTATGTAATTTTACTGATGCGCTCTTCCGTACACTGGCTTCTCCGCCCCCTTGCGCTGCACCCCTCCTCTGTTCTTATGTCTTCTCTCAACCCATATGAAAAAGTGAAAGGTTTCTACACATCAAGATTCCCAAAGTACAGAATGCCTAAAATGTGAAATTTATGTTTCCTTCAGGTACCCTCTCTAAAAGACATGACAGAACCGATGACATTTAATTACCACTATTTTTATTCATGCGATAATAGTTTGCCTTTCCTCCCCAAGGTTTCCTGGCCCTCACATCTTACAAATCCTTACCTCTAAATATTTATTTCCCTAAGCCCAAATCTTCAGCTTCTAAATCCTTCCTTGCCTGTATTTGTTCATAATGCAAAAAAGAAAAGGTCAGCAATGAAATTATAAAATGCTTTAAGAACTTAATGACTGTAATTTACTTTGTAATTTTTGACCTGTTTTATTCTTACTTTTGAATATTGCAGAGCACTTTGCTACTTCTTTTACAAGGCCATCTCCTTGAAATGTGATTATAATCTAAAAAGAGTCTTCGGGGATTACTTAATTTATGTCCTTTACTAATTCCAGAAAAGTCACAACGTTTTTGAGTAAAAGGATGGTTGTTCAAACTGCCCACACTACACACTCTGTCTAGTGTCTTTAACCTGGCTGAAACCTTTTTCCTGTTTAGAGTTCCAAGGGGTTAAAAAATGATTACTGTCTCTGGCAAGAGGTTGTTTGGGAGCTGTATCGACTGGCTTGTTTCCTAAACATATTGGCTCCATGGTGCTACAAAGACTACAAAATGTTTTTCTACAGCAGCTGGGCCAAGATAACTTGAAAACCAGCAGGGAGGCAGTACGTTAATTTCCAAGATGGTGATATTATAATAGCAGTGATTTCAAAATACAAATCCCACTCATTCATTTTGCGGGGAAATTGGTACAGGAATATCTGATGGTTGGTTAGAAGAATGAAGAAAAGAAAGAGCACCAAAGCCCCAGCACAGGGGTGAGAGCCTGGGGACGCCAGTTCCCGGCAGGGAAGAGATCCAGGAGCCAGCTAAGCTTTTGCTCCCTCATTGCTCTCTGCCATTTAGTTCTGGATGGGGGAGGGCAGAGGCCCGCTGAGCTGACATCTCTGACTATGATTTTCAATCTTCAGAATGAGCAGCAATTTCTCCATTATGGTGTCTTGTAAAATTGGTTTCATTGCAACACCTGAGACTTGTATTGATGCCTAACCACAGAAGGGTGACACAGAGTCACAGTAACAAAAGGGGCTCAGTATAACCCTGTTCGACTCTCTCCATGGTCACCTCTAAAGCCTTCAGTATGTGACAGTCAATCTGAGGTTTCTCAAGCTGACTGCTTCCAACGTGAGGACTTTCCCCTTCACTCTCCATTAACAAAGCCTGAGTCTTTATATTTATACCAAAACATAGGCTGTGGGTCTACCAGGACACACTTGGTGATTATATATAGCAAAACCAAGCAGCTCAACTCTCTCACGTGTTCACTCCACTAAAACTTGTTGATTGTCTACTACATCCCAGGCACGACTCTAAGAACTGATATACTATCTCTCCCTATCCCCCCAGATTAAACACTATCCCTGGGGAGCTTCCCAGCTAGTGCGAGAAAGAACCTTGAATCAAATACTTACACAATTGAACATGAAGTTGCAAATGAGAGGCACCTGGTGCTGTGAGGAAGCTCCCCCAAGGAAATGATGCTCCAACAGGATGCCAGCGATAAACATAAGTTAACCAGGTAAGAGGAGGCAAGAGTCTTCCAGGCAAAGAGATAGTGTGTTGAAAAGTTGTACAGAAGGACAGCATAGTGTCTATGAGGAACTAAAAGAAGGCCAGCAAGGCAAAGTGTGAAGGGTGAGAGAAAACACTGTGGAAATGGATACTGGAGCCACAGGAAGAGGCCAGGCCTTAAGGAGTTTGTCTTTATTCTAAAATCAATGGGAAGACAACCAAGGGTTTTAAGCAAAGTGATGGCATGATCTTATTTGCATTTTAAAAAGAAAACTCAAGCTACAATGTGGAAGTGGACTGGAGAGAAGGCCACATAAGATACAAGAAGCCCAACGAGGGTGGGGAGACTTTTGTAGAAATTTAGGCAAGAGGTCATTGTCACTTGGAATAGGATGGTAAAGGCAATGGTGGAAAACAAGGAATGGATGTGAGAAAGAGAAAGAAATTATCTTCACTAACATCGAAATGTCCTTCGACTTCATCCAATAACAGTTTCTTGAGAACATGCCTTAAAAGTGAGTGAGAACAGCAAATCAAACGAAAATAAAATAACTGCATGTCCAGAACCAATATTGTGACCCGACATTGGAACTGTATGATCTTTTCATCTCAAGATTAGGGTGAAGTTCTGAGCACTCAGAGTACAACTGTCGATCACCATCCCACACTCCACCTATTATCGTGAACACCCAGAACTTTCCTCCTTTCTTTCCTGTCGCCTGCATGGGACTGATCCTGGGTTACTCTAGGACAGGCAGCATCTCCTTCCAAAAGAGTTAGGTTGATGCCATGTGGGTGCAAAGGCTTTGGAAGAATAGCCATCCAGTCTATTGTTCGTTTAGCACATTTTCATTTATCACTTGCTGTGTGATGTGCCAGGGCCAGCCTAGGTGCTGCCTTCAAGGGGCTCACAGTCATGTGAACAAATGATTGTTACTCAACACTACAGTAACAGATATATATACAAATTTGTGGGAGAAAAGAACAGATTTTTAGTCAACATGCTAGGGCTGTTAAGATTTGCAAGAGGGAATTAGGAAGGTTTTACAGAAATTAAGGTGCTTTAGCTGAGCCTTGAAGGATAAACAAGAAATCATCAGATAGACAAGGATAGGAAGGGCATTCTTGGCAGGGGGAACAGAATGTGCAAATGCAAAGAGCATTCAGAGGATGATTGTTTTGTTTTGAGAAATGCAAGTCACTTGCTATTAATTATAATGGAGTATAAAGTAATGAGGTGTAGGGGAAAGAAGGTGGGGGGTAGTTGATAAGCTTATATTAGCTTATATTCTCAGAGAATTCACATCTTGAAGACCTGGTAGGAACTTTATCCTATAGGTGGTAATCAGGAATGACTACGAAGTCCAACGTTGATCCCCTGCCAACAGGAAGAGCAAGTGGCCTCCTATAAGGTTTCATGGAAACCAGCTGGGGCCCAGTGTTTAAGGCCCTCAGGCCTGGTCAGTAGCACGGCATGGATCCCAGTATTCCCATCATGCCAGGGAAGAGGCTAGCTCTTGCCCAACCATAGCTGATGAACGCTGTTTCTGGATCTCTCTGTCATTCAACTGTAAGTGCAAGACTTGTACCCTGTCACCAATCACGGCTATACCAGCTTTCCACTATCTGCAAACACTGAGTTGATAAAACAGGCCAACGCCAAGGTTCTGCCACATCTTAGAACATATTATTCTATCACAGTCTCCGAATCACACCAGGGGGTTGGTGCATTCCTAATTAGACAACTAAAAACCCCAGGCAAGTTTCAGGGTCCCTTTCCTCGACTCTAGAATGTCTAGAATTTCATCAGTTTTAATAATGAAAAGACAACAGAGTATCTGCTAGCTGCTACTTGTCCTTCTCTATGTGTTTTATCCATGAACACTGCACCAGCTGGTTTGGTTGAGTTTGCTGTTTGGCCATTTGCTCTTGTTTGCGCGGCAGGTGGTGAGGTAGAGGATATTTTAGGGAGGAGAGTTTAGAATAGTGAAAGTTTTTCGAAAGCTCTTGAACTAGTCCAGATAGTCAGATAGCCTTGAACTAACACAGCAGCAGGGAGGTAAGAAAAGAAGGAATGGATTCAAAAAATATTTAAGAAATAAAACTGCATTTGGAGAGTGAAATTCAAACATAATAGCTGGATGTCCAGCTCAAGTGGCTGAGTAGATGATAGTGTCATTCCTGAGACCAGGAATAGAAGAAAAGCAGGAAGGAGGGGCAGAATTTAACTTGGAACACATCAAAGGTAAAGAACCTATGTATGCAACATTGAGGATATTACTCAATGGGCGCAGGACTGATCCTATTTTTACTCACCATTATTTCCCCAGGAACTAGGGCAGTCCCTAGAACACCATAGTAGTTGCTCAATAAATACTTAATGAATGAATGGCTGAAGACTTATTTTACATAGAATCATCAAAATTTGGGGAAAGGATATTTGTGCTGGCAGCAGGGCATATGAGCTTCTGTGGTAAGTCCAATAAATGTGAAAGGGAATTTCTGATGCACCAAATCCTTATTTTAAATTTCTGATTGTATTTTTCAGATTCTCAATTTACAGTTAAGTTTTATGGCTCATATAGAAGTACTGTTTTTTTTTTCCTGTGTCCACAAATATCACTGGCCTTTGGTTTTAAAAAAGTCCTCAAACAATCTCCATGTCAGGCATCTGGCAGCACCTGCAAACTGTAGTTATTTCGGTTCTTACTGACCTTGGGTGTTACAGTCAAAGTCTACATCAGGCTATAACAAGATAAAACAACTAGAAAATTTATGAATTCTGGCTCCAGAATTAGCACTACTTTGTGAATATGCTATCCTCTGAATAGCAGATTAGACCCAAGATGTATATGAAATCAGAGTAAACCCCAGAAACAGAAAAATTTATGCAAAATAATCAGATGACACATGTTTTATACAGGGCTGTTAGCCAGTGTTTTATTAAGAACAGACTCCCCCCAGGTAAAGCGATTACCAAATTAATTTGATTTGTAACTGCCTTTCTCTCAGCGCCTATTTTTTTTTTCTTAGCAAAGAGTTAAAATTATAAAAGCTCTGAGTCTAGGTATAGAGGAAAAATAATATTTAGCAAGAAAAATCCTATGCATAATAATTTTTGGAGTATAAAATGTTGTCTTACCCTCAAAAAGCACTTCTAGGTCCTTTATAGTTAGCAGATTTTGACCCATGTCCCATCTATCCTAAATTTTCTCACCACAGTTACACACTTACCTATTCTTCTGAGAAGCTGCTACTATAATTTCTTAATTAACAATTGGCCCAAATTCCCTCCATCCACTTAGTTTTTGCTCCCTCTGTGCTGTGGGCCTCCACAGGGCTAGACATAGGAAAGGATCAAAACCTAAGGGTTTTGTCTGAAAAATTCTACTGCTTTATCAGGCCTAATTCTCAACCTCCATATATATCCTGAACCTACAGCTGGGTCACTGCAGATTCAGACTGAGCCCTGCAAGGCATGGGTCAGTCTTGGCCTTTAGGGGAATGATTTGGGGATGGTCACCCACAGCCCTGGGAATTACCATCAAGTTGTACTTCCCTTCTAGCCCTAGCTCTGAGGTTTGGCTGTAGCAACCTGGCTTATGTCTTACTTCCGAAACATAGCCCCTGGCTGCCCTTCCAGATCCCCAACCTGCCTCCCAGCTCACACCAAGTTCCAGTAACTGCACTTCAGTCCCTAATTTTGACCCCAATATTGGGAACCTCTGCTTGTTCACTCGTGTCCCTACCATGATAAATGATCAGTCCCCAAGCCTTTAGAAGGCGGAGGCCCTGCCTTCAGAGGTCAGTACCTCTGGAAGCTACCAGTTGCCAAAACCTCCAGCTTAGAGACTGGGAACTTGAAGTCGATGCTGTTTTATCTTGATCTCTGGGTATAGCTCTATCCATCCCCATTCTGATCTCTGAGTTCTGCATACTATTGGCATATCATGTTACTCCTTATTATTTTCTGGTTATTGCCAACAGTGTCCTATGGTGAGAATCGAAACACCCCTCGATGACCATTGGCTGGAGTTTCTTTTAGCCCCCACAGCTATGTCCACTCCCCTATCCTCTCCCCACCCCTTCCCCCATCCTGTTGGGCAAGTCTAGCTTTAGGATAGGTCTCTCATCTACCCAGAAGTTCTGAACTCTGAAGTTAACAGGGTATGGCTAGACAGGCCAAGAGTGGTAACAAGAATGTTGTGCTATCTCACCTATGATCTAAGAATTTCAGGCCAATTAATGGAAGGAAGATAATGAATTAGAAGGAAAACAGTGAATTGATTTGAACAGATACAAACATTAAAAACAGTTCTCTGTACCTATCTGTACTTCTTGATTCCTTGACCAAATTAATTAACCCAGAGAAAATTCAGTGTTGATATGATATTCTCTGTAAATTAATCAAATATATCTTTATTCATTTAATAGAATCCTAATACAGTTACAAATGAGCATATTAATAGAAATGAAATGGAGGCTTCCTAGTATCCAAACAAATGCTCAAAACTTAATCAAAATAGGATGAAAATTCCTTTCTATACTTGGACTTTTGCCGGTAAGAAGGACCAAGATGAAGAAACCAACAAAAAAAAAAAAAATAAAGATATACCAGCTTTTTTCTGCAGGAAAAACCCTGTTGTGCCACCAAATCTAAGAATAAACTATCATATGGAACAGTAACATCTCCTGAGAAAAGTTATCACTCCCATCAGACCTACCGGACGAGATTTGACTCAGCGGTAACTGGTGCATTCTTTTCAATTATTCCCAGGAAGCTAGAGAAGTCTGAACCATAATCAGTCTTTGTACTAAATTTTACAGACTGTCAAGTACTTTAGAAAGATCTACACCATGCAAGATAGATCATTTCTTACATTTATTTTTCACTTTATTCTCAAACATAGACAACCTGAAAATTTTTATTAGAGAAAGGTGTTAACATTTAATTATTTCTAAATGTGAAAAACAAGTTTTACCTTCAGCTGTTTTTTGGGCTACTCCATTATACTACCTCACTTTTAATCATGTGTTTTCTTTTCCCTATGAAGATAACAGATATTTGGACAGCCTGTGATGATCCACACTCATCTTCTCAGTTACAGAGCAATTTGAAGAATAGTGGATATTAATCCATTGTTCAGATACAAAATCTTAATTCACTGGAAATTAATAACTTATTTCACATTGTACTTTTAATTTATCATAATAATTACCCAAATATAATGATGCAAATGAACAATTGGCAGAGTCTGTAGCATTCTCCATTAATACTTTATAGTAATATAATATTTCCCTAAATCCCAGACTCAACAGATTTATTTTAATTGTTCTGTTGAAATTGATTTCACCCCTTTTTTGGAAGTGTTTTTGTTTTTGTTTTCTCCCATCCATTCCCGGCATTACCAAAATGACAAGGAAATGTTTAGGTCCATAAATGCTTAGACAAATAATGACAGTAATATTATCATCACATGGTGTGCAGTACATTTGTTACAAAGCACTTTTACATCCATTATCTCATTTTAACTTTGTTTCTCATAATAATACTGAAATATGAAGACCAGGTATTAACTGTTCCAATTTGCAAATTATAAAATTCAGGCTGAGAATGGTTACATGACTTGTCTGGGACCATAAATGGTATCATAGAAAGGCCAGATCTTTAGATTCTACCCTGTACAGTTCTCTAGTGTCAAAATTAACTCAAGAAAAAGAGGGTGAATTATTCAACAGTAGTGTAACCACGTTCTGGATTCCTATAACAAAAAAGCAATGTGCAAAGAATAATCTGGCTTCTCTCTGAGAACCTGGATTTCTCCTTTATGAAAATCAAAATAACAGAACTGCTCTTATTTCTCCTTTCAACATGGGCTACTGGGGATCTCAAAGCCAAAGGGAGACTACAGTATTGCACAGGAAACTACAGTTTCAAAGGGAAACTGCAGTATTGTATAGGATCCTGTAGCCTGCATATCTACACTCTATTTTTTTCTTCCAAATAGCTGCAAAAGAAATGTTTCCACTTCTTATAAAGGTATTCTTATAAGAGAAGTGAAAAACCTTAAAATGGTTTCCAGGTAACTGAGTGATAAGAATGAACAACCAATCCACTAGAACCCATGCCTTTTAAACAAGACAGCAAACTAAAACCTTTGAAATCAGACAGGCCAAGTTTCACACCCCAGCCCTTCCACCTACCAGCTCTGGAACCTTGAATAAGTTATTTAACCACTCTCAGACTTAGTTTCATCCAAGAAATGGAGACAATAATAACAAGCACAGAGTTGCTATAAAGATAGAGAAAACCCATGAAAAAATTGAGGCAGACAGTGCAGGTTGGCACGTGTGGTGCATTTCCCTAGAGCTGAAACACTGAGCTTCTAACCTTTCTTGCAGTTAGACCTGCCCGTGTGACTCAGTTCTGACCAGCGACATGGAAGCATGTTCAATTTTGCTTTTCTGTCTCTTTCTTCTGCTGGGATCCTGGGCCAACACTGGGAGGTTCCTTGGCCATCAGCTCAGGATTTCTGAATCGGAAGACAGAAGCCTGACAGCTTGATGGCACTATATAGCTATCATCCAGCCCTGAACTACCCACCCCCTAATTACTTATTGCTTGAGATAAATAAGCATCTATTTGGTTAAGCCCACAGGTCAGGTTTCTGTTATAAAGCAGCCAGACACAAGCCTAACAACAGAGCCTAACGAAAGTCTGGCAAAGATTCATGCCCACCAAACACCACTGTCCTTAGGTTCCCTCCAGTCACAAAGGTATGTATTTGGAGAAACGATTATAATAATATTAATAGTTAAAAAACAAACTACCAAATTCAGTAGATTATATAGCATGATCCAAATTTCATGAGGAGGAAAAAAATTGCTGTGAGACTCAGGGATATCCAGGAGCTCAGAGAATTCTATTAAGCACATTACTGTGAAGAAAAGAAAATGTGTATGTTCGTTTTAACAAGGCTATTTTGACAAACTACTCTACAATGTCCTGCTGGGTTTCCCACAGGCCAAGGACACTGTGGGTTCAGGCCCAGTGGAGCACAACAGGGAGCCTCTGACCAACCTAGGGAGCTGGAAATGAGTGTTCATGGGAGGTGCACTGATGCCTTGTGATTCTTTATGCATGGCCTTGGGTGACTATTTGGAGGACAAATGACTAGTCTAGTTTGTAATTTATATTACAATGTAAGAGAATGGAGAGCCAACCATGTTTTTGTTGCACCAAAAGGAAATATTTCTCAGATTATATCAGCACAGTTGTGGTTTCTAACATTCCTGATACTCCCTCACTCATTTCCAAGGAAATTTATGCTCTTCCTGAGCAATGTATCTATCTTAGGCCAAAATAGAGTTTATTCAATAATTCCTGCAAACACTGAACCAGGCAGACTTAAAAGAGATAGTCGTTGGCTAAGCAGGAAGGAGCTAATTCCAGCCCAGGGGATGTAGCCTTCTCAAAGTGGGAACACATATGGTCGCACTGTATTACACTGACCTCTCCCAACACACACACACACACACACACACACACACACTGCATATTTTTAAAATCCTATGTGAAAGTGAAAATTTGGCCTTTCATGCCTAATAATATTCAACAAATATTTCACCAAAGTACATCTGCAAATAGCTACATCAAAATATTCTACTTGGTTCCCTACGGTTCAAGCAAGGGCAGTGCAGTGGTCCAGCCCAAGTGGGACATAGGGAACCCTCTTGGCAAACATGAGTAGTTGGCAATGAATACTTATATTGAGTGGGAAGCATGACATTGAACACAAAAATGAAAAACTTGTTGTTCTTCAAAAGCTCACAAGAAGGTAATGAGATCAGCAGATAAGAACTTTCAGAAAACTGATACGTAGATGTGTAGTTGTGTAGATAACTAGAATATGTGGCAGAATTGAATGAATTTGATAACAAAACTATAGGAAATTGTGAAAGGTCCAAATGAGAAGCAACTAACTACTGTAATAAAAGAGATTCAATGTGGCATCTCAAAGTACAGAGCATTTCAACAGTCTCTTTCTGAGGATATACATCCCTTATTAGGACCTGTTAACATTCCGCAATGTATAGAGCATCTCCTTTCCTGTACTGCACCTTGGCAACAACAGCAAAAAAACCAATGGATAAAAGTAGGCAAAGGAATAATAACAATACTGATGGCTGACGCATATGGAACATTTAGAGGAAAAGTGCAAAGGTACCGATGTATCATCTGAGTCAGAGAATGAGTTACTTGGCATTCTTTTGCTGAAACTCAGGGAAAGAAGGGATGTTTTGTTCACACTGACAACACTGAACCTGGCCCACTCACCTGCATTTCTGCCTCATCGGCACATGCTACTTTCTTTCCACAGGGAACATGAATGAAGCATGTCAATTAACTAGCAATTCAGTTTGCTGATAACAACCAGAAACATTTCACTAAGAAATAATAATATGGTGAGAGCAGGGGGAAATATACCATGTTTTCAGTGACGCGAACTGGTTTTCCAAGATTTGTATAAATTGACTAGTCATCTGAGATTCGCAGCAGAAAAATACATGTGTAACTTTTTTCTAAAAAATCTACTCATTGGATTAGTTCAGCCTTTTGTTATGACTGTGCACACACACAATAATGTAATGACTTCGGGTCTCTAAGGAAAAAAGCATTTTTTCCTTCATTATTCAAGGATGGCTCCTTGGCCTTGCAACTGGAACAAAGAGGCACAGAATTCATTTGCACACACTTTAAAAAGTAAATATTTCCTACCATCCTACTGCTGCAACTGACAGATAAGATAGGAGGCTAGTTTATATTTCTTTAATCATCTCTTTTCTTTAAATCCATTTTCTAATGCAAAGTTAGAAGTCAGTTGGCATGGCTGGAAGCTCTCATCTATAAAAAGCCTCTTTTAAATTTCTTTTAAAATGTTTCTGTTTGATGAGCTGTGAAAGAAGATTGCTTTCTTATTTCTTCTTCATGTCATAGCTAGTTGGTATCAGTTTTTGTACACAGAGGAGCCTGGGGATTGCCTTGCTCAATCTCTGTTCCACCTTCTTTCCAGCTTGATAGTTAAAAACTGCCTCTCCTGGACTTCTTTGCAACTAACGTTCTGGATGCAAATTAATCTTTACCCCTTAGATGCACTTGAGGAAGATACGGAAGTAGGGGAGAATTGGAACCCATCTTCCTGCCGCTGTTTCTGTTGGAGGCAGCTGTGGCCATGCCAACAGCAATGGCACCTCAGTTTCCTAATCCCTAGACCACAGTTAAAGCAGTAGGTTCTCGAACTCAATAATTCCAAGAGCCACCTCTTGACTCCCATGTCTTCATTCTTCCAGTGATTTTTCTAAGTGCCTACTTCCATGTATGAAGTATCTTTCTGGCAAAAATACCAAGGGAAATTTCTCTACCTTGCCTAAACCTGACTAATGCAATTATATTCTTCATTTCTCAATATCATGATGCAAAGTATGAATCAGCACATTAACACCAAACACTTAAATAATGCTTTGTAGTCTACACAGTACACTGACATGCATTATCTAAACTGATCTTCACCACTGCTCTGTGAGGTAGATAGGACAGGTGCTGCTCTGTCCATTACGCAGATGAGACAGCTGACTTTCAGAACGCTTCGGTGACTTATCCAAGGCATTTAGTTAGAGATGGAGACAAAATTCGATTCTACATTTTATGACTCTTAGTCATTTCCTTTGACACTAGAAGCCTCCTAAGGGCAAATAAAGAAGACAGAGATAGAAAGTACATGGGTGCTGGCAATGAATTAAACCTTTTATTTCCTATTTAAATTTAAAAAACGTAGCCCTCATTCTAAAACCATTAAACTAGACTAAAACACCTGCAGATGAGCTAGTAAATATGAGCTGTTTCATAGAAAGTGTGACTTTGGATTTGATAGAATCTGTACCCAAACTTTATAGGATCTCTCCTCTAAAGACTCATTGGCTATTAATAGAGATACATGAAAGGTTCAGTCCCACTTTCCAACTCTGGCCATGAATTCTCTTTCTGTACAATCATCCGGCCAAACCAAAAGTGGCTAGAAGACAACTTGAAGAGGTCAAGATTCATTTCTCAACTTTTCCCTAATGGCAATTTCACCTAAGATCCTCCCTCCCCCAACTCAGGTTCCCTAAAATAAAGATTTCCTTTTTCCCCCACTTGCTGCCTAGATATATGCCAGGAAAATGTTTTATTTCAATGTTCAGAAAACAAAGAAGAAAAACATTAAGTAAGCAAAGCTTTATTTAAACCACTTCAGAAGTGGTCAAATTGAATTCTTTCTCTCCATATCCACCACTCCTCCACTTCACAGCAGTAATCTAACCACGGGGTTAACATTCAAGAGCTCTAAGAAGGAAACTTCCAACCATATGGTCCCCACTCCCTGAGAGCAACATCAGTCCTAAGAAAACATTCCAGTATCACAAATCTTCCAGATCATTCCGCAGCTAACCTCAAAACACTAGAATTCCACAATTCCCTGAACATTCTCT
Source organism: Propithecus coquereli (assembly GCF_000956105.1). Lineage (NCBI taxonomy): Eukaryota > Metazoa > Chordata > Mammalia > Primates > Indriidae > Propithecus > Propithecus coquereli. Next base: position 11,162,764 of record NW_012140524.1, on the reverse strand, counting down.
GCTTGCTTCCTTCAGTCTCACACAACTCAAATCAGAAAGGCTAGGAAAACTGCAACTCTGCAACATCCTACTTCTTCCCTTGCATCAAAACATTATGTGATTTCTTCACACACACAACATGACAGGTATAAAGAAAACATTTAAAATTAAAAAGAGAAGAAAGAAAATGAAAAGTAGATCCAATGGGTTAGAGCAAACTCAATTATCCCTTTCCTACTACATCAAGAAGTTTAAGAAACTATATCGAAATGCAACAAACTCTATACTCACCTGGGGGAAGAGAGAATAAGTTGAATTGTCAATGGTGAATGAGTACAAAAGCTCCCCATCATACCACATGCTCTTCCCCATGGGGGAATTCATTTTAGTCATAGCAAAGAGATGGGCGGGGTCGCAGCAGTCTTCCATTTGTTTCCTAGGAGAGAAAGCACAGGGAGAAAAGAACAGCAGGTTAAGTGAGCAACAGATTCATTCACTTGTCATTCCCACAGAGACGTGCAGCCTTACCTCAGTGCGAGCTCACAGAAGCATCAGCGTCTCCAGGGTGATTAGACTACTTACTATTAATTCACTCTTCCAGCCATCCAAATGCATGACTGGAATATTTCATAATAAAAAAAAAACAATTTAAGGGAAATACATCAGCTCTCAGATGCAGCTGAAATATGTCAAAAGGCAAAAATAATCATACTATCGTTGCAAATGTACTGATTGATTCAAACATTCAGATGCAGAAAAGACTTGGAGAGCTAACTTTGGAGACTGCTGAGCTAGTCAGCTGTAGCAGAAACGCATCTGTATCCTGACTCAACAGTCAGGTGGTTCAGTTCAGTGAGGAGAGACTCTACGTGAGCTGCATAAAGTAGGGAGTTTACAGATTGGCCCCCAAAGAGGGTACACAGCCCCAAACTGGGGACAAGACAGGGAACAACCCCTCGGAAACCCTTTTGAATAGAAACAGGAGGAAATAAGTGATGTGATCTCAGACACTGGCCAAGCAACCTGCCTTCTGACGGTTAAATCTGTGGGCCTTTTTGGTTGTCATTTTGTCTGGCTTCTCAGCAGTTTCTGGCACCACTGGGCACTGGGATCTTTGTGAAGGTCTCTCCTCACTCCCTGAGTGTCTGAAACTCCAGTTTCCCAGGGCACCTCTTCCTTCTGGTCCAGCTTGCAGGCTACCCTGCTGCTCTCCTGTCACTGTTCTGTGGGGCAATATTTATCTGCTCCTCCAATTAAAAGTCTGTCAAAAGCCAAATCCGTTTGTTTACTCACTGAGCTTTCATGAGCAACAGAGCCTATTCCCTGCTGCCCGCTCTAGAAAGACGAATGAAACGAACGGCTGACACAAACCACGGCCGAATGGTGGCCCCACATAGATGTGCCAGCTTGGACATCTCTAGCCACACATGGTTCAGAAGCTCAGGGCTGAGCGGGGACGGTGGGGTGCAGTACCGGGCTTCAAGCCCTGGCTCTGCCCCTGACTGACTCCACTACTGGGTGAAGTGTCTGGGCCGAACCACCCCCGGGGGATTTTAAAGCACACAGTAAAAGTTCAGCACATGTGAGGTGTTGTCCTCATTATCACACAGTCCCAGCCTCACTGTTGACGTGAGTACAACTAGTCAGTGAGGTGGCAGCCGCCGAGGCCTGGTGGCCAGGGGAGGCCTCCTCAGCCCGGGTGGAGGTGCTCTTCCGGCCATACTGTGCTTTCTCTTTGAGATCTTTGTTGGCTTCCCCTTCACAAAGGGGCTCAGGAAGAAAGACTTCCTCTCAGCAAAGTTGCCAGCATGAGCGTCACTTCTCGCCCATCGGTCCATTTCTCATCAGCTGCGTCTCTCCTTCCTTTTCTCTTCCGGCTTCTTTCATTAATCGCTATTGGGCGTTTCACTACCCAAAACGCAGCGGGATCACGGGTGGTCACGTTGTATAGTGACATGCCTACATTTTGGCAAAAGAACATCCTGGGCGCTGTGTTCAGTCAACAGAAAATACCTAGGCATGGTTTGAGGCCACCTTTAAAAATGAGAACAATCATCATGAGCATGACTCTCAATTCAGGGGGAGAATGAACTAAACTTTTCATTTCCTACTCCATGTCTGGTGATACTTTACTTTTTTAGTCCTTACAGCAACCTATGAGATAATTAAGAAAATGTTTATTATTATTTTTACTATGCCCAATTCACATCTGAGGAAAGAGGCTTAGAGTGTTCACAGGACTTATAATACTTGAGCCACACGGAGCAGAACACGCAGCCATGTCTGCTGAGTCAGAGTCCAGGCTTTTCCCTCCCTGCATGCGACCTGCTCACAGCTATTTTGGTTCCTTTTTACCGTTCTCTGCCCTGAAGGGATGTTCTGCAAACACTGGCCAAGCACCCACAGGACACCAGGTGCCTTCATAGATATTTTTCCACTTAATTCTCACAGAAACCCTTGAGCTGGATGGCTTCAAGATTCTTTTCTCACTAATTCACCTCATAACTAGTGAAGTGGTGGGAGCACAGCTTCGCCCCCAGGTATTTCACCTCAAGCCAGGTACTTGTTTCCAACCAGACCGTAGCTTTCACCTCCAACCAAATGCAACACGAAATTCAGAACAAACGTTCGTCACAGCCGTATAACACCACCTTCCTCTGCCTAGTACCTGGAGGCTTACAAATCTCCTTCACATTTGTTTCCTCTTTGCATCCTCAAGAAAACCTACCAAGATAGGTTACATTATTCTAAACTTACAGACAACAAAACTGACGCTCAGGTCCAGAGACTTGCTCAAGTTCATTAGGTTAATAAATGTTTTCTTAATTATCAAGAAAATGTGTGTTAGATGGCGTGGAATCAAATTCACAACTGTCTACAACATCACCATGCTCAGGGCAGTCATATCTTTAGTGGGGGAAACCAAATACTCCACAGAAAATCAGAAGTGTCACGTGCACACAAATATTTTAAAAATCCAGGAGTTGTAGCAAATTCATAGTGATCGTATCACCATTTGCAACACAGGAGTGGTTTTTCTATAATAAACTTGCAAACTTTTCCCTCCATCCAGAATGCCTCCTCATCTCCTTTCTGCCATGTCCATCTCCAGGGGGTGGCCGAAATGGGACCACAGAGTGAAAACGTGCGTGAGCATCCCCCATGCCTGGGGGCCCACATTAGCTCATCAGCTATATTGGCTATGGCAGCAGCAGCAAAAACAGCAGTACTAGGATTGCCACCAGCAGCAGTAGTAGTCACAGTAGAGGCAGTAGTAACAATTTTTACTGAGTTCTTACCTAACACTGTGTTAGATTCTTAAGATATAAAACTGAACAAAAAACCAGATCTGCCTTCAGAGAACATGATCAAGATAGGGGCAACCAACAAGGAAGTTACTACCGTGTGTGCAGGAAGATGGGACCAGAGCCACAGCACAAATGTGCACAGATATCTGCGGTTGCTTGGAAAAAGGAGGACATTTAAGTCATGCCTGCTCTGAGATTTACAGCCTGAAAAGAGGGGGCAGGATGAAGACGGGGGCAAGTTGTCTCAGGCAGGGAAGCTGCCACAGAGGCACAACACAATGAGATGCATCCCTTTACCAGAATGTGCAACCTGAATGTTAAGTTCGTGATCTCTAAGAAACAGTCAAGTGGAATAACTAACTTCACCTCCATCCAACCTTCAGGTGATTCTGGAGAGAGAAAATATAGACCAGCTTTTAGAATTTGTATCAAATTTTGTTCCCACTCCCTTTCTCATGCTTTGCACTGATGCTACTTATTATTTGTTCTGTGTGTGTGTGTGTGGCAGACAATAAATCACAGAGTGAAAAAGGAAATCCTTTTTTTACATTCAAGTTTAAGCTGACAGATAAGTTTTGGATGAGTGTGAGTTGAGTAGTGGAATTAAAATCTAAATTTATTTAAATTCAAGGGAAGCAGCCGTCACAGCTGATGACGCCATGTTGCATCATGAGGGTAAATATTGGTGAAGCCTGGGAGCTACTTGCTAAAGCGTCACCGAGGTTCTCATCCCTCCTATGGCAGCCATACAGATTAGTTAAGCCAAGAAGCCCTCATCTGCAGATCGTGCCTACATACCAGGAAGAGTGAGATCCAAAGGAAAATAAACAAGTAAGTAAGGGTGAAAATCCAACCACTCAGTGACTAATACCCAGGATCGGAACAAACTTTGTTGAGACTCTTTCAGGTGCCACTTCAACATTTTGGTCAACAGATAAGAAGGTCTGGAGCTGCCTCTCCAATGATGGACAAGAATGACTTCCAAGGAATGACTGAACTTGAGACAAGAGGGGTGGATGAGAATTCCACCTCAGTCTCAGTATTTGGCCAAAACATGCTGTTACATTTCAGCTTTAGACTCAGCTTTTGTAAAGCTGAATAGTCAGGTAAACAACCATTTAAATCTATGTCATTCCTGGAATCCCTGAACATACATGTGTGTGACAAATGATTATGTCATCGTGCACGTTACCATCATACCTAAACAGGGTATCAATGTGGGCAGCACAAACAGGGAACATCATCAGAGTTTATTATTTCTAACTGAATACGCAATTTAAAATTCTGATAAGCAATCTAGCAGTAAACAGTGAAAATCTCTTTATACGCTCCATATGTTTTCTATCAGTCAGGTGAAGTATAAGAAAATATTTAATACTGCAAGAGGAAAATGTTGCAGTAATAAATTCATTATAAAAGCTGTTGATTTTATGTACAAAAAGTATGAAGAATTATTGAATACCTAGAAGAGTAAGTTGTCAGCTAAAAGAAATATTAAGATAAGAAAATACTACATCATTTTTCTGCCAATGAATATTCATAAAATTTTAAATAATGTAAGGCAGAATAACAGAGGTGAGATTAAATAATTCAAATCTTCATAGATTTGATGTACTAGCGTTCAAAAGATTAAACAAAACCTTTAAGAAGTATATTTAATTTTCATTTTTTAAATTCCATTTAGGCAGTGAGTTTTTCAGGGAAAGAAATGTCCTAGATAGGAACTGTTTAAATCGTTATTATGAGGAATTAATAATTAAATGTCAAATTGCCTCCCAAAAATTTCATGAGAAATAAATACTCTAAAAACAATAACCAGGAGAAATCACCTTTGATTCAATCAGAGAATTCCTCATATCTCTCTACCCTGCTCTATTCTTCTCTATACCACTAAAGACTATATGCTATATATTTAATTTTTTAAGTCTTTTATTTATTTATTTTAATTTCAAAACATAAAGGGGGTACAAATGTTTTTGGTTATATGGATCGCTTTTGTAATGTTTGAGTCAGGGCTGTCAGGGCTGTCAGTGTGTCCATCGCCCAGATAGTGTTTATTGTACCTATTAGGTAGGTTTTTGCCCCTACTTAATGGGTCTTTTCTCCCCACCCCCACTTGATTTCCATTGAGATGTATTTCCCTCTGTGCACTTGTGTGGGCATCAATTAGTTCCAATTTAATAATGAGTACATGTGGTGTTTGTTTTTCCAATCTTGAGATACTTCACTTAGCAGAATGGTCTCCAGTTCCATCCAAATTGTTGCAAAAGGTATTAATTCATCCTTTTTATAGCTGAGTAGTACTCCATGATATACATATACCACATGTTATTAATCTACTCACAAATTGATGGGCACTTGGGTTGATTCCACATCTTTGCAATTGTGAATTGTGCTGCAATGAACATTTGAGTGCAGGAGCCTTTTTGATAAAATGACTTCTTTTTCTTTGGGTAGATACCCAGTAGTGGGACTGCTGGATTGAAGGGTATGCCTACTTTTAGTTATTTGAGGAATCTCCATGCTTTTTTTCATAGAGATTGTACTAATTTGCAGTCCCATCAACAGTGTATAAGTTTTCCTTTCTCTCTGCATCCACACCGGCAACTATTGTTTTTGGACTTTTTAATAAAAGCCATTCTCACTGCAGTTAAGTGATATCTCATTGTGGTTTTGATTTGCATTTCCCTGATGATTAGAGATGTTGAACATTTTTTCATCTGTTTACTGGCCATTTGTCTATCTTCTTTTGAAGAGCTTCTGTTCATGTCGTTTGTCTACATTTTAATGGGGTTGTTTTTTGTTTTTGTTTTTGCTGATTTGCTGAGTTGTTTGTAGATTCTGGTTATTTGCCCTTTGTCGGATGTATAGCTTGCAAAATTTTCTCTATATGCTATATATTTAATTTATAATTTTGTTTATTGTCTGTATCCCCAAGCCCCAGAATGTAAATTCCATAAAAAGAGGGACTTTTCTCTTCTGCTCACTGCTGTATCCTCATCTCCTAAAATGGTGGCTGCTACAGGGAAATGCTGCTTAATGAATATTGATTGAATGAATAAGTAACAAATAGGAAGAAAAGAAGACAATGTTAGAGAAACAAGAGAATCTCAATGTGTATTTTATTTCCATAATCAAAGTTCAAACTTAAGAAGTCAATTCCTTATAGTTTTCATCTATGGAGACTAAAATACAAAAGCTTGTCTAAATAATTGCTATAGACTGGCAAACAGTTTCAGTAGTAGATGATCCAGGATTTTTTATATTTGCTGAGCAGTAAATCCCAGGTTCCTTAGACCGTGCACTAACCCTTAGCCCAGTTAAAGTAAGCATGTCTTTAGGATTACAGACATGTAGCACAGGGACCACAGCAACAATCCACGAGCTAAGGGTACTGATAAATTATTTTTCCCTCACCACAATGTCAAACTTTCAAAATTTTACTTTTAAAATGTTTGATGAGGTTTCAAATTTAATCTTGTCTCCCCAAAGTTCTTTCTATTCTAGTGATATCTGACTTCAGTCAATTATTAATTTTAACATTTGGCTTTTGGCCAAAATGCATATCTAATGTCTTTCCTCCAGACAGTTAAATCAATAGTCCTTATTGTAAACTGTCCCACGCTGAGTTCCTAAAATTCCTTTTAAATTATTATATGTTGGCTCCTTGGGTTAATGTCACAGAGCCTCAGACTCATGGCTGAAAATGTGACCAAGTCTCAACATCATGGGATGGCTCTGAAATTGAGATTTTATATATATATATATAAATATATATAAAGCACTTAGCACATTATATGGTCTCAGTAAGTATTAATTTCATTCTCCTTCTTAATAGAGATCATACAACTCTGTTTGCTTCACACAATACTAATTTATAACTTTTCTGAGAATGATTTTTAATAATTCCCCCTTCTATTTTCAAGCATGTCCCTATTTGGATGACAAATTATATGTTCACCATATTAAAACTAGAAACTAAAAGGTTGGCATCCAATAAAAGACAGCTTTCCTTTAAGTGAAGAATCTGGTGACCTACGGAGAAATCAGAGAAATTTCTTACTCTAAAAACTAACTGGCCAATTTCACAGAGATTATAGAAGATGTGGTTTGGACCATCATAAAGTTATATTTTCCCCTGACTTAAAGAAATCTTTGTCTTAAATTATCAATTTAGAAACAAGTTTAAAAGTTAAAAGTCGCTGCTGGCTGAAGGCCCAGACATCCATTCTATATGATCTAGAACAAAAAACAGCAGAAGTTACTCTGAAGAATTTCAGTGAACACTTATTTTCAGCCTCCCTACTTCTACTTACTGGTTTATGTAGCTGGAAAGATTCTAGTCTTAAGCGCTGAGAATTGAGCAGCCAGGCTTTGCCTGTGGTGGGAGAGTGAAAGCAAGTGGTGACGGCGGTGTCTCTGGGCAAAGACGATACCTTCTTTGCCCTGCAGAATGGCTCCCTACAATGGCTTACATCATTGCCTAAAAGATCCAAAATACACACTCACTATAGGGTAGAGATTTGGATTCACCTTATTTTTCCATCAAAATCTCTTGAATTGTATAAAGGAGAAATACTTTCACTAGATTATTGCTTAAAATAATGTTTTCTACAGATACAATAAAATGTCTTTCCAAAGATTAACCTTCTGGATAATTTGCCAACACAGAGAAAAAACAGCTCTTATCCACTACTTAAGACGGCAAGTAATCTTGCATTTAGCAGCCTTTCATTCTTCACTTGAAATGACTGCATAATAAAAGAAATGTGTTCCAAAGAAAGGTAGATTAGTGCCATGTATAATTTGCATTTCTCTAGGCAGAGCCAAAGGAACTTTTGGAACACAGATGTTTCAGCGATGATCTATTTTTCCCAATACGTATTTGTTTTGCAATTTATTGAACATGTATTTATGATTATTTGAATTAAAAATATAGATTTTTTTCCAGGAAAGATTTCAAGGAATGCTTATCTTCAGTCTTCCTACTTAGGCTTACTGGTCTATATAGCTAGAAAGAGTCTAATATTATTCTTTCAGAATCACCCATTTGCTATTTTGGTAGCTGGAAGTGACTGGGTTCCTTTGGACAGCCCTCACTGAGTCAGACAATCAACAAACATTTATTGAGCAACTTCTATGTGCCCAGTGCTATTCTAGGCACTGAGGACAGAGCAGGGAATAAAACGGGGGGAGGGGGAGGGGAACCCCTTGCCATCCTAAATTCTAATGGAGGAATCAGATAAACAAGATAAAGAAGTTACCTGGGTGAGTTGAGAGAGATGCAATTTTTAACAGGGGGCTAAGGAAGTCCTCACTGGGTAAGTGACATCCGAGTAAAGACCAGAAGGAGGTAGGGAAGTAAGCTACGTGACTATCTGGGAGAAGAATGTAGGGGAGTGAAAACTGCCTGTTCCCTCTTAGGATCCCAGATGCATCTGAGAATTAAACTGACATAAGATGGATTAACAGGAGAAAAGGATACAAACGTATTTAATGTAAGCTTGACATAACATGGGAGCCCTCATAAGAAAATGAAGACTCAAAGAATTGGCAAAACCTATACACTTTTTTAATAAGTTGAATAAAGAGAGGTAATCCTGGAAAAGTAACTAAATTATGTGGGGAGGCTAAAGGAAGATAAGAATTATTTTAACAAGGTCTGTTTGTAAAGAATTCTCTCGGCTGTGATCCTCCATCAAAGAACGTTTCTTTTCTCCTGGAATACGGAGGGCAACTTTCACATGGGAGTTTTTAATCTCCTATTTTCAAGCAGAAAAAGGGAAAATTAGAGTGCCCTTTTGCATCTGCTATTTGCCGAGTGTCTTTAGCTCAAAGTAATCCTCATGTCTAAGTGGCATGCTTGGGGATGGGATATTCTGCCATCCTTCAAGAGCATTCCAGGTAAAGCAAACAGCCAGTGCAGAGAGGCCTTAAGGAGAAGCAAGCCTGGTAAGGACATCAAGGACATCAAAGGACATCAAGGAAACCAGTGAAGCCAGCCAAAGTGAGCACGGGATGGGTGTGTTGGAAAAGAGGCTCATGTAGGGCTGGGCGCATGTGGCTCTTCCTCTGAGTGAAACAAGAAGAATCTGCCCCCACCACCAACCTCCTGTGGCATCATTTACCGACCCTCACGAATAAATCCAACTCCAAAATCATAGCGCGACATTTGGATTTTGCAGAAACTTCGTAAAATCTCCCAATGGGTTTCTGTCTCTCCCCGGACACATTTCTAACATTTCCTTTAACCATCCACCCAAGCCCACTCTCTCTCCCTCATATCTCTCTCTTATCCACAGCAATTTATCCCTCCAGTTGACTCTCAAATTTTGATTCCCCTTGTAATCAATTAACACCACACTTAGGTATGAGAAAACCCACTATATGAACTCTTTTTTGTTGTTGTTGTATCTTTCCCTCCCCCTTGGAGAGTGGAAACATTTGAAAGACAAAAAAAAAATTGTTACACATGTTTAATCTTTATGAATACGATTACTTCTGTTAGTCCATTAACAGCATCACAACAAAACAGCTAAGCGGATATACACCAAGCCTGGATAGTATGCTTTTCAGTGTTCTGAAACTCAACCCATGGGCTTGGAGGGATGTGATGGATTCACTTTTGAAGGCTTGGGCAGGAGCATAGGGCTAGGCAGGTGCATCCACTAAGAGAGACACAGCAATGGGGCCGTCATTGATAGAACAGCTATAATACAGTCCAGATCAGAAGCACCAGTCCTCACGTAAGCCCCTATACTCCACTGTGTTTTAGACCACTGCCCAAGTGGCAAAAGCTCAAAACTACAGGCACTGATTTCTAACTGAGCTGTTTATCCAACATACAAGTTTGCACAGAAGGGTGGGATGCAGCAGGGATGTCTTTACCCAATCACAGTCCATCATGTTCCTGAATAGCACTGGGGAGGCCACACATTATCTAGCAGATAAAAGAACTCTTTTCAGAAACACCTTTCCATTCATGTTCTAATGACACATAGGTCTGAGATTACGTCTGTGCAAGATAGGCATAAGTTAGTGAAAGACAAAGCAAATGAAAAGGAGAAAAAAGAGACAGAAACAGCATTACAAATTTCCAGATTACACAGATTTTTCTAAGCTAGGGAAATGAACCAGCAAACATTAAGATGATCACGGAGGCGGCCTATTTTAGAGGGTGAAGTCCTGGAGTCAAGCTCCTTGGACTCAACTCGGCTGCACTGCCTGCCAGATTCAGGACAGTGGAATTTGTCCTGAAATTTTTCCAGACCGTGATTGTCTCTTTCATGATTCATGGCACATATTCACGGTATTTCTGTGGAGTAATACTCAAAATTATTTTCTGAAAAAAATTTTGGCTTTGTGCTCTGACCCATTTTCACAGGATGGAATTCTGTATAAACACAAGTCAGAGATTCTTAATTTTCTTTGCAGAATATCAACTGTGCCACCTGCTTGTCTGAAACATACGGGTCTCTCTCTTTCGTCAGCACGGAATATCAGCATTTCAGGTTGTCAACAACCCTTAATTGACTGACATCTAGTTCCTAATAAATATGTGGATAAAGGAATTAGAATATGTATTTGGGAGAGACAAAGACATATGTTAGCTAAATTTTCTTCCAGAAGCTAGTATTTATATTTGTGATATTGTGAAATAGATATTTGACCCCATATCCTGACATACAACTCCAAAAATCCTTAGAAATTCCGAAGTGATGTCTTTTGTATGCTAATGAGTTGACTGGTAGCTGGCAGCCTCTAGGCAGCTTCAGGATGGTCACCAGAAAGACCAAGGTAGAATTAGGGAGTTGGGACTTACAGCCCCACTCTGCAACCTTGGGGGAGGGAAAAGGGGCTGAAGATTAAGTTGATCACCAATGACCAATGATGTAATCCATCATGCCTATGTAATGAAGCCTCCATAAACACCCAAAGGGACAGGGTTCAGAGAGCTTCCAGATAGCTGAGCACATGGAGGTTCCTGGAGGGTATTGTGCACGGGGAGGGCATGGAAGCTCTGCCCCCCTTCCCCATACCTCGTCCTATGCATCTCTTTGTAACATCCTTTATAACAAACTGGTCAATGTAAGTAAGTGTTTCTCTGAGTTCTGTGAGCTGCTCTAGCAAACTGATCAAATCCAAGCAGGGGTTCATGGGATCCCCCATTTATAGCCGGTAGGTCAGAGACACAGTGAAACAACCTGGGGCCTGTGATTGGCAGCTGAAGGTGGGCAAAGGGGGTATGGGGGGAGGGGACAGTCTTGGGGACTGAGCCCTCAACCTGAGGGATCTGACCCTGTCTCCAAGTACACAGTATCAGAATAAAACCGAATTAGAGGACACCCAGCTAGTATCCACTGCAGAATTGATTGCTTGCTTGTTCGTGGGGAGATACCCCGACACATTTGGCCACAAAAATGTTCTGTGTTGAGTATTGTTGAGTAAGAGAATTGAAAAAACACTTTAGTTTGTGTGTGTGTATTTTTTTCTACTGTCAATATTCTTTTTCTGTATCAAGTCAAATCACAAGCAAGTCAGCTATTTGCATCACATAAAAGTAACTCTTTTTAAATGTCCGCTCTATAAACTTTCCCAGACGTGACCAGAGCCCTTCTCCATGTCCACTGTGTCAGCTCAGCTCCCACAAACATACCGTGGCAACGGTCAGGCAGGCATAGCTGTCTCTTGCACCCGTCACCCCTCACTTTGTCACTATATTCACTGCATTTGCACTTAATTTGGAATTGTTTTGTGAGTAATACTGGCCATCGTGTTAGAAAAGTGCAGAGGCACTGAGAGAGTTGACAGCAACAGTTAAGGAGAAGCGTAGGCTTAGAAATGCAAACAAAAGTAGAGATGATTTTTTTAACTTGAAAGCACTGAGAAAATAAAGGATATTACAAGTGTAGATGGAATGAATCATTTGACAAAGAGTGAATAAAGAAACAACAATTGGCAACAGGGGAGGAAAATGATAGATGAAATGGAACTATTTTTTTCTTTAGTTTGTTGACAAGCAGAGGCTGAAAACTAGAGACTATATAAACTTACTCTGAAACAGAGATTAACAAGAGATTAACAAGACTGCTCAGAGATTAACAAGACTGCATACAATTGGGAGAAGTACAGAAAGGTTTTGAGTTTATTGCTAACAAAAAAACACAGATGGCAAATGCCTATTAACCCAGTGATAACTCAGGGTAATGGTAGGGCATTATTAAAAAATTTAAAAGAGATGTACAAGTACTGCTGATGAAAATGTGTTCCTTATGTTCAAGGCCACATTAGAAGGGACAGGACAACAGTATCTGCTAAGGAATCCCCTATAACATTTGAGCAGATAATCAAGGAAAAGTGCTTACTTGCCTCAAAATCCTTCAATGTAGACAAAAGTCAACCATTTTGAAAAAATCTACCTAATTGGCTATAAACCAAAAAACAGAAGAACATGCTTTCAAAGGACGCTTTGAAACTCTATTTTGAAATTTTATTAAAAGAGTGTCTTTGGACATTATATTGGGTAGAAATGTGTTGGGAAACACAAGGTTGAAATCCTCTTGGTCATTTTGGACTTAAAAACAACTTTGGAAGTATAACCTACCTAAAAGTTGAGAAGTTCTGAATTAACTAACCATACTGCAGAAAAGCCTTCACCAAGTTACATTACAAAGTTATGGTTTTATTTAGCATCAGTATAAGAAACAGCTTTATCAAGAACAGCATTCATGTCAGGTAGGTTGGCTCACACCTGTAATCCTAGCACTCTAGGAGGCCGAGGTGGGAGGATCGCTTGAGTTCAGGAGTTGGAAGTTGCGGTGAGCTACAAGGACGCCACTGTTCTCTACCCGGGGTGACACAGTGAGACTCTGTCTCAACAACAACAGAAAAAAACCAAGGCAACTGAATATTCCCCCTCACAACCCTCCACCCCTTCAAAAAAAAATTAATAAAAAAAAAAGAACAGCATTCAATTTTCTGTAAAATTGAAGTTGAAGATAATGTCTATTATCTACCCTGGCCTTATTTATCTACATAACTTCTTCGAATTTAATGTCAGGAAAAATTTTTTGTAATTACCTAAGTATGTATGCTATTTATCAAATAATGAAAATGATTTTGACCCATGAAGTGTCCCTTTGGTCTGTGTCATCAGGAAGTTCGGAAGTAAATATAGTACAGTTTTAAGACTATCTCAGCTTCAATTCCATGGACTCCTATCCCTCTCCTCTTTATTGTTGCTTTAAAAATGTTAATGTGCCATATTTTTAAATTTTATATATTTAAATTTTTATAAATTTGTAATTTTTAAATGTTAATTTTAGAAATTTTCAAAAATACAAGTTAGAGAAATAGGTAAAAATAAATATCACAGATAATCCCTCCACACAGAGATAACCACTATTAAAAGACTGTTTTATGTACCTGTTTTCCTGTGTTAATTCAGTTAAACCTTTAATCAGTAAATATTCAACAAACATTTATTGAGCACCTAATATGTGTTAGACACTGTTCTAGAAACTGAAAACAGAAGTAAATAAGACGGATGCAGTGCTTGCCCTCTTGGAATGGGGATTTAGTCTGTTTGCAATTTGTTGATGCTACAAACAATTCTGTGATAAATATCCTCAAACTTATTTTGTGAACACATCCAGGATGATTTTCCTGGGATACATTTTTAGAAGTAGATTTGATGAATCAAAAGGTGTATGCTATTGAGGTTCTTCCTGCTTCAAAAAGATGTTACACCACTTTCTTTTTTCATTTTTGTTTTTAGCAAAATAAAATATGTACATAGTTTAAACGACTATAATGCCAGAAAAACAACAGTTTCCTTTCCTATTCCCTACCCCCATGTCTCCAGCCAAAAAGGCAATGGTTTTCATTATTTCTAATTATCATTCAAATAGTATCATTTTTTTATTTTTCAACTTTATGTTATTTATTGGCTTACTATAGAAGGTAAAGATATCATTTTCTAATCCTACCCCAAAGAGACATACATAGGCTTTTCTTCACCCCATATTCCCCACAGAATCACATAAAAATTTTTAGTGAAAGCAATATTATTATAGCATTATAAGTCTCTAAGTATAATTTAGTAGCTGAGTCATGTAGTGCACTACCACTGTATTTCCTTTTTTGTAGGCTTTTTACAATTTTTTAAAAAAATTCCTGGAACTAGTTATTGCCTTCTTTTTCATTTGCTTCATTTATCATGTACCTTTCAACGATTCCCCTTCTAACTCTTCAAAGAATCATAAAATCTTCTCAATGTGGTCAAACACACCGATCACATGGGAAATCAAACAGTTCCATTTTTTTTCTTAGAAACATCTCTTTTGGAGCCTTCTGTCCTCCTCCTCTAATCTGGGAGGCTTGTTCCCTAGCTTTAGTAAACACCTGTCATCTTGGGAACTGCCTTCACCTCCTTCCCGTATTACATTACCCAGGTTCCTACATCCATTTTTTCTCTTTGTTGGTACTCTCTCGTTTTAGTATAGCATATACTCTATTTCCTTCTTGAGAAAAGGTACAAGCAAAGTATATCTTTTTTGAGCCTTTGAATGTAGAAAACACTTCCTAGTTTGGCTGGGTGCAAAATTCTTGAAAGATTAGAAATAATTTGTCTCAGATTTTGAAGGCATTATCCATTGTTTTCTGACTCCCAATGTTTCTACTTAGAAATCTGGCATCATTCTTATAAGTAATCATTTGATTATAATCATTTTTCTTCCTTAAACGTTTGCAAAATCTTAACTTAGGGGCTCTGAAATTTCACTAATACTGTTTGCATACATCTTTTTGCATTCATTGTGCTGGACATTTGGTGGTCCCTTGCAACCTGGAAACAGGTCCTCCAGTTTTAGAAATAGCTTTTTATTATTTCTTTAGTAACTTCTACCTTCCCTTTTTAAAACATTTCTCTTACTGGAATTCCCATTATCCAAACTTCTCATCTTTTTTTCTGATTTTTCACCTCTTTATTTTTCCTTCCTACTTTTTGGGGAGTGATTTCCTAAACATTATTTTACAAATCCATCTATTGACATTTTAATTTCCACTATAACACTTTCAATAACAAAAAGTTCTATTTAAATAGCTTCCTATCCTTTGTGAATACAATGCATTTTCTTTGGAAGGATCATAACTATATCATTTGTTATGTACTCTCTGCTTCCTGCATTGTCTGTTTCCCATGTTTTTTCCATTGGTTTGTTTAGTCTCTGTTTTTTATGTGAGAAGCTTTCTAGAATATTTACTGGTCCATAGCTATCCATTTACATTTAAGAAAGAGGCACCAATAGCCAACTGAAAGCTCTTTATGCCTGGGTGGTAGTTACCAACTGCTGGGCATCATTAGAGGCTGATCCAGCAGGGATCTGGCCATTTCACAGGACACCCACAAGTGTCAGTATCCACAGTCTTTTCTGCTTGATCTAGTCAGTTTCCCCAGAGAGGAAGCCTCCAATTTCTTGACAAGATTTAAGCCTAGTCACTAACATTCTGGGAGTTAGGTGAAAAGGGAGGCTGAGGTCTCTCTCTGCAGTATACAACCTTCCATGTAACTTCCTTGCTCGCAGCTAATGTCTCAAGTCCAGAGTCTTTCTGTTTCATCTCCAGTCTTCTAACAGATATGCAAGGCAACTCCTTGAACTTGTGGGTAGGGGGACAGTGGGTACACTTCCAGACAATCTTCCTGTTCTCAGTGCCATCAGCACTTTCACTTCTAATTCTTGAGTCTTTCAGGAATTCTGCAACATGAACTGACTTCCTTCCTGCTGCTTCCTCTGCTGCGAGCATTGCAAGGTTTAGGTTTCTGTACTCTCCCAGTCAGATATCGCAGGGCCATCTGCTTTTCATCTCCTAAACTTCTGTTGACATCTTTTGTCTGCTATTGTCTCCTCTTCCATTATCTTCATTCTTACAAATTTATGCCCATTTATGTTCTTCTCTTCTCATTTTATTATTCTTTCAAGAGGGATCAGAAAATCAGAAGCCAGATGGTGTTGTCCTTTTCAAGCTTAGCTTCTTTACCTATGATTTTTCAATAATGTTTTCTGATTTTAAAACATATGTGTATAAAAAATTACTGAAGAGCTACCAACGAAAATAATTTTTTTTTTTTTTTTTTTGAGATGAGGTCTCACTATGCTGCCAAAGCTGGCCTCGACCTCCTGGACTCAAGCGATCATCCTGCCTCAACCTCCTGGGTAGCTGAGACTATAGGCATGGCCACCATACCCAGCATACCAAGAAAACTTCTGATGGTGGTTGCTTTAAAGAAATGGAAATGAAATATTAGGGCATGTGGGAAGTTTTAATTTTCATTTTATATGTTTCTATACCTTCATAGTGCCATGAAACATGTATTACTTTATCATTTTAAATCTGATTAATTTTTAAGAGCTATTAAAAATGAAAAAGTAATAGGTGTTTATTATAGAAAATCTAGAAAATATAAGGAAGGATAAAGAAACAAAAGTTAAAAAATAATAAAACCATATAGAGAAAAATTCTACTAACATTTTTTCTCACTGTGATCTTGATGTTATATTCTCAGGCTTTCTTCAAAATTGACACATACTAATCAATTATCTTGGTCCTCTAGCATCTTCAAAATCTCCAGTGCATCACCTTTGCTGAAACTTCCCTCTCCAAGGTCGTTAAAGACATCGAATGATTGTATCAAATCAAATGGCCTTTCCTCAGTTCTTACTCATCCTGAGCCCTGTGGTATCTGACATGGTTGACCAACTCCATCCTCCTCACCAGCTTCTCTGCCCAGGAGACCCATGGTAGTCTGTCATCTGACACACCCACCTCCTCTCCAATTGCTTTTTCTCTCTTTCCTGCTAAAACAGCACCTCTTCCTCCCATCACCTACATGTGGTTATGTCCTAAGACCCAAACCTTGGTTCTCAACATTTCTTATTCTGACCGTAATAAAGGACTGAATCACAGCCCCATACCTTACACCCATCTCAAGAGAACTAATAATATTTTCAAGAGAGATATGAAACAGAACAGAGCTAGGAATGACCATCAGGGGATGTCAGACATTGGAGGGTAGGGCTGGGACAGTGGACAAAGGAGGATCCAGAGGAAAAAGAAGAAGAAATTAAGAAAAATATTCAGTTTTTACTATACACAAGACACTATGTTGGGTCCATTCATATATATCACATAACCCCGTGAGTTAGGAGCTCTTATTTCTCTTTACAGGAGTTAAGCAGCAGCACAAAACCACACAGCTACGATCTGGGTTAGAAGAGGAGGAAGCCAGAATGGTTGTGATGGAAAGAACAGAGGCTTGGTTGTCTCACAGCCTCAACTCCGCCACTCATTATTGCTCTAGGGCTTCGGTCAAATGCAACTCTCTTCGTTTTCAGTTTTCTTGTGTATAAAATGGAGACAAAACTAGTTGATCATAAATAAAAGTTTTACAAATAAGATGTGTAAAGTACTTACTTTACACATAGGAAGTGTTCATAAATAGTTGTGGTGGTTGTTAATCTTACTCTAGAAATATGGGTTATTTTCATAACAAAAAAGAATGCTAGGGGAGTCAAAGGAAGAGAGAATTTTAAGAAGAGGAGCTAATGTTCCTTTCAATGCATAGACCTAAACCCAACTGAAGCCAGGCCTCTAGAAGCTGCACCAACTTAGAGACAGAGCAGTTCTCAATTCTTTGTCTATAGGGGGTATGTCTGTGAGAAAGGCAAAGAGGCTGGTCCCCCAACATCCACCATGACTGAGCAGGGATCAGAGAAATAACTCATCACAGTCATCTCGGATGTCTCCTATTGCCTAGAGACCATATTTCCCCAAACGAGAGCACGCGTATCACCACCGAAACTTAAAAGAAGCTGTGTGCCTCTGCTTTCTGGATAAATTGTTTTGATTAATTTTTTTAAAGGCGAAAAAAAAAAGTGTGCATTCTTGAAAGGAACAATAACAACAAAAAGGCAAAGCATCATAAGCCTCTATGGATTTAGAAAGATCAGATTACAAAACATGCTGAATCTCTCTATAATCATTTATAGCATGTCTTACATTCCTTTCCCCCATAAAAATAAATAAAAATGTGACAATCAACATGGCAATTCCAAATGAGTGGACTAAAGAAAAACACAAGCTGACCAGAAGAGCCAAGCAAAGCACTATAGCCCATGGAAGTATTTCAGACAGCAGCTGCAGACTGTTCCCAGACACTCTTGATAAAGGAGGCCATAATTAGTTTTCCTCGGCAAAGAAAAATAGAAGAACTGATGAGGTCAAAACCCGTAAATTAATTCCATTCAATGAATGTTTGTGTTTGTTTGAATAAATCCTATGTGCTTGAAACTGTGGGTCACACAAGACGTACAATACAGAGACAAAGGGCAGAAAGGGTACCCAGGTAATCACTGACTCATTCATTCATTCATTCATCTAGTAAATACTTATGATACACTGAGTGTGTGCCACAGACTACGTGCTACACTTTGGGAAGGATGGTAAATAAGGTGCAGTCTCCGTCTTCAAGAATCTCGTGGTCTTGTGGCAAAAGAGAGCAACAAACAACCCCAGATGGTTTATTATTACTTGGAAGAGCACTCACAGATGGAGACAGAAGAGATGACTGGTGGGAGTAGGTGAGGTGGATGAGAACAGGTGAAAAAGACAGAAGAATTTCTAAAGTCAAAGTGTAAACTGAGAATCAGGAATAGGAGGATTTATTCACACAGGCGAAAGGCTAAATAGCATATATCATACATGCTATCGTAAATAGCATATATCAGACACGCTATCGTCAATAGCACATATCATACATGCTATCATAAATAGCACATACAAGGCCCAACACCGTAGGCCAGTGCCAGTCCATATGGGTTCTTCATCTCTGGCAAAACGAGGAAAATAGAGGCAATGAGTGAGGTTTTCATATGTTATTTTAATCAGTGGCCTTTACTCTGAGATTATGCCCTTTCTATTTTTTGACGTTAATATAGAAAGACTTTAATTAAAAGGTGGCATTTTACAATTTCCTTACTTGCCAAAATATGAAACCATCAACATTGTCCATTTATTTATTTAGTTGGCAATTTTCAAGTCCATTAAATCCTCAATTTGGGAAACTTCGAGCACAATGCAGTAACAGAACTCCCAGCACTTGGCATCTTCAGTAAGCAGAGGACACATACAAATAAATATGTAATAGTTTAAATAGGCGGTTAAATTCAGATAGTAGGCAGGGACCTCATTGTGAAGGGCTTTATGTGGCTGGCTTAGAAGTTTAAACTTTATCTCCTAGGCAAAAAGGAGGAGGTGACCTTCCAAGCGGTGATGAATTCACAAGTGTAATGCTAGGCAAATCACTTACCCTTTTTCTGGGCTCCTTTGTAAAATGTTGATGTTGGTCATGACCCCACTTACCAAGACTTGTGGGTGCATAATCACAGACAAGATGAGTTGATAAAATTCTTCACAAATTCTAGTGTGTTACTCCAAAGGTAGTAGAGGGTTAATACTGATAAGATTCTCCCTCTCCTGTAAATTAATATATAAACTAAACATCATTTAAAAAATCTCTCCTGGCTCTTTTTCCAGGATCACTTTTGGCCAAGGATACTGGGTTACCAGTGTCCTAGTGATAAAACATGAAATGATGAAAACAGAAAGCCACTTCTTGGGTGCTAATAGACGAATGGCACATCTTTCCATAGACTTTGATTTTTTTATTTGTGATGGGAGACCACCTACTCACAATCTACTAAGTTAATTTTTAAGAGTAAATTAAAATTTAGCATTCAAAATACTAGAATTATCACATTTTGAGAGTTTACCAAGGATTCTCATTCAACATTCTCCAAAGAAGCCTGGCTGCCATGCAGCACTTGGCAATGGAACAATGCTTCCTTTGTGCATGAACACATGCACAGTTCTGAAATTCCCACAATTGTCAGAAAAGGCATGTTTTATCAGTGCATCATCAGTGTTGTGGGGACTTGGCTAGGATTTTCAATTGCTACCGCTCTTGTTGGTAAATATAAATTACTTTAGTCATTGCTGAATTAACCAAAAAGCAGAATTATGTTTGAATTTGGTGTGCCAACCAAGTAGGGGCATCACAGAAATGGAAAAAAACAACAAATTTGTAAAAATAATTTGATATTTAAATTTTTAAAAAAGCATTGATGTGGCAATGACGGGCAATTTCAAAGCTTTACTAAATCAGGTAGACCATATTCTTTTCAATGCTGAAGTCCTCTGAAAGCTGTAATCAGAACTTTTGATTAACTTAGCAATCAACTTTAGTTTCTTGTGAGTTATTGGCCTAACCATTTGGTGTATGGAGATGAGAATGAACTCTGCAATATTTTATGCTATAATTTTTGAATAATTTTAATTTCAGACATATCTGTATTATTTACAGTTCAAATATGAATCATCACTAAATGTGCTGGTATAGTTAGAGGCAAGTTACCCTGAATTTGAATTTTGGCCTTATCTCTTACTACATGAGACCTCCATAACCTCTCTCAGTTTTCTCAACTGAAAAAAAGACATAAAATGCTGCCTACCTCATACATTGGTAGAGAGAACTAATTAAGATCATACACATAAATCCCTTTGCATGAAACGTGTCACATTTCTCAATCAAAGTTAGCCATTAGTAGTACTAGTACCTGAGTTTAGTTTTTCAACATAGAGTCAAAATATGTGCGATAAAAGGACAAGAAAGCTCAATGCATTAAAGCCACCAAATAAACACACTTGAGTTTTGCCAATAAAGAAAATAGGAAAAGCACAGAACATATGTTGGAAGAGTTATTTCCACACCGAAACCATCAGGATAGAAAATGGGATAATATCCAAGAAAGCTGAAAATGAGAAGCAAAAGGATTCCAGCCTGTGCCAAAGGGCATGAGTAACCACTTGTCCACAAATGTCACCCTATTTCGGTGAACCTAGGTAACCAAGCTAGATACCCCAATGTTCAACTAAAAAGAATCATTGGAATGTATACTTCATTGTACCAATACTGATGAATTTAAGCATAAGCCCAATTTACCAATTTTTATGGTTAAGTACTTTAACTTTCCACACAGGTACAGTTTTATCTGGAATGTGCTAGGAATGTCCATGGAGCCAAGGGCATGTGTTGCCAGTGGGAAGGTGTCCCAGGCCATATGGGCTGACCAATCAGTGGTCAGATACCTGGCACCAGCAGATACACACTCTATTTATGCCTTGGTGTTAGCACATAATGCAGATTTAGAAATTTTCAGTTTTTTAAATGTCTGTCTCTTGAAAAAATATTTTGGTTTTATCTGCTCCATGTATGTGCATGCGTGTCTACGTTTGGGTTTGTGGCAGGACAAGGGGTGCACTTGGAATAAGCACTTTGTGGTGCTTAAAGCATTGAGTTGGTTTTTCTGAGGAGGTTAATAAAGGAAGTCAATAAGGATGTCAGGAAGCTGTCTCTCCCACCCATCCAGACCCCTGCTAGCTCAATCCCACCAGGTGCACAAGTAGCCACTGCACAGGGGGCCAGAGCAGAGGAACTAGCAAAGTGGCTATGGGAAACCCTGCACTCTTTCACACTCACCAGTGCTAGCATGCATTGGAGATCTTTAGCTATCAAAAAGCTCTTAAATATAATTATCCCACACGATCAAATACGTTAACCAAAAGAGTGACGGAAGCCAGACAGTATCCTTCCTAACACAGGTGTTTAACTTCCTCCTTGATTTGTTTTTGTGGTGGTAGTTTTAACTTTTCACTCACCAGAGCGTCTGCTGGGAGGAGAACTTGAAGACAATTCAACACTTAATTGATAAGAGAGCTAAGGGAAGGCATCGAGAATCCTATCTAACAACTGGAATAAAAATTTAAAGAAAAAATGAATTATCTGGCTCAACTGGCAGAAGAAAACACGATCCCAGCCCAGATTCCATGACGCAGGGCAAGAGTACCTAGGTCACGTCAAATTTGCCCGTCTACCCAGTTTTGAGACTCAAATCTTATTTGTTGCTATCTTCCTTCTCTTCCATGAACTCCACAGAACCATTTCCTTATTATAGACGGTTTTCTGCTGCAACTTTTAGACCTGTCCCTTCTATGCCATTTCCATTGTCTGCACTCCAGATTGGGCTCTTGGCATGACTGCCACTTAACCCACATCCCTACCTTCATGCCTGCCTCTGCCGGATTTGTGCTCCTAATCACAGTTATCACATTATTTCCATATTCCAGAGCTGACAATGGCTCTCCAACGCTGTTCAACCTCATCCTGACTGCCCACTATTTTCTTTGATTTCTCCCACTTACATAATTCTGCTTAAACTAACCATGCAGCATTAACTCTCCACCAAAAACCATTTCCCGGGCTCTTTCCCAGGCTCAGAATATGCCATGACTATTTCTCTGCCAATTCAGATCCCACTCATCCATCAGGAGTACGGTCAGCACTGTTCTCTACTTCCAAGTACTGTTACTTATTTTTCTGACCCACTGGCTAGAATCACCTGGAGGTCAGGAACTATGCCTTATACTTCCTTTGTATTCACCCTTGAAGCCATCACAGAGTAGGAGCTCGAGAACAATTTGTTGAATAAAGGAAAATGTGCTAAGCAGAGTTGTAAATTCTATCACTTAAGTATGAAGTTTCTATTTTTGTCATTTTTCCTACTCCTTATTCATCCCCGTCCCAACCACCCATCACAGACCTGTGCATCACTAACAAAGGACTTGGTTTAGAGCAGCCAATCTTTTTCCAAAGTAAGATTCATGCAGTATTCCCACTGCTAAAAAAAACACAGCAAAATTAACACATATCAATTTTTTAAACCTAGAGAAGACATTTCCTCTCTTCTAAACAGAACATCTATTTTGCCTTTTGCTTTCCATTTTCCCACAAAAATCTAAACTATTTTCCTTCCCTCCCTCTTGTTCTCCCTCCTAAAATAATGACATTTCCAGAAACCAGATTCATTTGATTTAAGCATCTCCCAGTGAGCTGTGTTTCCTGTCAAACCGAGGACCTTTCGGTAGGGAGGGGCAAGAGAAGAATATGCAGCAGCAGTCCTTGAAGTAGTCAGGGAACTAGCGGCTTTTGAACAATCCAGAAAAGATCAGAGTAGTCAGGACAAACAGATAAAGTCAGGAACCCCTACCCCCAAGAAAAAATACCGCCTCACAGAGAGGCAATGCTGTGTGATGAAATCTGTTGTTCTGAAAGTCAGAAATCTACCATCCCTGGTTTCTGGATGCCTATTGTACCCACTGCAGATTTCCACCACAGCTATTAAAGGGGGATGCATCCTCAAGTGAGGTTTCCTGACTAGACTGATAGTAACCATAAACAATATGCAGAGAGAGGAAGGAGGGAGGACGGAGAGAGACTGGAAGCAGTAAGCTTCCAAAATATTTTATGTAGGCAATAAGAGATACTTCTTAGAGAGTCAGCCCTGATATCCGAGAATCTTGAGTTTAAATCCTGGCTCAGTCACTCACTCACAGCCTCTCTAAGCTTCACCCTCTTAGTATGTTAGTAAGGTCACAGGGCTAGAAATTGAGAGATGAGATTTAACTGAAAGAGGGAGGAGAGAAATCCAGCATTGCATTTATTAAAGAAACACTAACAACATGCCCATTAAAGAACACAAAATCTAAGGAGTAAATACTAAAAGAGTAAACAAATTATCATTGTTTATAAAATATGTAAGTATATAAGCACCTATGTGGTAAACCCCAGAGGATAAAAAGTATATATACTAAGAAACTTCAGTAAGGTAGCTGGCTATAATTAAAAATTAATGACTTTCCTATATAAAAACAATAATCACTTAGAAATAATGATAAAAACAAGATGCTACTGAGTGTAATAATAGCAGCACCAAAAACAAAATATCTAGGAATAATCTCAATAAAAAATGTGCAGAATGTCAGAAAAAAAACTAAATATTCTGTTTAGGGAAATAAAGATTGAATATACAAGTAAATATTAAATATACTTTATTCCTCGACAGAAAGTTTCAATTTTGTAATAATAATACATAAGTTAATACAATTCAAATAAAAATTCTCAATATTTGAACTTGAAAAACATTCTCAATTGTGGCTAGAAGAAAAATATGACAGAAGAGGGGTCAAGATGACAGACTAGAAACATCCTCTACATGCCGCTCTAACAGAGAAGGTCCAAAGTGGCAAGTAGAGATTCAACTTCTGATCGATCATGTAGGAAAGAGAATTGGGAATGAACAGAGAGACAATGAGAGGCACCCAAAGTAAAGGAGAGGGAAGTGGGGTGACTCACTCAGCAGGACTGGAAGTACCCAGAGAAGGTGTCTGCACATGGGGAAGGGACAGAGGAGAGAATCCCAGGGCTCTACTCCTGAGGACATTGCTATCTGAGACATGGGAGGGTTCCTCCATTGCGGCAGGCCTCTGGACTGACACAGGGAGCTTCCTGGAGATGGTTTAGCAGCATTGTCCTAGCAGGGGACAGCAGGGTCCTACAGGCTTCCAAACCCTGGGAGCTGCAGCTAGTGCCATTCTGAGGTCCCAGCCCCAGAGCACTGTATCCACCCGGGAGTCAGCTCCACTGCTGCCACCTCCCCATCCCCCCTGCCAGACCAGAGAGGGAGCAGGGAGGTCAGGCCCTCTTGCATGCCCCATGAGCAGGTCCACAGGACCTGGCAGGAGTGTGTGCCCACAGCCCCTGGCACCCACTACTGCTATCTGGATAGTGCAGCCACACTACTGCCATCTGGGTAGTACCACCACTGACAAACTTGGACAGGGAAAACACCCACACCACCATATGTCACCTGCCCCCTGCATACCACCTGCCTGCTACACACCACTGCATGCTGCCTGCCCTCCATGTACCACCACTGCCACCAAACTGGGTGGAACAAACACTCACGGCCCTGGCACTCACTGCTGCTGCCTAAGAAGCCCCACCCAGCCACTACTGCTGCTGCAGCCAGGGGATCCAGGCAGAGCAAACCCCCACAGCCACCCAACTCCACAGAGAGGGACCTCCCCTACCCCCACCCAAGCTTTCAACAGTGGCCTGAGGATCAGCCCATCCCTCCACATGAGTATCCCCCAGCACCTGCTTGGACTGTGATAATCAAAGGAGGATGAGGAGATGCAGGAGAGAAGTAGTATTTCAGACTCACAGTGCATCTGCTCCCCTCCTGCCTGGTCAATCTCCCAGAGCAGAACTCA
The DNA here is from genome assembly GCF_000956105.1 of Propithecus coquereli. Classification (NCBI taxonomy): domain Eukaryota; kingdom Metazoa; phylum Chordata; class Mammalia; order Primates; family Indriidae; genus Propithecus; species Propithecus coquereli. The sequence goes on along the minus strand of NW_012140524.1, from coordinate 11,137,250 downwards.
GGCATACATCCAGGAACCTCTCCCTCTCTTCGCTTGCGACAGAGCACCTGGCAGAGGAGAGCAGGTGTACTGCAAAGCTATCTGTTTTGAACTGAAAAAAAGAGCTCCAGATAAGAAGGAACGAGCATAAGAACTCTGGTAACATGAAAAAACAGGCTGTTTTTGAGACACCCTCCCTCTCAAAGGATTACGCTAGCTCTCAAGCAATGGACTTCAACCAAAAGGAAATTTTTGAAATGTCGGATATGGAATTCAGAATAGGGATGGCAAGTAAGATCAATGAGATTGATGAGAAAGTTGAAAACCAACACAAAGAAACAAACAAACAAACAAAATTCAGGATATGAATGAAAAATACCCTAAAGAGATAGATAATCTAAGAAAAAAATATAACAGAACTTCTGCAAATGAAAAAGTCACTGAGGAAATTTCAAAATAAAGTGGAAAGTTTTAACAATAGAATAGACCAGAACAAGCAGAAGAAAGAATTTCAGAGCTTAAAGACAAAGATGGTCAGTATATAATAATAAAGAGATAAATTCAACAAGAAGATACACCAATCCTAAACATAGATACACCCAACACAGGAGTTCCCAGATTCATAAAACAAATTCTACTAGATCTAAGCAAAGAAATAAACAGCAACATCATAATAGGCAGGGACTTCAATGCTCTGCTGACAGAACTAGACAGATTATCAAGACAGAAAATTAATGACAAAACATTGGATTTAAGCAGATCTCTAGAATAAATATACCTACAGTCATTTACAGAACATTCTACCCCAAAACTGCAGAATATGCATTCTTTTCATCAGTACATGGGACATTTTCCAATATAGAGAATATGTTAGGTCATAAAACAAGTCTCAGAAAATTTAGAAAAATTGAAATCATACCATGTGTCTTCTCAGACAACAGTGGAATAAAATTACAAATCAATTCCAAAAAGAACTGTGAAACCTACACGAATGCATGGAAATTAAACAACCTGCTGATGAACAAATCCTTGGGTCAATGAAGAAATCAAGATGAAAATCCAAAAGTTTTCAAATTGAATTACAAATGTGTCACAAGTTTCCAAAATCTCTGGGATACATAAAAAGCAGTGCAAATAGGGAAGTTCATAGCACTAAATGCCTACATCAAGAAGATAAAAAGATCACAAATTAACTACCTGATGTCACACCTGAAGGAACTAGAAAAAGAACAAACCAACCCCAAAGCTAGCAGAAGAAAAGATATAACAAAAATCAGAGCAGACTAAATGAAATGGAAACCAAAAACACAATACAAAGAATCAACTAAATGAAAAGTTGGTTCTTTGTAAAGATAAACAAAATTGATAGACCACTAGCTAGATTAACGAGAAATAGAAGAGAAAGGACTCAAATAAGCTCAATCGGAAATGAAAAAGGAGACATTACAACTGACACCACAAATACACAAACTACCACCAAAGACTACTATGAAAATCTCTACACACACAAATCTAGAAAATCTAGAGGAAATGGATTAATTTTTGGAAACACACAACTTCCAAGCCTGAATCAGGAAGAAATAGAAATCCTGAACAAACCAATAATGAGTTAGTGTAATTGAAACGGTAATTAAAAAAATCTCTCAACAAAAAAAAAATCTCAGGACCAGACGGATTCACAGCTGAATTCTACCAGACCTACAAAGAAGAACTGGCACCTATCCTATTAAAACTGTTCCATAACACCGAGAATGAGGGAATCCTCTCTGACTCACTCTCTGAAGCCAGTATCACTCTGATACCAAAGCCAGGAAAGGAAAGGACACAATAAAAAAAGAAAACTACAGATCAATATCCCTCATAAACATAGATGCAAAAATCCTCAACAAAATACTAGGAAACTGAATCTAACAGCACATCAAAAAGATAGTTCACCATGATCAAGTAGGTTTCAACCAGGTGATGCAAGAATGGCTCAATATAAGCAAATCAATAAATGTGATTCACCGCATACAGAATTAAAAATAAAACCATATAATCATCTCAATAGATGCAGAAAAAGCATTCAATAAGACCCAGCACCCTTCATGATAAAAACCCACAATGAATTAGGCATAGAAGGAACATACCTTAAAATAATAAAAGCCATATATGACAAAGCCACAACCAACAACATACTGAAAGGGGAAGAGCTGAAAGCATTCCGCTTAAGAGCTAGAACATCACAAGGATGCCTACTGTCACCACTTCTATTCAACATAGTACTGCAAGTCATAGCCAGAGCAATAAGGCAAGAGAAAGAAATAAAGAGCATCCAAATAGGGAAAGAGGAGGTCAAACTATCCCTGTTTGCCACTGATACGATCTTATATCTAGAAAACACTAAAGACTCTATCAAAAGATTCCAATAATTAATAAATACATTCAGTAAAGTCTCAGGTTATAAAATTAATGTACACAAGTCAGTAGCATTTCTATATGATAATAACAGTCAAGCTGAGAGTCAAATTAAGAACTCAATACCGTTTATGATAGCTGCAAAGAAAATACCAGAATATAATTAACTAAGGAGGTGAAAGACCTTTACAAGGAGAACTACAAAACACTGATGAAAAAAATCATAATGACACAAATAAATGAAAAAATATCCCATGCTCATGGATTGAAAGAATCAACATTTTAAAACATTCATATGGCCTAAAGTGATTTACAGATTCAACACAATTCCCATAAAAATACCAACTTCATTTTTCACAGATCTAGAAAAAACAATTATAAACTTCATGTGGAAACAAACAAGAATCCAAATAGCCAAAGCATTCTTAAAGCAAAAAGAAAAAATCTGGAGGCATCACATTACACAACTTCAAATTATACTACAAGGCTATAACAACCCAAACAGCATGGTACTGGTATAAAGGTAGACACATAGACCAATGGAACAGAATAGAGAACCCAGAAATAAAATCATCTATCCACAACCAACTGATATTCAACAAAGCAGACAAAAACTACTCTGGGGAAATGATGCCCTATTCAATAAATGGTACTTGGAAAATTGCATAGCCACATGTAGAAGAATGAAACTGGATCCCAATCTTTCACCATATACAAAAATTAACTCAAGATGGATTAAAGACTTAAATGTAAGACCTGAAACAATAAAAATTCCAGAAGACAATTTAGGAAAAACTCTCCTGGACATTGGCCTAGGCAAGGAATTTATAACTAAGACCCCAAGTCATTTTATAAAAAAAGATACCTGCACTTGAACGTTTACTGCAGCACAATTCACAATTACAAAGACATGGAATCAACCTAAATGCCCATCAACTGATGAGTGGATAAAGGAAATGTGGGGTGTGTGTGTATATTATGTAAACAAGGGCTGTCTGGAAAGTATCCAGCCATTGTTAATGTATGAGAACGATTTGTATGACATCAGTGTAACCTGGCAGCCAAGGAGAGTGGACTGTAATGCGCATGCATGAACGATGACTACTTCACTGTACTAGTCAGTGGGGTGCTAGATGCCGTTGAGTGAGCATGTGCACTGTGTGGTCCTTGCACTCAAAATGACTGAGCAAATAGAGCAACGAATCTGCATCAGATTTTGCATTAAGTTTGAACATTCCTCCACGGAAACTATTCAGATGATTCAGAAGCTTTCAGGGATGATGCAATTAGTGCAGCTCAAATAAAACTGTGGCACAAACACTTGGTCAATCATCTGTTGAAAGTGATCCACGTTCTGGAAGGCCTGCAACAAGCAGAACACCTGAGAATGTTGAACATATACAGGTTAGGTTAAGAGATATTGGAAGAACTGTGTGAGGTTCCAAGGTGCCTACATCAAAGGGGACTGAGGCATCATTGTCCTGTGTACAATGTTTCTTGTATCTTCTTCAGTAAATGTCTCTATTTTTCATATTACATGGCTGGATACTTTCCAGACAGACCTTGTATAGACACACACACACACACACACACACACACACACACACACACACACCATGGAGTACTACTTAGCCATAAAAAAAATGAAATAATGTCTTTTGCAGCAACTTGGATGGAAGTGGAGACCATTATCCTAAGTGAAGTATCTGAGAAATGGAAAAGCAAATACCACATGTTTTCACTTATAAGTGGTAGCTAAACATGGGTTATATATGGTCATAGAGTGATGTAATGGACATTGAAAACTAAGAAGGGGGAAGATGGGAGGAGGTTAGTGATAAAAATCTGCCTATAATGTACCATGTACACTATTCTGGCCATGGGTACACTAAAAGCCCTGACTTCAGCACAATAAAATTTATCCATGTAACAAAAAACACTTGTACCCCCAAAATCTATTGAAATAAAAAAAATAAAAATATGACAATAGCAAAAAATATTCAGACAAAGAAACAATGACTGGCTCTAGCAGATATTAAAATTTACTATAAAGCTACAGTATGGCTTTAGAATAGGACTAGCAAGACAAACCTACGGAAGAAATGTGGGAATTCTAAAATAAACCCACATGTACAGGATTTTATATTATATATAAACAACATTTCAAATCAGTGCAGGGAGGTGAGTTTTTGTTTTCGTTTTAGTAATGATGCCAGAATATACGGTGAAAAAACTCAGATTTCTACCTCACTATACCAAAACGAATCACAGATCTCAAATTGAAATGCAGAAAGTTAAACCATAAAAATACCAGATGAAAACATCTTGAGCTGCAGGATTCATGATACAAAAGCTCAAAAGCCATAACACAAAAAAAACTGATGAAGTCGATTGCTTTATAATTGTTAAAGTATTTACAGGGAAAAAAAAATTTAAACATAAACAGGAGCAAAGTAAAAAGACAAATTGGGAAAAAATATTTGCAACAGATATGACAAAAATATTGGCTACATTCCCTTAACAAATAAAGGACACTTTTGGTATCAAAAGAGAAAAGATGAACGACCCAAGAAGAAAGTAGGTAAGAGACATGAATGTGCCTTCACAGAAGATGAAATTCACAGGTATGGTAATGCACAGGTAAAAGGAAGCTCAGTCTCACTAATCAGTAAAATTACAATTTTTCAACTATATATTGGAAAAATTATTTAAAGTTGAAAATATTCAGTATTGGAAAGACAAACAGTCACAAAACAGATGACTGCAATCGAAGGACAATTCATAAATACCTATCTAAAACTATGTTGCTCCATAACTCTGAAATTTTCCCTTTAAGAAGCTATCCTATGGAGATAACTACAGAAGCAAAAGATGTGTCCAAGGTTTTTAAGGCATTTTTTATTTAAAAAAAAAAAGGAAAATTACTATGGTCATCCCTAAAATGGAATTTTATATTCTTTCCATCTTTTTTTTTAAATGAGATAGTATCACTTGAGGTATCTGCAACAGAGGTTGTGGGGTGGGGGGTAGAAAAGGATGTTGTTAGAAATAATTTATTATTATCCATGGTTTGATTTTTATTTAATAAATATGTATTAGCTATCTATTACTGTATAACAAATTACCCCAAAACTTAGCAGCTTAAAAGAGCAAAGACTTATTTTCCGACACAGTTTATGAGGGTCAGGAGTATCCTAGCTGGACAGCCCTATCTCAGGTTCTCTCCTGAAGCCACAGCCAGGCTGTCTGCTGGGGCTGCAGTCCTCAGAAGCTGGAGGATACACTTCCCAGCTCACTGATACAGTTGTTGGCAGCCTCAGTTCCTCACGGGCTGTTAAACAGAACCTCGGTTTCTTAGTATGTGGGCCTCTCCACAGACTTCCTGAGTCCCCTCCCAGCATGGCAGCTGGCCTCTCGCAGAGCAAGGGATGCCACAGAGAGAGAGAAAGAGGGCATCCAAGATGGAAGCCATGGTCTTCTCATAACCTAATCTCGGAAGTGGCACGCCGTCACTTCCGCAGTATGCTATCTTATTCTAGAAGTTTGTCACTAAATGCAGCCTACACTCAAAAAGGAGGGGATGACACAGGGCATGAATTCCAGGAGATGGAGATCACTGGGAGCCATCTCGGAGGTTGTGCATCACCATATATAATATTAATATATATGGAATGTATCCAGATGTTTCCATAGACATAGATATGAAAATTCATACACAATAGGGAGATCATACATCCCAGTTTGTTTGAAATAGTCCTAGTTTATGCCTGTTTTCCTGGCAAAATTACAGTATTTTACCTCAAGTATCCCTGTTTGGATAATAAATTATCCTCTGAATTGGAAAATGTCTGGAAGGATACACGTGAAAATATTAATACTGTTTATCTCTAGGAAATGCGATTGAGAAGACTTTTATGTTTGCTTGATACACTTGCATAAAGCCTCAACTTTTACAATAAGAATGCATTAGCTTAATAAAAAGTACACACTGGATTCTAGATGATTTCTGAGTAACTCAAAACATTATCACAAAGATTCCATCTCAGAGACAGTGACTGAAGCCAAAAGAAAAGTCCCTGGGGATTTCAGCAATGGAGAGAAATGAAAGAATAATTTCCCCTTTTGGGTGACACAGCAAGAGTCTCCACACGGGTCACTGTTCCACTCCTGTTTCTCACAGCTGTACAGGTTTTAGTTCCCCTGACCACAGTATGGTTGGTACCTCCCCTTGGCATCCACCCCACAGATAGAGTGGGACATGATAGCTAGATAGTTAGGAGAGCAAATGAATCCTAAAGCTAAGCCGCTAGGATGAATTAGAGATGTTAGGCAGAGACAGAAAACAGACAACTTCCTTTCCCCTGATTTGAGCCCACTGCTTTATGTGTAGGATCCTTGAAAAATGGATGACATAAACAGCCCCTGGTTTTAACATTTTAATAATAGTGAAATAGAATAGAGTGTTAATTCACCATCACAGACTGAAATTTTACCATTTGAGATCCATTTCTTTGTGTTAAGACGCTGCAATCTAAGGAGGTACCAGGCTTTGAAGCCCTGCACGTGAATGTTGGTCTTACCACAAAGGTTCAGCATAGCAAGGAAGTTCATGAGTCCTAGAGCCAGACGGACCATTTACTAACTGTGTAACCCTAAGCAAGGTCCTTAAGCTCTTTACATCTCTCTTTACATTTCTCTTACTTTATATCAGTTTCTCCACCAATAAAAGAAGACTATCTTATAGGGCTGCTGTGATAATATTAACGTCCATAAAGTACTTAAAAGAAGGGCTGACACATAGTAAGTATTCATTAAATGCTAACTCTGGGCATCACTGATAATCTAACTGCCATTGGGCAAATAATTACAAGCAGCCTGTTTCTTTACAAAAAAAGGATAATATTATCTTCCTCATTTTGTACTTGTGAGTGTTAAATGATAACACTGTGTAAAGTGCTTAAAACAGTGCCTGGCATATGGCAGACACAAATAAATAACAACTAAATTACTAAAAATATCATTTTTTTCTGAAAAATGGAGCTGATCTTAAGATCTAGGGTTAGATTAAAATATTGTGCATGAAAACATCTAGCACAGTGCTTGCACATAATTAGTGCTCAATGAACATTCATTAAATCTGAATTTAATTTTCCATATGGCATCTCTATTTTAAAAATTCAAAGAGAATTTTTTGGACCCGTTATAAGTCATAAATCTTGACATCTGATAACACTAGGAGTGATGTTCTAGCTTCTGTATCAGTTCTTTCCTTTTGTAACAAGATGTTTGGTGGGGATTTTGTGCTGGGATTATGGTTTAAGTCCAAAGCTGGAGACAAAGCTGCTAAGTACCCCACATACGTTGAGAGAGCCATGGGACGTGTGGCCAGCCCTCAGCAGGGCTGGTGGAGGGGTCTGATTAGAAGTCCAGCCCCACCACCACAACTGGCCCTCACCCTGGCCAACATGAAAAGAAAACTGAGAGTAAGAAAAACCTGTTGAGGATGCAGATTCTTCTCTTCCCTAAAGAAGGAGGACCCAAAAGAATCAATATTGGGGGTACCTGGTCAGAGGCATCACTTCCCAGCTGGAGTCTGCTTAGCTAGGAGATGTGCTGGTCTGCCCCTGAGCTTCCTGAGCAAGAACAAAAGGAAATGAGAAAGAGTTGGCAGTCAGTCGAAGACTGACTCTAAATGGCGAGGAAAGAGGAAAGAGACTCTAAAGTCTCTTAAACGGGGTCGAGGGCTTAGACGTCTTGCTTCTAAAGGGAAACCTTGATTTCCTGCTCGAGATGAAACTGAACTGATTCAGTCGAGTATTTCCCTATGTCAGGGGCCTGCTGGGATCCTTTAAGAAACAGTGTACCATGACTAAGTTTCGTGAGAGTACAAAAACTTATCCAGGGGATAAGTATAACCAAGTGTGACGAGTTTTTTTCCTCTACTCTGAAAATTACAATAAGGCTCCACACTGAAGCCAGCATAGGCTAAGTACCCCATCTTTTAAGTTCAGAAATCCACCTGATTTTGGAACCAGCCACCTCTCCACAGGTTTTCTAAGGTGCTAACCCAGAGAACCAGTCTTCCCACCACTCAGCTGATCCGTACTGGAAAAGGATGGGGAGAAATGAGCAGCCTTATGAGTGCCACGGTTTTGCAGTGAAGCCACTGGCTTTCCACCACCTATGGAGAGAGGAGATGAGCTTTTTTTCCCCCTGCCAAGATGGGAAGAAGCTCCCAACAAATCACTCGTAAAGGCAGAGACCGTCTGCAATAGACGAACCAGGCACTTCCTTCTTGGATCACGCGTTGTGCTGTCCCTACGCTATGGAGAAAGGGGAACGAGAAATGGAAACACGGTGAGGCTGAGAGGGGATGGGCAGTGAAGATCCCTCTGGCGTGGCAAGGATAGGGGAGCTCCCTGAGGATGGAGCGTTTATCAGGACTCCTCCTAGAAGAAGGCTGCCAGCCAGGCGAAGGATCCAGGACAGTTTGCCCCTAGAAAACGAGAGCAGCCAGTCAGGGTTCATCTGAGAAGCAGTCATGCCCAACAGAGAAAGGACCACAGATATTCACCACCTCCCTGCTCAAACTAAAGCAGCAGCTCCTAGAAGGGGCTGCAGTGGGCTCTCACATCAAAGAATCCCCTTCCCGCCTTCTGCTGCATGCTCCTAGAAGTTCAGGTGGAGCCTGAGCAGGCAGAGATGGCAGACACAAGTGTTGTCATTGTGTTTTAAAATAAATAAAACTGAGCTAAATGCCAGAATGAGACTGTCCCAATAATCCAAGTGGATAAAAGTTAATGAAATCAGCCAAGTTAAGTTTAGAGACTCATTAGAGCCAGTTAATTGGGGAGGGGGTGGGGTCAGGAGGTAGATTTGACATGGCATGGTTGTGGCTGTTACTAGGGAAAAATACAATGACTTTGTGTTTGCACTCCAAGTTGAGACTCCTCAACTCACAGCTTTTGAGGTCATATTGCTCACCCCTCCCCTTCTTTTCCTTTATTATTGCAGGGTGGCTGGGTGAGTGGGGAACGGTTGCTTACAAAGTGAGCAGTCTCATCCAAGCCAGCCTGCCGCTCGGTCTCTTTGATTCCAGCAGTAACGGAGTTTGGCTTTCCCCCATAGGCTCTGTATCTTGTAGCAAGGTTTTGAAGTGCTTTCACTCTCTAACATTTCGCATGCTGCATATGTTCACAAGAGTCAAAAGATATTACACCACCAAACAGGATGGAGATCTCAGGCCCAAAACTGAATGGACCAGAGGAGGGACTTGGCCCTTTCTGGACTGTGCCAAATACATCTCCAGCTAAGTTCTGAAAGTGAAGTGAACCCTGTGTTTTTCCTTGCATAAAAAGGAGTTGAGCGTCTGGAGAATTTCGCTGCTCCTTTTATGACATGTGCTGTGTGCTCACATGTTGTCTGAGGGCCGGGCCTGTGTCCCCCAGGCTTACCACTCTGTTCTCAGCAACCAGCATGGTGCCTGGCACTGAATAGGTATTGTTTAACAAAGGAATGAATGAAGGAATGAATAAATGAACTGGTAGTGAATATGTGTAGTGCAGAGTCTTAGTAATAGACAATAAGTGAAACTTTCCCTAAAAAAGTATTCAGACAGTTGTCTATTGGCCTTTCACAGAATCTACTGCTTTCATTCATCCAACAAACACTTACTAGACAGTAAGACTGTGACCAGGGATCTGAAATGAATATAGAAGAGACTCAATCTCTGCCCCAAAGCACCGAAGCAACAGTATGTGGAGTCACTAAGCACAGGGGTAAGGAAGTAGGACACAAGATACAGACGATAAAGGCTAATGTCATCCAAATCACCAACACTCAACCTCCAAAAAACCAACTGAACAAAGTAGCACGGTAGGATTTTTGTGCCTTTTTCCTCCACTCTCACCCTGCACCAGGTGAGTATGATATAATCCAGATTCATGCTCGAGATTTTTAATTTTAGTACATAGGAAAATGATTCTTAAAATTATAGAGTCACAAAATATAATGTTTCTATTTTAAGACATTTTTCTTTTTCCTTGAAATCTTCAGCTTATCATGAAGTAAAAGTTCATTTTCCTTTTTGAATTATAGTTTTACTTAATTGCTTAAGTCCTAGAAAAATGATGTAGATGGTCCTACAAAGGCATTGTTTTTTACATGTAGATAAAACACTGTGCTAATTATCAACTGTGCTGTGACGGAGAGGACAAGCGTGAAAGAAGAAGGCGCATGAGCCACTGCACTAAATGCATTCCTCATAGCTGGGTCTCTGCAATGCTCAGTGAAGGGACACCTGCCCCTGTACACATCCACTTATATGGAAATCGTTTTTAGTTGCTTTGAACCCCTTGAAAATCTACCTAAGGGGAATTTCATCATTTAATGTTAACAATCAATATATGTCTGCTATGTATGAAGTCACTATCCACAATGAAAAGGGGAAAAGCCCAAATCTGCCCTTAGCCAAAGTCAAAAATTTTCTATGAACAACCAAAGAAGTCGGTTATAAGAATTGATGGTTAAAAAAAAAAAAAACTGTCAAGGAACTAATTCTAGAAATTTATACATTCACAGCTATAATCCCAGCACTTCAAGAGGCCGAGGCGGGAGGATTGAGGCCAGGAGTTCGAGACCAGCCTGGGCAACATAGCAAGATCTAGTCCCCAAAATATA
>NW_012140524.1:11121936-11124590 GCF_000956105.1 Propithecus coquereli | reverse complement strand
GGGTATAGTTGGGGTTGAGCTCAGGGAAAGATGAATAAAACCATTTTGCATCAGAACTGATCTGAAGTCCTGGGGAATCCAAGTAAATAAACGTGAAAAACAACCGGGTGTGGCGTCACTAGTAGAGCTCTGTTGTAGTCACACAGCTTGTTAGGGAAACTTTTTCTATTTGGGTTCCCACTTTTCCTGAGAAATATAGATAGGGCAGGTAGTGCTAAACACCACACAGACTACCCCTTGTTTAGCCAACGGGAAATCTAGCTCTGCCTGATTATCCAGGACTACCTGGGCTAAAGAGTTGAAGGAACTTTGTTGAGCCCTAAGGCTCTTTGCAGTTTCTTCTACAATCAATCCTAGAATTGCATACAGATTTTTAAGCATGTTTGTGTTGGTATATATTCCGAAACAAGGGACCAGTACTCCCAGCAAGCTTTGCTACCAGGTGTCCTAGTATCTTCCTGGCAACCCTCTCTTAAGTTTATGGGGAAGGGTATTAATCTCTTCTAGCTCAGGTACAGAAAGACCTGACTGAGATTCTCTACAGATATAAATTCCAACCCTCCCTCCCCCCAACACACATACACACACACACACACACACACACACACACACACACATACATACACACACAAGACAGCTTTGCAGCATTACTTCTGTGGCAGCCATCCCAAAATATGTCAAAGAAATATATTTTGGGGTAAAATATTTTTAATTTCTTTCAGTCCCCACTTTGAAATGAAAAAGTTTCACATATTAAAAGCCAAGCTGCTATCTTTGAGAAAATTTGTGTTAGACTAAGCAGTGAGGGGAAAAAAACAAATTGCAGCAAATTTAAATATATTGTCCTATATCTTTTTGGTCAGTCTCTTAGTCCTATGACTAGATCAGTTTAGTTAAACAGCTGTGTCCCATTACAGGAGCTGGCATCGCAGACAAGCTTTCAAACAGAAGAAAAATAAGAGTTAATGTTAATATTTGGAACAGTTTATAAAGTAGTTTCCTTAGAGTCTGGACGGCATCCAGCTGAAATGTCTAGATATTAAACTCAAAGCATCTTCAGTTAAATGGAAGAAGGCAGTGGCAATCTGACAGATTTTTTTTTTTTCACCTGTAGTTTATATGTCCGAAGGTATGCTTGTATGGGCTCAGGAAAAAATAGTGGCAATTTCATTGAGTCTAAGTCAGAAAAATGGAAGAAAAATTTGAAAACATTATCTGGAGACTTATAGCCAGCAAAGAATTCAGGATTCAATCCAAATGGTAAGCAAATAACAAAAACTCAAAAACAGTGGACAAGGCTAGAATCTAATAACAGGTGGACTATAGATTTTTTCTGAAACGTAATTTTTTCTCTCTTCAGTCTCCCATTTTTATCACAAACAAATTATACCAGAATCAATTTATCTGAAAAAATAAATGTCAGTCTCATTACACTTGGCCTGATTATTTGCATAAAGAGCAATAAGAATAGTCATTGGTCATATAGGCCTTTCTTTTTTTAAATTGGCTTTGCTGGAACTTTTACATAAGAATCTCAGGTTAGACTTGAAAGCCTCTAGAGTCAAGCCAAGGATTTATCTGTGCCTTTAGATACCTGTATGAATACAGTAAACTCTTTTCTCAAGGTCCCAGAGTAACTTGGGGTTCCTGGATCTGTCAGAAAAGTGACATTCGTTACTTAACACTGATCAGGAAATGTTATAAATGATGTACCAGGTCAGTTTTTCCACAGGGCTTTTTATTGGCCTTATACACTCAACTTTAATTCTTTAAAGCAGTCTGGGCATCTCTGAAAATACACTATTCCAGCCAAAGTCTTGGTAAAACAGCCAGTGTCTTTCACTGTGTCCTGTTATAAAAGAAAACAGATTCTTATGAAACTTATGCAAATAACTATATGGCCATAAATTAAGAATATTACCAAATAGTTTCCAAATTCTGGAGAAATCAAATAGAGAGAAAAACAAATACTTCAGATTTTGCTTATAAAAACATGCTTTGTTATAAGTGATAAATAGCCAGCTCAAAGGAAGGACAAAAAGTTTCCTTGACTTCTGGAAAACAAAATACAAAAACAATCAGCAACGTTCTAAACAAAAAAGTCATAAAAATTAGTTCAGTCCTCTATAATTAATTTTTGTTCTGTTTAAGAACAAAAGGATTGGGTTAGCAATCCTTATGAGTGCATCAGCTTTTTAATTAAAGTCCTAGAAGTTTGTTTTGTTTTAGTCCAATGTTATATAATCTCTGAAGTTATCAGAAACCTGTATTCAAGAGAACTTGTCAGTCCTTTCCATGACTTTCCTTGAAGAAGCAAACTTTGGGCTTCGGCCTGCTAAAAACTGCTTCTTGAGAAGAATAAAAGTAAAATAATAATTGTCTGTGGATGACAAAAGTCTTAGAATAGCCATGGTTAAAAAGACAATTGACAAAGAAATTTGGTTATTTTTGTGGCATATAACAATTTAACATAATAACCATAATTATTACAGTTAACATATACCAAGAATTTTAGGCATCTCATACAATTCTGGAACATGTATTAAGAACATGTTTATATAATATTAATACAAATACAAGCCAAATATAAGAAATACAAATATATACAAATATGAGAAAGTTAAACACCATTTTATATTTGACAATGTTTCCTG
>NW_012140524.1:11107557-11112973 GCF_000956105.1 Propithecus coquereli | reverse complement strand
TCTTCAGATGTAATCCCAGAGATCCCCTCATTCTCCCAGAAATAGGCTAAGATAAAAACAAAAGTTGAAGTGACAAAAGTCCCTTATGAATGGGACCTTTTATGACAAACACTCCCCAGAGCACATTCGGAACAAAAAAATCTCAGGTTCCCAGCCATTTTTATGCTGATCATCGAATGCAACCCAACAATTGCATCCCTCTCGATGGTGAAGACCAAGGGGGAATACTCCCACGTGGTCACAAGACGCACTCTCAGGAACACAAAGCAAGACAAAAGGGAATTTTGTCTGGTACTCCTCTTCATGACAGAACACCATGGAAAGACAGAGCAACAAAGAAAAATGCTGTTTTGATATGTGTAACAAATCAAACAAAAGGCTTTCCAAAACAAGTCAACCCAAAAGTTCAAGAGTATTCTTCCAGACACACCCGCTACTTTCTGTCCAGTTGGGGAGACGTCTCCCCAAGACAAGACTCTTCCTAAACTATACGAGAGCCAACCAAGACCTGCAAAGGAGCCACAGTGCTGCTAGAGGGGCCAAAAATCAGGAGAAGGAAGGGGGTGCTGGGCGTGCTTAGAACGCTCACCAAGGACGCCTTCTAGTTCCAAAAACCATTTCTCCACTGTAAACAGGTCCAAGCACCATGGGTCGACGATGTCCCACCAGTGCGGATGGCGGCAGAGATGGCCCTCAGTCCAAGAGAATTGAGTAGCTGCTAGGGCACATCTCTAAGTCCACCCCACCAGCAAGAGGCCACCAAAGAGCAGACAAACGCCCACAAAGGTGATGCTGGATGAGCCCCCAAATTTGTTACCACCCAACCAGGTTCACTGCCTGCTGTTAGAGAGGAAGCCAATACACTGAGGCAGGCGTTACAAAGGAGAAAGAGTTTAATATTACAGGGCACCATGTAAGGCAATGGAAGGAATTTCTCAAATCCGTCTCTCCAAGAATTTGGGAGCCAGGATTTTTAAAGATAGTGTGGCAGGCAAAGGACCAGGGAATTGTGTCTGCTGATTGGCTGAGGATGAACTCATAGGGTCAGGAAGTAGAAATTGCTTCTCGAGCTGAATCAGTTTCCAGGTCACAAGAATTGGTGCCTTGGTAGGGGCCACTGGTCTGAGTGGGCCACCTGGTCCACTGGAATGCAGGGCCTGGAATGTGTCTCAAAGACCAGCCTTAGATTTCACAAGGGTGTTGGTATCTATGGAGGCAATGAAGAAAGCTAAGAATCTTTATGACCATCAGCTATGTGACTCTCCAGTAGTAAGCAATTATAGGAAAGCACACTAGGGAACAATAGCTGGGTGCGTGTGTGTGTGTGTATCCATACATATCCATACATATCTATATTTTAACTATGCCTATACCTTCTCAGAGTTCAGGCCCTTACCAAAGTTTCCACCTTATGGCCTTTCCTTAATTATATAAAAGGTGATTTCAATGGTATTATGAATAGGTTTTTTTCTCCTTTTTACTACATTTTAAATTTTTTCTGCAGTAAACATATACTATTTCCAAAACCAGACAAATATTAGTAACAAACACTACAAAATTTTAAAATGAACATTAGGGACATAAACTCATGTACTGAATATATTTACTGTAACAACAATGGAAACAAGCACTTTGTTCAAAAATGCCCTTTTCTCATTATGATCACCTAGAAATCGCTGGTAGTGTACGTAGTCTGTTACTTAAGACCTGAAAAATGGAGAATGTGTGGCTCTGAATTCATTTCAGCTTCCTCCTGGCACCTAATTAAAGGAGTGAGACATCTCGTACGGTCTTGGCTGCTTCCCTCTCACACAATGCCACAGCTAAAAGACAGTTCAAATGGGAAAAGATCAATCACTTCGAAATTCATCACAATTATCCAAAACAAACCATAGCCTTTGGAACATCGCATGACTCAATTTCTTTAATTTCAAGTTAAATCGTAAGTAATGAAATCACAGTAGTCCCCCTTATCTGCGGGGGATATATTTCAAGACCCCCAGGGGATGTCTGAAACTGTGGATAGTACAAAGCCCTAGATACACAGTTTTTTCCTATATATAGATACCTAAGATAAAGTTTAATTTATAAATTAGGCACAATAAAAGATTAAAAATAAATAATAATTAAATAGAACCATTATAACAATATGACAAAATCACTACTCTTGCCCTTTGAGGCCACCATTAAGTCAAATAAGGATTCCTTGAACACAAGTACTGCAGTACCACAACCGTCGATCGGATAACCCAGCCAGCTACTAAGCGACTAGCAGTAAGGAACCTCAACAGAGTGGAGATGCTGAACAAAGGGATTATTCACGTCCTGGGAGAGAGGGAGCAGAATGCTGAGAGATTTCATCATGCTACTCAGATAGTGGGCAATTTAAAACTTATTAATTGTTTATTTCTGGAATTTTCCATTTAATATTTTTGGACTGCATTTGACCATGGGCAACAGAAATGAGGAAAGCAAAACTAAGGATAAGCCTGTTATTGACTAGACTAGAAATTTTATAAAATCAGGGACCATGTCTTCTATTCATCACTGTAGCTCAGCACCTAACGGGCACGTAACCGGCATTGAGCAAATGTGGCTGAATGGATGAAGTCAACACTAGAACTTTTAATACAGCATGAGTAATAAACCTGTCATTCCCAGATATTTGTATATTTATCTGTTTATTTTCTGTCTCCCCTCAATAACCTATAAATTCCAAGAACGCAAGAATTTTGTTAAGTTCACTGCCATAGTCCCAGAATTTTCTATGGTAATAGTTATTGACACATAATAGTAGATATTTTGGATAACTGAAAGAAATGCAATAATATGCACTCTGTATTAAAAAAAAAAAGCAGAGAAGAAATGCTTCTAACAGAGAGGTAGGGCAGAGTAAGAAGAGCTAACATGGATTGAGCACTCATCATAATATATGCCTGAAACAGTTCTAATCATTTTCAACATACTATCAAATCTAATCCTCACAACAATCCTACAAGCCACATTTTACAGATTACAGCAAGTAACAGAATCAGGTTTTGAGCACAGCCAACTTCAGAACCTTTGCTCTTAACCACGATAATGCACTGTCGAGATGAGTACGAGCTGGCCAGGTGAAGGGCAGGAAGACGTGACCCTCAAATAATCATTCCAGGCAGAGGGAATGGCTCAAGCAAAACCAACACAGCCTTGCCTATTTCAAGAACTCTAGAGATTCCAATACTACTAAAACATAAACAAGAAAACTGATGAGAGATGACACTGGAGAAGTACTCAGGGCCAGATCATAGAGAATGTATATAGTAATGCCTCATTCATCCAAGATTATCAGGGAACAAGTATGAGGTTTAGAATTAAATAGCTCCATGTTGGAAATCCAACTCTATTATTTTGTTCATAGATCTCTCTGAACCTCTACATCCTCATCTGTAAAACAAAGAATATTCGCAAACCTACTTTATAGAGTTACTTTGAGGACGAAAGATAAGATAACATATGTAAGTTCTAAGAACTGGGCCTGGTAACATTAATAATAAATGTTAATGATTGATTTTTCTATTATGATTATTGCTGTTAAGGGGTGTTCACTTTTATAAATTCACAACATAATTGTACCTTATTTTCTTAAACACTAAAACTCATTAAACCATCTTTTTCCTAAACTACTTTTTTAAAGTGAATTCCGCAAATCCCCAATTTACAAAAACTTATATCTCATCTGTACAGATGGCTACAACTATTTCTTACCCCTCTACCTGCAATGCCCTTCTGCCACCACCACGACAGCCATGGAAATACCTGAAGTTTTTAACATCCATGGATTTGAAAATAGGGAAAGAAAAGAAGCCACAGAAAGGTAAAACTGCTTAGAGTAGTGGATTGCTCAGAATTTGGAAAATGAAAGAAGAAAATGAATGCTTAGAGTAATGGTTACCAACCAGTGAGTCAACAGAATTTTCAAAACAACCACTTTGCTTTATTATCCTCTACTTTAGATCCCCAAATCCACTGATAACAGTGATGTGCCATCTCTGCTGATAGCTAACACATTGCCAGCACCCTTGGATACTTGATCTTTGTCCACTTCTCATGAGCCACACCTTAAATACATCCAAAGATTGTAACCTGGTTTCCACTTACCTTCCAATCTACCTTTCCACGGGGCAACTTAATAACTGTCCACACTGGAAATACCCCAAGCACTTCCAAAGCTCTCTGCGTCACAGTTCTCTCTGCCTGGACCATCTTACCATCCCTTCAAAGCTTCATAGAAACACCATCTCCTCTCTGAAACCTTCTGATCTCCCTCGTTTCAGTAGAATTAAGTGTCATGCTCTACAAACTTGCCGAGGACTTTGCTTGTGTTTCTGTTGTTACAATGACCGTGTATTAAACAGAGGTATGTGGCAAGCATCCTTCTAGGTGCTCTCTGGATGCTGTCATGTAATTTTCACTACAAACTTGTAAGAAACGATTACAAACCCCATTTTACAAATGGGAAAGCTGAAACTCTGAGAGTTTGATTTACCAATGATCACACAACTAGAAAGGGATACAGCTAGAATTTAACCGTGTTCTGACAGCTCTCGAATCCATAAGTTTTTCGCTCTGCTATGTTGTCTCTCTTGGATGGCCCTATTTCTAGTTAGTTAATTATATACATATCTGTCTCTCCCATGGGATTACAGCAAGTCCCTTGATGGCAGGGACAAGGGCATATTCTTTTTTATAATTATGGACAATAAGATCTCCAATTATACAAGGTGCTCGTAAGGATTAAATGAGACAATACACATTAGCATAGTGTCAAGTAGATAACAAGCGCCTAAAATGTGTTAGGCTTCTTGCTGTTATTGTTATCGCTACCATGTCAGGTGCCAAGAATAAAAAAAATTCTGAGCTGAGTTTCATTATTGCGGAGCAAATGAAATGGGTAAGGATCTGGCAGACAAACGCTGCTTTGGCTTGGCAATTCCCACAATACTAGTCAACCAGAAGCAATAAGAGTTAAGAAAGTGTCTTAATGACAGGGTCAATTGGTTTCTTTATCTTTCTATTACCATATAAATATTAGGAAAACTTCCTATTTAGTTCAAACTCTTGCAGCTTTACTACGTTCTTGCTGCCATCTCCTGTGCAATTTGCCAGGAGAAGTCAGTACAGAACAACTTCCGAGCTAGAAGAAGAAGAAATCACAAAAGTGAACAAAAGCACAGAGGGCAAAATAAAATCTGAAATTCTGATGCTTATAAACATAGTAAAAGACTCTTCTGTCTTCACGGCATTTAACACTACTTTAAATCATCATATTTATTTCCTTGTTTGTCTTTATCAGTCATCCGCTAGTAGGAGATAAGCTCTCTTATAGGAGACAATCTGTCCATCCTACCCACTGCTATCTCCCAAGGCCTAACTC
>NW_012140524.1:11105985-11107507 GCF_000956105.1 Propithecus coquereli | reverse complement strand
GGCTAATTTTTTGTATATATTTTTAGTAGTCCGATTAATTTCTTTCTATTTTTAGTAGAGACGGAGTCTCGCTCTTGCTCAGGCTGGTCTTGAACTCCTGAGCTCAAAGAATCCGCCTGCCTCGGCCTCCCAGAGTGCTAGGATTACAGGCGTGAGCGACCACACCCGGTCAGCACTTACTTTTTTTAAAGCCAATTAATTAGAGCCCTTTGATATATTCTGGCAGCGAAGTATCACATACGCATGACATCAGTAGACACACAGACATACAGACACACAGACAGAAGCAGATCTTATAGCTTTTATAAGGAATTTTCATTTGCTGGCTTTTAAATACATTTTTCCCATTCAGATTATCAATCTTTTCATTACCTATTTTATTGCCCTAAGCAATTGTTAGCTAGGCAGCAATCTGCCTTTTAAAGAGATGGATGACCCCTAGGTGAAACAAAAAAATTTAAATCTCGAAAGCACAGAACTAAGATTTCAAGCCGAAATATACCATCATTTGCTCATACTAAGAGAAGAAAGATCGTATGTACAGTCCCAGTTAAGACAAGATGGCCAGGCAAAGTACCCAAAACATGCACGTATAGAACAATGGTAAGAGTTTCTAGTGACTTAGTCCTCCCTCTCAGATACGCTTACAAATGGAAATTTCCTTTACAGATTTAAATGTCTTTATAAAAGGGTTTCGAGATAGCCAGTTAAATGCCAGAAAGGTGTGTTCTAGGAAGGTGGTCCTTTAACTCAGCTACCACTTCTTAACTAAAATTACTGAGTTCAGGATGGACTCCACTAAGGACTGGGGTTAAAAAAAAAACAAAAAGGCATTTCTATGCCTGGAATCAGCATGGACACATCTGAAAAAGCAGCAAATCTATTTTACCCGAGGGCCTACCTTTAGTAAATGCTTTATCCAGGATAGCTTTCTTTTTGCCTTCAGAGCAGGATACTAAGCCAAAAGGTCAGCAAATTTAATTTTTCTTATTAATTCATCACTTAAGCTTCTTACATGCCTTTTGTAAAGAGATTTTTAAATCTTTTTACAAGCTTCTGCACATCACTAGGCATCCCTGGATGAGACTAATTTGGGACCTTCATTTTTAAGTGCACTTCTTAAAGTTGTCCATTTGGAACATTGCACTGTAATTTTAAATTTCCTTTAGTCAGATTTTACCATTTGTTACTTCTGGGGCCTAATACTTATACATGTACAGGTAGACATAGCCAGAAGGTGGAGTACTTGGTTCTTCAGAAATTAAAGAGCTCATTTTTACCCTGAATCTTGGCTTTGGCTCTCACATCTCCATGATTAACTTATGTAATGATTTTTGTTTTACTTAACCAAGTACACACACACACACACAAAAAGGCAGCAAAGAGATAGAAGACAGAAATCTCTGCTAATTCCTGAAAGCTGGAGCTTGCACTCCCTGTATTACCAAAAGCTTGGCCACTTGTCCATAAGACCAAATAACGAGGACAAGCTGTTTGAGGAGGAAGGAAAGAAAAGGAGGAA
>NW_012140524.1:11102348-11104958 GCF_000956105.1 Propithecus coquereli | reverse complement strand
CTCAATAAAGCCACGTTTTTTGGCTCCCCCAGTCTGTCTTTCTCCTCGCCACTAAAAAACTTTACACTCTGCTCATCTTTCTTTCTCTGGCACCGACCATCCAAAAACCTTACAACATCTTCTGTTAAAAGAAAAACCTTAGAAAGAGGCTTAATTGAGCAAAAAACAATTCGTAAACAGGGCAGCCCTTAGAAGTAGAACAGGTTCAGAGAGACTCCAGCGCTGCCACATGGTTGAAGAAGATTCATGGACAGAAAAAGGAAAGTGACATACAGAAAACAGATGTGACGTACAAAAACAGCTGGATTGGTTACAGCTCAGCATTTGCCTTATTCAACCATAGATTGAACAGCTGGCCACCTCTGATTGTCCAAAAATCAGTGATTAGCACAAGAAGAGCTGTAGCTCATTATGTACAGAGAAACCTTTAGGCCAAATTTAAAAATGTGTAAGGAAGCAGCACTAGGCCAAACTTAATTTAATAATACCAAGGTTAAGTATTTTCATAATAACAAAGTAATTTCTGGTACATCCAAAGACCAAAGAGGTAAGTTAAGGTAAATGGAGCAGACTTTAGCTGGGACAAACAGCTGACATTTTTGCTTTTGAACTTTTTAACTAAAAATACCCTTCTAAGTGGAAACCAGTAAGCCTTAACCAAGGTTATAACTCAATCAAGAGAGCAAGATGTGTCTCCAAAGAGGAGGAAAACACTTTTTATGAGATCCAGAAAAGCTACAAAAACAGGTCAAAGAAATGAAAGTCTCACTAGCCATAAACCAGGTGTAACCCACATTTGTCTGGCCATACTTTCTAGGGTCCCAGCTTCTTGGCTTATCATTTATACGTAAATGTCTAAAAACCCCGTATGACCACCCCCCCCCCAAAATACAGAAAATCAAAAGTTGTATGTGGAAGGGGAAAGAATCAATAAATGACAAAAGTTACAC
Organism: Propithecus coquereli; assembly: GCF_000956105.1. NCBI lineage: Eukaryota > Metazoa > Chordata > Mammalia > Primates > Indriidae > Propithecus > Propithecus coquereli. Next base: position 11,104,008 of record NW_012140524.1, on the reverse strand, counting down.
AAATATCAAACCAGAACATACTCATTCCCTCCCGGGAATCAAACCTAGGCTGTTGAGATGAAAGCACAGAACTTTAACCATTAGGCCATAAGGTAAGTCAGCCTTTATTGCCATGCCCCCAGGGGTAGTGTACAAAGTATTTTATCTTTGTTTTAGATCAGACATTTGCTCTTGCATTTTGGAAAGAGAATTTTTAAGGCTAGCCATGAAATTGTTACATGTTTTCCTTTTAGTTTGATCTTTTCATAAATACAAATAAGGCAACTGTTGAGAATAAGAGATCTCTAAAATCTATTTTTTCAAAAACATTTAGGAATCTTTTTAATTTAAAGGATTCATTTTTAGCCTTTGATTTTTAATGATGTACATACTCCAAGGAGAATTAATCCAAAAGCCTCTTCAGATGTAATCCCAGAGATCCCCTCATTCTCCCAGAAATAGGCTAAGATAAAAACAAAAGTTGAAGTGACAAAAGTCCCTTATGAATGGGACCTTTTATGACAAACACTCCCCAGAGCACATTCGGAACAAAAAAATCTCAGGTTCCCAGCCATTTTTATGCTGATCATCGAATGCAACCCAACAATTGCATCCCTCTCGATGGTGAAGACCAAGGGGGAATACTCCCACGTGGTCACAAGACGCACTCTCAGGAACACAAAGCAAGACAAAAGGGAATTTTGTCTGGTACTCCTCTTCATGACAGAACACCATGGAAAGACAGAGCAACAAAGAAAAATGCTGTTTTGATATGTGTAACAAATCAAACAAAAGGCTTTCCAAAACAAGTCAACCCAAAAGTTCAAGAGTATTCTTCCAGACACACCCGCTACTTTCTGTCCAGTTGGGGAGACGTCTCCCCAAGACAAGACTCTTCCTAAACTATACGAGAGCCAACCAAGACCTGCAAAGGAGCCACAGTGCTGCTAGAGGGGCCAAAAATCAGGAGAAGGAAGGGGGTGCTGGGCGTGCTTAGAACGCTCACCAAGGACGCCTTCTAGTTCCAAAAACCATTTCTCCACTGTAAACAGGTCCAAGCACCATGGGTCGACGATGTCCCACCAGTGCGGATGGCGGCAGAGATGGCCCTCAGTCCAAGAGAATTGAGTAGCTGCTAGGGCACATCTCTAAGTCCACCCCACCAGCAAGAGGCCACCAAAGAGCAGACAAACGCCCACAAAGGTGATGCTGGATGAGCCCCCAAATTTGTTACCACCCAACCAGGTTCACTGCCTGCTGTTAGAGAGGAAGCCAATACACTGAGGCAGGCGTTACAAAGGAGAAAGAGTTTAATATTACAGGGCACCATGTAAGGCAATGGAAGGAATTTCTCAAATCCGTCTCTCCAAGAATTTGGGAGCCAGGATTTTTAAAGATAGTGTGGCAGGCAAAGGACCAGGGAATTGTGTCTGCTGATTGGCTGAGGATGAACTCATAGGGTCAGGAAGTAGAAATTGCTTCTCGAGCTGAATCAGTTTCCAGGTCACAAGAATTGGTGCCTTGGTAGGGGCCACTGGTCTGAGTGGGCCACCTGGTCCACTGGAATGCAGGGCCTGGAATGTGTCTCAAAGACCAGCCTTAGATTTCACAAGGGTGTTGGTATCTATGGAGGCAATGAAGAAAGCTAAGAATCTTTATGACCATCAGCTATGTGACTCTC
>NW_012140524.1:11099471-11100328 GCF_000956105.1 Propithecus coquereli | reverse complement strand
GGGTATACAATGTACCAGACATTTGGCATCAGTTTTTTTTTTAATTTAAACCTTATAATATATAAGGTTATATAATATATATATAATATATAATACATAATAACACCCCTGCAAGGTAAATGTTATTATCCCCATTTTATGAATAAGGAAGCTAAGAGCTGGAATAACTTGTCAAAGATATTCTGCTGTTTAATCTACTCATGGCACAGTGAATGTACAAATTCAGAATTCTAGTCTGAAGTTCAAACTCTTTTCAGTGAGCAATGATGCCTCTTAAAACAGTTTCACACATACTAACTTTGAAAGATGTGTGTTTGGGCAGTTTTTATAGTGTATGGATTTTCATAAGTAATTCTCTGCACATACATACCAGACCGAATGACAGCCAAACACACTGAAGATTACTCCAGGCTACAGACAGCAAAGAGCAAATATGTCTCAGAAACCATCAGCCTGCATTTCTCAGCCTATGAAGCATTTTCCACTTGATGTGTCCTCTAAAAGGAAATCTATTCTCTAACAGAGCTTCATTATTCCTCCTCTTATGTAAAAAAAAAATTGGACTCTTTCATTGCAAACCAATGGAAAGTTCTTAACTTATTTCCTTGTATTACTTGAAATGAAAGTGCTTTCTGTCTTTAGAGAACAGAATTGCTGGATGCTATGCCTTTTGCCTGCTTTTCAGTCCAACAATCAATATTGCGAAGGAAAGGGAAAATTAACCCTTATACACTTTTAAGAGGAGTGGGGTTATTTTTAAACATAATGATAGTAGCATTCTAAAAAGAGAGAAGGAAAGCATTCCCTCCCAGGAGAATTCAGCTACCTTCCTCTGAAAGAATTAGCTATATTATCTT
>NW_012140524.1:11092885-11099001 GCF_000956105.1 Propithecus coquereli | reverse complement strand
ACCACACAATCACAGGAAGAGCCACCCGCAGCATCTTCAGCCCCGGAGACTAAAGGAGAAAGGGGCATCTCCCAGTGGTGGAAGCTGGGGTGTACCCTCAACAAGCCTGGGGAGACGAAGAGGAAGAAAGCACCTCTGCCTTCCCACCAACCTAACTGCACAACCCCCTGCTGCCAGGAACTTATTTTTAGACATTTAATCTAAAATTCCCAGAAGGGAAGGGAAACTACAACCTCTGAATGATTCTCAGAGTTCTGATTTCCACCCTGGCTTTGGTTTTTTTGTTTGTTTTCTGATTCCAAATCCCTACCTAAAGTACATCTCCCATCTTCCAGAGGCATCCATAGCCTGTGCCAAGAAAAGGAACTGGGAGCTTTGGAGCTTTAAGTGATGAAAATTCCAGCACCCACACGTCAAAGGAAATGACCTTGGGCAAGTAACTCACCCTTCTAAAGAATCGGTTTGTGGTGCATAAAATGAAGAGATGATATTAGGAAGTTGTTGTTATTTCAACGTAACATTGCACAGTCAGTTAAGAGCTCTGTATTTGCGGTGGGCACACTGCACAAAGCTGCAGGATCCGTTGGTGTTTTCACTGCCCAAGACTTGCCCATCACTCCCACACTGACAATTTATGTTAGCAACTGCTCCTCTAACCTAGGAAAGACGGCTCTTTCCTGCCTCTGGTTCTCCATAGCTTCAAATGTCTGCAGAGCCCAAGAAACAAATTCTCATTCAGTGCAAAACACTAAAGTTATCCTGGGTTCTCCTTCCCATGGATTATCGGCAAATTGTTAAATACAACTCAGGGCTGGGAAGAAAAGTGTACAATCTCTCCATGCGCAAAGCAGGTGTCTGCACATCTCTTGGGGTAAGGGGTGGGAAGGGACCCCGACTAAAGTCTCCAGGTTGGGAATGGCACAAAAGAGGGGACAGGACAAGAAAGACTAGATGAAACGGATGCCTCTGAGAGAGGTGCGAGGCGGTCCTCGCCGGTGACCCTGTCCTCGGCTCACTGGGAGGAAAGGACGCTAGAGGGGAGGAGCCGCGAGGGCAGGAGTACCTGAACACTCTGGCCGCTGTCTGGTTCCTCCTCCACGCGGTGCCCTGCTGCAGCACCCCCTGCACGATCTCCTTCTCGTTGGGCAGCCGGTAGACAGGGAAAATGTAGAGCCAACAGAGGACCACGACGCAGAGAGCACTGGCACCCACCGGCAGTCGGGTCCGCGGGAACTTCCACGCCAGTACGGCCATGGCCCCCCTGGATGTGTGTCGCCGGGCCCGCCCGCAAGGGGTCATCGCAACCCCGGCGTCCAGGGGGCGGGGACCGGAGCCTTAGCACAAAGCTAGGCGAAGTGGCGGCGGAGGGTCCCCCCACCGCCAGCCCCCCATGCACAAGACACCTTTGGCTTTCTTGCTTGCACAGGCACGCACGCTTCTTCGGCCCCCACGGCTCCGAAGGTCAGCGCAAGGATGTTTTAAAATGCAACTTTTTCAAGGATTTCTTTCTAGGGGAAGTGGCCGGGGCGCAAGTCAGGAGCTATGGCCATGGTCGCTTCCCCTGCAGAAGGCGGGCGCTGGGGTCTCCGAAGGAGCAGAGAGCGGCGGTGGCGAGTCGCTCCCGCCGGTTCTGCAGCATCACGGTCGCCCTCAGCGACGGTCCGGGAAAAGGCTGGGCTCGCTCCCAGACATTTGGCCCGCGGCGTCCCCTTCCGAGCGACTCTCCTTCGCCCTTCGCCGCCTCCCGCGCCGCCGCGCCGCCGGGCACCCCCCAGGCGCGCTCTCCGCGCCGCACCAAGTCCTTGGAAATTTCCACGGCGGCCCAGGACCGCTATCCTGCCCCGCGCTCCCCCGCCTCGCCCGCCAGGACCCTCGCTCCCCACCCCTCCCGGAGAAGAAAAGAACTCGCTCTCATCAGTTCATTCAGCGGCGCGCCGCAGCCTTCCGCTGCGCCCCGGACTCCGCAGACACGCGCGCGGGGATTGGTGGAAATCAAGGTCTCCCCTCCCTCCCCCACCCGCAAAATTGCCTCCTTCGGCCCGTGCGGAGCCGCGACGCTCGCCCGGAGCGCGCACCCCGCTCTCCTGCCTTTGCTCTCCGGAGATAAAGGCAGACAATACAAAATAACAGCCCCCGCCCCACGATGTAAATGTATAAATCACTGAGTGTGGCGGAGACTGGCTGATATTCCGACACGCGGCCGGCGTGCCCGGGCTGGCACCCTGCCCCCGTCACCCTCATCTTTCTTAAACTGGGTGGTGGTTAAACTGGGTGGCAGCGAGGAGCGAGGAAGCTGGCGGAGATTTACTCCTTCCTGGGCCCCCCACCACCCCCATTAGCCGGTCCCGGAGCCGCGACTCCAGCCGACTCTCGGGTGCGCGCGCGTACACACACACACACACACACACACACACACACACACACACACACCGACGCTCACGGGCGCAAGCGAGCGCGCGCACGAGGAGGTGCGTGCACACCGGGTCCTCCGCCTCGCCTCCGCCCTGCAGGGAAAAGAATTGCTGCATCCAGATGTGCAGGCAGCTGGTGCCCAAGCACTCAGACCTCAGGATGTGACAATGCTTTAGAGGCGCGCTCTCCTCCTCCGCGATTTAGACTAAAAGACCGTTAGTTCTTAAAAGTCCTTCTCGCTCCGCAGATAAGCTTATCGCAACCGTGACCTTGGAAAAGCGCCACCCGCCTGGACCCGCCGACCCCAGGGAGCCAGCGTTAGCCATTTCTGCTCGCCAGGGCTGCCGGCGCATAGCTCGGGTACCTCCTAGCGGTTGCCTATTCTATTTGCTTAAGCATCTCTTCAAGCTAAAGCGTGCAAGGACAAAGAGGAAAGCCGCAGCCTACTAACCTGGTCAGCTTAGTCATCACGAAACCAGAATCTAAAAGTCATAATCCATTTGCTCAACTGCCCAGGCTGCGGTGCCCAGAATAGCCTACACTGACTGCTAGGTGGCCTGGTATCTTTTTCTAGCATCTTTCTCCAATAAGAGATGAAACTTGACAAATTGATGCAAAGTTATTTACCAAAAACGAAGTAGTATCCCAGATGACTACAGTCGTGTCATTCTCCCAACGCTGCTGTGCTCTTCTAGTTGAATAACCTACTGCCCTCCACTGGCAGGCTTGCCCAAGAAACATCTCTCCTACTTGGGTAAATCAGGAGAGACGGGAATCCCTGAAATCCCAAAGTTACATCTTGCCACAGTGGAGCTTAATGCAGATTCTTTAAAATGAAGATCACCTTAAGTCCTGCAAAGTAATCAGCCAGCCCTCTTCTGTTGTCAAAAGGGGGAAGGAAGGAGGGGCTTTTCCTATGGTTGCCAGGGCTGTGGATAAATCATCTGCCACCTTTATTTTTATGATTTAAATAAAACACAAACCACCCCAATTTCTCTTTTCTTCCACAAGTCCAAGGGATACTTGTAAATAAAAAATAAGTAAACTAATGAAAATAAGGCATATTGCAGTTATGAAGGAGTTGTGTAAATGTTTCCCCACTTAAGAGCATAAAAATGCATTAACGTCATGCCTTATAGCAAAAGACTTCTGTGACGCAATATGCTGTTTTTCTCTCTTCTGCAAGCTAAGAATTCTACCCTTGTGGACTTTTGCTCCACCCCACAACCCAACCTTATTCCCTGATTTTCTTTAGCGTGAACACCAAATCTAATCAGGCCATTCCCCTCACCCTTCCAAGTCTCAGGGGGATCATTTCTGTCACAGGGTTGCCATCTGCATTTTATATGCATGGGATGCTTTTTTTTCTTTCTCTGTACAAATCCAATGCATCATTCAAAGATAAGCCACATCGCTAGAAATTTCTCACTCAATAATGTGTTCCCAGACCACCTAAAGCACAGGCTTCATGGGGCAGGAACTCAATAAATATTCGTGGTTTCTGCTCCTATTCCCTTTGACCTCCTGCTCTGAATGCTGCAGTATTTGCTGGCCCTGACAGATGATTAAACACTTAGACGTGTTGTGTTGTATTGCTAGCATTTTTCATATGTAACCTTGTCTCACCAACTATACAGGGAGAGTATTTGGTCTCATATATCAAATGAAAAGCCTGTGCTTTTGATGAAATTAGGATTCCATGTGGCATGCCTGCATGTCTAGGAGAAGAGCAAGAACAATATTTCATATTTTCTTCCTGTTCCTCCAGGTACCAACTCAGGCTTGAGCACATACACACTCAACAAATAATTGTTGTTTGATTTTGTAATGAGAGCCTCAAATGTATTCAGGCTATTGCTAAGGCAGCACTGTTTAAGGAAAAAATGAACCCCCAAGTTTTAATGTTTTAAATAAAATAGTTTACCTGATATTTAGCCATATTTTTATATGACTTATAGCAGGTAGCTTAAGTATTCTTTTATATTTCCGCATCTGAGTATGCTTAGAGGACACAAATAGGATTTGCTTAGGGACAACCACTTTTAAAACTTTAGAAATGTTTATTAGAAAAACATAACGGCAGGAATCAGGTAGAATGAGCCCCAGCTTTAGTGTCAGGCTAGCCTGGCTCAAAATTCATCTCTGTCACTTACTTGTTATATGTCTTACTGTGTTACATAAACTATGGGCATTGTTTTTACTATCTGTAGAATAATAATATTCACTTTGTTATTCTGGAACATACGACTAACTGAAAACCAGCAGTAATGCATGACTGTATTTTACCGGTGTCCCTAGTCTTCTTTTAGAAGAACAATGTGAGAGCAGAGGGAAGACTATTCTAACATATTTAGTCCTAACTACCAAAGACAGCAACAATGGTATAAATGCCTCCTCCATAAGTATTATATTGTAACTAACTTGTCTATCATAGACCATTCACCAACTCATAAAGGATCTTACAGGCACTAAAGACTTTTCTCTCGGTGAACAGCCATTCCTTATCTTGGCAAGTAACCTATGGAACCAGTCAACAGGATGTGCAAAGCAACTTGATACGATAGCTAAACTTGATGCAAGCTTCTGTGACATCAGAGTTGTAGTGGAAGCCAGTGTAAGAGACAGAACCACTACAGAATTGAGGCAAGGAAGAGAGGAAAGCAGCACCTCTCAGCGAGAAGTAGGGAGCGACCAAGAGGGAAAAAGAAGATCAGAGTGAATGGGACACAAGCTTGGCGCTAACGTGGGTGGAAACAAAGATTAATCGCCACAAGAAGGCCTCTCATTAAAAGATTACATAAACATGTAACCAAAATGTTTGTACCCCACAATATCCTGAAAAAACAAACAAACAAAAAAGACCTGGACTCCAAAAGATCAGATAGAATTATCAATGATTTGACATAAAAAATTCAAAAAGATCTTTCTTTAGTCTCTGCTCAAGTTCTTTTTATAAGAATGACTTGGAAGAGAGTCAAAAGCATAAAATCATACCTTTTTCACAACCAGTTACAACACCAAGATAAATAATGTAGATTGAGAAAAGTTATAAATGTAGTTCATCTGAATAAATACATTTGCTTATCTCCATTATGATCCCACTAAAAGGACAGTAGAGGAGTAAAAGAGGAATACACCCACAAGAACATGACAAAATAAAGGATGCAAAAGCAGATAAACAGTGTCAAAGAGTTCACAAGCGGGAAAGCAATTAAACAAGTGATAACCGATTTATCAGAATGGACAAAGGTTTGGACTTTAAAGTGATATTGGAGGGGGGCGGCACAGGGAGGAGGGCATAGAGAGAGGCCAACAAGTATTGAGCTAATTTTGATGCCAGAGCTGTTAAAAGGCCAGAAATTAGAGGCACCTGGGACCTCTGGAGGTGGAGCTAATGAAAGAAACAAAATCCAAGATTTGTTTGAAAGTTTTTAAAAGTGAGCAGTGAAGCCTCTAGATCTCATCCCAGCCTGGCTTAGAACAGGAGGCTAACTCTCTAGAGATGGACCAGCCCAGAGGAGAAGACCTACAGATTCTGACATGTGCAGGAGATCTCCAATCAAACAGCTGCATTCCTGCCTAACACCCTCAGGTGAAGCCCACTCACACGGTTTCTTATCTCATGTGCCCATCTCATCAGGAGGAAGGGCATTTCTCTCACTCCTGGCCTCTTTTTAAGACCTCCTTCTTTTTTTTTTTTTTTT